>NC_084906.1:2945382-3251107 GCF_949316345.1 Pungitius pungitius
AAAGAGTTTGGTTGTGTCATCTCCATGCTTGATATATACGTCATGTTTAGTGGTGAAGTTAAGATAGATTGGCCTTCGCTTTTTGCTAAGATCTAGCTGTATGAAAGCGTATGCGTTTCTGGAAAGTCACCGAATTTGAACATTATTGTTGTTATAACCAAATGCATCTCAATTGTTAAACTTTTGTGTATGTATTCACCTAAGAATACAAATAGCGGCAAAGACAAATGAATGAATGAAGTAGGATGTACAGAAACCTCCTCCAGCAGTAATCTAGAAGTCGTGCACTCTGGAAAATACCCAAGCCATTATCCTAATGAGATGAACAAGATTAACACGATGAACGTGTGATGGAATCCCTGCAGTCCTTGTGTGTGTGTGTGTGTGTGTGTGTGTGTGTGTGTGTGTGTGTGCGTGTGCGTGTGCGTGTGCGTGTGTGTGTGTGCGTGTGCGTGTGCGCGTGTGCGTGGTGTCTCAGTCATGCAGCACTTTCTCCTCTTCCTCAGATTCCCCACAAGACCATGCATTCTTTCTGTTTTGAGCTTACAGTTGTATTTTTGTCAGATAGAATACACATCCTTGCTGAGAGTTGGATTTAAAGTCCCTGGGTTGGCCATCGGGCGCAGAGGTCATCGTGATTAGCATAGGTGATTAACAAGCTCAAGAACCGGCTCCTAGACAAAAGGTCAAAGTTTGTGACTTTTAAGCAGACAATGGGCTGTGAACACTTGTCCTTGACTAAGCACAATCAAGACTGTGTCCATAATGAGATTGAGAGGGGCCCAAGACTCAGCCTGAACTAGGATGCAAGCACACAATCAACATCTTTCATTCTGTGATAGTAACCATGTATAATACAAAGTTACAGAAAACATCTGTAAAAACATGGTTTCTCTCACACCCTACTTTTTTTTCTGGTTTGAATGTCGCTTCAAACTAAATGTCTGTCAGGTCATCATACAGCTTCTGAATCCCCATCCACCAAATTCATGGGGGGGGGTCTGCTCTGTTTTCCTTATTTGAACAGACAATCTCACACGCCACACAAAGTTCTCCACCATGCATTGCTTCTACTCTCCCATCCTGTGCAGGTGGGGGTGGAGGGAGGGAGGGGGGGGGGGGGGGGGGGGGGCTCAGGCTTATCCCAGCTCACACCGGGCCTGCTGCTTTTAAATGGGCCATTCATTCCTGAGCGTGCACATATGTCAACCAGCAGCTCCGTCAGCTCGTCTTTTCAAGCGCGGGTCCCATCAACCCAGTTTCCTGTTTCTCTGGGAGTCACATGTTGTCAGAGCAACAGCCAAGAAAACTCCCAGTAGAATCACTTTGTTAGAGGACAGCCAGTTCCTGACTAAAGCCTGTTTATCCACAGAAAACAGCACATCCACAACATCCGTCCAATAAGCAACCCGTCGCCAATTTGACATGGCTCATTGGTAGCAGGTGCACTTAGCTGGATGTCATTGCTGAAAAGCCTGTAGTTTATCCTGAAATGCTTCATGGACTGCAGGTCTCCGTCCCACAAATCACGCTATCTTCATGAGAGTTGATAATAATAACATAATAGGATTCACACACCAGTTAGACATGATGTCAACATGGAAATTGCAGTATTGACTGAAATTAATGAACAAACACCATCCTGAGGAAAAACAAAAAATCTTCATCATTAAGTCATTTCAAAATTTGAGGTTAGGCTCCTCCTGCCATCTCCCTCTGCTCCGTTCCTGTGTCTCACCTTGGTAGTGAGGATGCAGATGCAGTCCATCCTCACCAGTCCGACCGACAAACTTCCATCAGAACCTCTTCGAGCAGCAACTTCCACCTCTCAGATGCTTGTTGCGTTTGGTGACATCCTTTCGCCGCCTGTCCGTCTCCCTCCCCTCCTTCGCGCCCTCCTCTTTCATCCCTCGCTCTCGCGCTCTCTCCTCCCTTTTCTCATGTCCTCTCCACCTGTCCTTCTCACCGGAGCGGCCAGACGGGACTTCTCCGCTTAAACAGAGGCCGTCTCGGAAAACATGGCAGCTGTCCCGGTGCACCTCGGCCCGCCCTCTTGTTTTCCAGCTGCTCTCTTGGTTTTATGGCAGCTGGTAGACGCATTTTGCCCTCAAAGAGCGTGCGGTTCAGAATATATATCCGCACACGCACGCAGAACACACCCGACACAAATGCTAAACAAAAAAAAAACGCGCAGGGGCAGGCACAGGGGCGCGCACACATGGATGCACAGGCAAACAATCACGCAGACAGACATGCAAAGACACAAATACTTATGCTGCGCACACACACCACTCTCTGCTGTTTCATCAGGTCAGTCCCTGGCAGAAAAAGCTAAAATCGCAATGGATGCTCTACTTTCAACTTGGGGTAATGGCAAAGTTCAAGTTGCTCCCCGGAGCTTCCTAAACCCAAAAGGGATTCTCACTGTCACTCACTGAGGATACTGTGTTTTACTCAGATACATCACCACGGCAGATGTTCAATTTGAAACTGCACTACTACTGCACTATTACTGCACTATACAAGACCAGCAGAGTGAGGAGAGCAATTCTGGTGGAAAATGTCTCGTCCAAATGTTTCTGTCCTACTCTACTTCTGTCCAGCCCCCCCTCCTCCGGCCCTGGACTCATAATCCTCACTGCTGCCATCAGAGAGATAACAGACCGCCTGCACTGCTTAATGAATATTATTATTGGGTCTTAATTACTTACATAGCCTTTCAACACAAGTCATATTATTTAATTAAAACAGTGCAATAAAGTGGTGACAAGGAAAGAAAATGCACAAAATTTGATTGCCTTCATTAAAACTCAGTACACACAAAATTCCCTGTTTGCGATTACTGGCAAGAAAAACTGAATGAACCCCAATCTCTAAGTGAGAAGCACATGACTGGAGTTACCACCAAACCACATAATAAAAGCAACACAATCAAAGCAGTATTTTGCTGCACAGCACTCGATTGAAAGCTTCAGGTTGAAGCAAAGTAAGTCAAGATCAGCACAATTTCCCTCTGTCCAAACAGCCCGAACCACAAGAAACCATTTCAACAAGATCACCAAGACAAAAAAAACATTTGCCTGATCTCGTTCTTCTGACTAGTGGAGAATTAAATGTTACTGAACTGAATTGATTGCCCTTGTCATATTATGTAATGCAATGTGAACCAATGTCCAAAGCAGCCAGCCCGCATGAAAGCTCAGTCCATCTCATTCTGCAGCCACCAGCCTCCATTCCACAAACTAGTCCAAGAGACCAGTGATGATTTATCCAATCTGATTTAAGGATATTTTAAGGCTGTTTAAGGTATCTTACAAGTAATGTTTAGCAGACAATGCAGCTCCATGTCTGTATCACAACAAATGCAAATACTTATGCTTATACAGACAGAGTACGATGAGGCAACAATGCAAACAATGAGTACATTTCTGCTGCTTGACTCTTTAAACATATGAAGGTAATATACTAATTATAATTATACGCTACATCACCAAACACGACTCAGAGAAACAAAGAGTAAATTGATGTTGAATTTTTTCATTTAAAAATAGAGACATACATAACTTCACTCCTTTTCCAGAATCACATGGTCCCCTCGCCATCGCAAGGTAACCAACCAGATCACCCGTCCACATTGAATACAGGGCAATACATACTACGCACTGCCATCAACTGTGGTGAGATTTCCATGTGGCACAACCACGATGCGACATGTCTTACCTTGTTGGGGGGCGGTGGGCCGGTGGCTGGTCTGGGGCTGGCTGGGCCATGGCTAGGACTGGTGGGGGTGACTTTCACTGGCCCGAGCCTGGTTGGATAGGAACACAAGTTGAGTAGAGACAGAGTCTGTGAACTTGAATATTTCAGTTATTTTTCTCTTTGCACATGAATTCCTGCGAGTAAACCACCACATGTGGTGTTGCATTATAGCTGGGATTTTACCCCTGTGACATCCTGCTTTAACAGCCAGCATTATTTTAATGTTCTAATGACTTTTGAATGAACAAAATAATTTGAGGCATGAAAACAAATCATTTTGAGGCATTTTATATTTGGTAAATGCACATTTTGTTAATTTCTATAAGTGAACTTCAGGTTGTGTACATTTTTCAATAAATGGGTTTTGTGTTTTTAGTTTTAGTGGAAATTTAAATAAATTAGTTAGATAGCAAGAATGAAAATTAAGAAGAGGACCCCCAGTAGTAAGTTCATTAATGAGAACCTGTGGCAGACAGTGTGGTCTCTATCCAAAGGTTTAATTTGCCACTATGAACAGCACACTGATGAAATTGTACCAAATCATACTTAGACTTTTCTTTTATCATTTGGTGATCAATACTAATTGCACACTGACATTTTGAAGGCATAATTAATCCATTGAACGTGTCAAAATATCAGTTAACAGTTAGATAGGCTTGCTAATACAGGTGAAACTCTAAAAATTAGAAAATCGTGCAAAAGTTAATTTATTTCAGTAATTCAACATAAAAGGTGAAACTAATATTTTATATAGACTCATTACAAGCAAAGTAAGATATTTCAAGCCTTTATTTGATATAACTTTGCATGATTTGGGCATACATCTTATGAAAACCCCAAATTCAAAATCTCAGAAATTTTTTGGCAGTGTGGGCAGGTGCCAAGTCCTGCTGGAAAATGAAGTCAGCATCTCCATAAAGCTCGTCTGCTGAAGGAAGCATGAAGTGCTCTAAAACGTCCTGGTAGACGGTTAAGTTGAATTACTGATACAAATGAACTTTTGCACGATATTCTAATTTTTCGAGTTTGACCTGTATAGCCTATATAGACGAAACATATGGATGTTGGACATACCTCAAAGGAGGAGGAGCTGTGGGGCTGCGACTGCTGAAGGGGAGCTTCCCCTTGTTGGGGCTGGTTGGACTCCTGCTGTGAGTCGCCTGGCCTGGGCCTGCGTCCTTGCTCGTCTCCAGAGCTGTAGGGACCGCAGCGGCGCCTGGGACTCTGTTGAGACCTGGGCTGGTGGCAGGTGTGGCGCTGGTGGGGGTAGGAGTGTCTGGAGTGGGTGGAAACACGGTGCCTTTGATGGTGCTGGAGATGAGGGCCGACACGGTCACCAGGTTGAGGCCCGGAGGGAGATCGGCGGCGCTGAACGAGCTTTCGGACGAAGTGTTGGATTTGGTGGCAGCAAGGTGTGGCTTCGTGCCATTCGGCGAGGCTCCAGGAGATGTTTTCGTGGAGCCGTTCACTGTGACTCTGGGGGATGTGGCATCAGAGAGAGGAGAAGGCACAGGAGGCTCTGATGGCAATGATTTGGGGGCTCCGGGTTGGACGGGAGGGAGAGGAGCGCGGTACTTGACCGATCCTTGCTTTGACGGAGGTGTAGCGGACTTTGTCGTAGGGGAGGAGGGCTTGGACGTGGGTCTCTCGGATGGGAGTGGAGCAGCATGGGACTTGACTGACTTGGGTTTTGGGGTCAGGGGTTTTGGCTGGGATGGGCTCAGGGGCACAGAGGGCAGCGGGGGATGAGCGGGGAGCTCTGTCGACACGTTGCTAGCCGCCGTGAGGTTCAATTGAGCCTCCGACTGGTCCACAGATGACTTGCTGTCTGTAAGGATGGTCAACTCGTAGTACTCCTGAATGTCTGGGAGGAGAAGATCAGATCAAGGTTTAGAAGATTATTATCATAAAAGTAAAGAATTGTAATATTTACACGTCTCTTAATATCACTGCTGTATATTCTACATTGCACGAAGACGCGAGCTAATTGGAGGCGATCACAAAAGTCTCAGCTGATACACTGCTGACCTCTAGTGGCAGCTTGAGGGAACTGCCCTGTTAGTAGAGCAGAAGCTCCAGAAGAATGCAGGAGTTCCTTTCCTTAAAGAGTAATAGTTCATTCTCATTTTCCTTTTCATAAGTGAGCACAAAATCAGCGATTGTTATGAATAGAGGTTTCACTTCCCCCCCCCCCCCCCCCCCCCCCCTACGCATACAGAACTAACTAAAACAATTCAGACTCAGACAGATTGTGGGCTCATATAAATTTGGTCGTCATTAAAGAGGAAGAAAAACAGATATACAGTGTGTGGAAAAAGGAAGAAAAATATACAGATTGAGGAGGCGGAGTAAAGAGAAAAGGGAATTTAGTAGTAGAGTTCATGAACTAATTATCATAAATTAGGCAACAAGGACGGAACTTAGAAAGAACAACAATGAAAAGCAACCATCAACACATGACATCATATTATGAATTCAGGATACAACTTCAACATCAGAGACTACTTGATTAAAGTTAAAAGTCACAAACAGGATTTCATGTTTAGGGACGAACACACACACAAAACATAAAGGAGTGTTACAGTAAGAACTAAAGGTGTGGGCGTGGCACAAAGCAGGTGGAACCAGAGTGTTTCTTTCACCAAAAGCAGAACAAACCAGTTACACACACACACACACACTGTTAACCCTTAGGGGGAAATTAAAGTTGCAACACATCCGCTATACGTATGCAGTCCTTCTACAAAGGCTCCCGTGTTTTCTCTGAAACGCTACATCACACATGCATGCCTACGTTCTGATCTCGCTTGGTCATCAGCTACGTGACGGCACACAATCTAGAAGACAACCCCAAAACCAATGCCACGACAACGCTTCTTTCCTCTCACAATGAGTCCCACACTCTCTCCTTTGCACTGGCGCGCCGATCTTTGCATCTTCATACACGGTCCCAAAGGGCATGAGAGTGTTGTTGTGGAGACCAGCACAAGAACCAAGCGAAAGGGTCAGCACAACCAAATCCCCAAAAATGAGCAATATCCGCACTGACAGAAACTGAAACTGAAATCTCAAAGTGCTGATTAAAATACTTTGATCTCAATTAAATGTGGTGTGACACAAGGCTCAAATGGGAAGTTGAGAGGAGAGTGAACAAACAAACAGTTTTCCTTACCAAGCAGGGCGCTAAAGAGCTGACTTTGGAAGACATTGATGACTCTGTCCAGAGACTGCTGCAGCTGGGAATCCTCCTCCGCGTGGCCCTCTCCGGCCCGGCTCTGGCTCTGCTGCCTCTGGTCAAGTTTGGCCCGATACTGCTGGAGGAGCTCCAGGGCTCGCTGGGCGTCTGCATACAAAACATTTAGGTAAATAATGACCCGAAAGGAGAGACAATTGTGCGGGGGACTCTTGAGTGGAGCCCGGAGATGGGTGTACATTAAAAGCTTCAACTTAATTAACGATTACTCTGGCTAAAAACAGTGGTTCAAGTCCCTCAGGGTCCGTTGGGAGGAGACCGATTGATAACACCGGACATCTAGTATGTTGTATTGTCCGAAATTATTTTTTTTAATTTATTAATTAATTAAGGGCAACGATTCGAAAGGCTATTTAGGGTACACCTTGTTGTATCTGCAGTCGAAGAATTGGTTGGGCCACAAATGCTTCATCTGATCTTAGTCTGATGCAATATGGTGTCTGTTGTTAAAGACCACATTCCAGAGTCCAGCGCTGCGAACAGCTGATCGGACCGGAAGTAGTGACACCGCGAAGAAACGTCGCCTTCTCCCAACGCCGATTCGTCTGCGTATCTATGAGCCCGTATATGTATTGACGTATATATTTAAAACGTCACGCACCGAACTGCAGGCAGAGCCAAATAATTCCGAAGGCTTCTCTCCGTCTATCAGGTCCGCGCGAACCGGCCAACAGTCAATCAAAGACAGGTGCGAAATGAACATCAACACTGGCTGGAGGACTTGCTTGCCGAGTTGGACTCGATGTCAGAATAATTAGTTTAAAAACTTGAGTAGTGAGTGACTTGTACCTTTTTATGCGTGCACCAATACACGAATGAGCGTTCGGTTGCGGGGGTTTCAAAGAAAGTTTCGGGCTAAGGGAAGCGTTTGGAGGAGCTGACGTCACAGTCTCTTCCCGTTCCTTTCGGAGTGGGTTTTTTTTAACGCGTGTCTCCCGTGTAGTTTAGATTCGTGCCGTTTACAACGTGCGGGGAAACCCAACGGAGACGGAAATAAAAACCCACGTATTGACCTTTCTGTCGCACCGGCATGGTGACACGGTCCGCTGCTCCAGATGTGTGCGTCCGTCCCGGGACAGCCGGCCTCCGAAGTGGGACACCGGAACGACAGCTCTACAGTTCACACCGACCTGTGATGTCATCGAAGGGGAAACTTTAAAAAAAAAAAAAAAGAGAGTTCGGTAATCCCGAGAAGAACTGAGGAAGAGACGGTGATAGTCGCCGCGTGGACTTAGTACCCGGAGCTCTCTCTCTCTCTCTCTCTCTCTCTCTCTCGCGCTCTCTCTCTCTCTCTCGCTCTCTCTCTCTCTCTTCTCTTTCACTTTAACTCTCTCGTTAACTCTTCCCCTCTGTTAAAAACTAGTCCTCCGTTTCTTCATTCAGGTGACTTAGTTCCAAACGCGGTCAGACCGGTTCTTAGACCGGATGAACACAAGCACACACACACACACACAGCGTCCCTAAAAGGACACACATACACGCGCTGAACTACGCACAAACAACATCATTGTGTCTTTGTGTCTTCTTGCGTCTTTCCCATGAGCGGCGTAAGCCTGGTTTATTCCAGGGCCAAAAGGTCTACATGTAATCCACTCAATGCTGGATTCATAAACAGTGATCAGGCAGCAGGGGGAGGGAGCCATAAACAATGGTTGAAATACATTTGATGTCTCAATTGAATGGTAAAGTTATATTTTGGCCATCTGACAGCAGGCTTCTCCATCCATCCTAAACTGTTGGTGACTGGGAGCATTTTCATATTGAAAACATGGACATGGACATGTTCAATAGTGTTCAATAGCTGTTTATTGAGTCGCTTCACTCAAAACACGTCGAGATCTAAACATAGATGCAAATAAACCATTTCAAAGACACTGTGGCGACATTTCATTGGCAACCACACGCTCACCACACAAACATTCGCGCGCAGCAGCCAAATGCAGGTCACGGACTCGCTCTCTGGTATCGTTATTGATCAGGTCAGGAGCGTATTGACAGCTTTAGTGAGTGCACCAGAAAAAAAAAAGGTATAGCTCTATATTTCTTACCATCACACACACACACACACACACACACACACACACACACACACTGATGCCAGCATAAGTGATCAGCCGGCGTGAGGGGATGAATTTATGCATGATTGTGTAAGTGGGCTGGTCAGTCAGCACACAGAAGTATCATTCTGGGTTTTTTGTGCGTGAGCGTATTCTCCTCTATTGTTAATTGTCGGCCTGCAGCACAGAAAGCAGAGTTGTTCTGCAAAGGGCACTAAAGCCAGCAGGATTGCAGCGAATGGAATAGAAGACAGATACAGGGCAGAAAGTCTATAAGCCAATGATGCCTTATATTCAAGTCAGGCCCGTTATTGCACACTATGTCATCAAATCCTTAACTTCACCAATACAACGGTATATCAGTCAATTACAAGCAAAAGCCCTGCATAAAAGTACACAAGTCGCATCAGCAAAACATACATGAAGTAAAAGTACTGCAGATAAAAATCCGTATGCAAGTTTTACAGGTCTATTTTTAGTAATAATAAAAGTTAATAGTTTCATTTTAAGGGCATTTGCTTGATGTACAGCTAGCTTATACTATATACATGAGTCTTACATGAGAAGGCATCATATTTGATACACTGCTATCGTTCATGTGAATGTATAATTGTTTTAAAAAGAAAATCTGAAGGAAATACAAAAAAAGCATACTTTCCAGTGGGCCATTAATAGCTATGGGTCAAATAAAGTGAGGCTGGAAAGAATGAACTGGTTTAGTGAATGCAGTAACAAGCACCAGCAAAATCCAGTTGAGTTTTTTAAACCTGATCCTTATCACAATAGACCAGAATTTACCTCTTTGCTAATGAGAAATTAGAAATGCTCCTTTAGCCTAATGAGAAAACTCTGTTTGTGAGGCAGCTTGACAGAGTCAGCCGTCCCTCCGTAAGCCAAAGCTAGATAAGTGTCAAGAAACAGCTGAGATGGACGGCTGGTGGGGGGGGGGGGGGGGGGGGGGCGGATGGAGAGGAGTGAGGCTGTTATACTAATCGACAGAGAGACAAAGGAGCATCTGCTGAGAGAACGAGAGTCACTCGTGACTTTAATCCAGAGAAGCAGAGGAAACCAAAATGTCCTACAGACCTGCTGAGGAGATTGTCGTCACCAACCCCTCCTCTTCCCTCCCTTTACCTCATCCCTAATTTTTTTTTAATACCTCACTTCTTTATCCACTCTATTCATATCTACTTACTTCCATTTCATCCTTTTTCCTCTCCTTTCGTTTCCTTTCCTTTGAGCCTTTGTCATCTGCCTTGAATACGTTGTTATATTTCCTTTCCTCATTTGGCTCCGTGACTTCTCATTATTTATGTGTTTGTATTTGTGTCATTTTGTTTGTCCATCCCAATATACTTCCCTGCATCCTTTTGTAATAACTGTTCCTTTCCCTGATCTTCCCCCAGCCCCTTCCCTCGTTCTATTACACCTTATCTGCTATGCACACATTTCTCTACTTACAGCAGGAAGGATGCACACAGAGTGAGAGCAAGAAAATATCCCTAAAGATAAAGCTGAGTGCACCAGGAGAGAACCCAGAATACCAATAGTGACATTTTTATTATTTGTACAATAGAGACTTTAGTACATTATTCAAAACACTTCTTATATACTGAAAAAATGGTACGTCCCAAAGCCCAAAATGGCTCAAGTATAATCGCTGCACAGCATTTTTTCAATTTTATACATATATTATTTTTTGTAAAAACTGTATCTTAAATATTATTTACAGATAGCGTCTGCAAAATGCATTCTAAACACATGATATATATTATATATACTTCTGCAATAACATTTCTCTGCGATAATACTCAAACTCAAAACTGGAAGGATTTCAAATTGCATGTGCAAATAAATAAATAAATAGTTCTGTTAAATCATCACCAAAGTTTGTCCGACTTACAACTCGACAGCGGTTCTCTCTTCGGAGGTCAAAGTACTTTTGTCACACAACAGAAGAAGCAGCATTCAAGTTGGGTATGTGTAGGTACTGCAGAAAGCATGGGTACATTCACAATCAACAGGAGTCATTTTAAATTGGATTTCATTCACATCTATGTACAGTGATACCGTCCTCAGCATTTGTTCAGCTCTTATGTAGTTTAAACACATAGAAAATGACTGTTTTTATATTCATATACATATATATATAATATATATTTGTATAACACAAATTCACTATTACAGTAGAAATACATTTTATACAGTTTTGGATAGTACATGTGTAGGTCTCCAAGTCATACTGTGCGTACTTCCATCCATAACTTTGTTATAAGTGTCATTATTATAAAATATCACAATTTGTTGGAGCAAAGCTAAGGTATATCAATATATTTAGAAATAATTACCTGAAACATGTAGTAAAAAATAATTATATTATCAAACCTTTTTCTCCGTCCTCATAATATCTTTGATATTTCAAACTTTAAAGAGAGTCGGTTAGGTATCAGTGGTTAAGATCAAGTCTCTCTCCCACAAGAATAAACTGTACCACTTTGTGTCCCTTATTCAGAATGAATAAAGTTATAACGCTTATTAAGAGGGTTGACACGTAATGGGCACAGGGTGACACCGTCACGTCGAGTAAAAGCAAAGGACAGGTCGGCATGTTGTTTTGCTCTGGATGAAACATCAGATGCTAAACAGAACAAAACAAAACTCTCTGTCGTGAAGCGTCTTCGAGACACGTTAGTTGCATTTACACAGAGACGGAAAATGAAACCTCTTCGATCTCAATCTTGCGTGTGGTCACTTCTGTTAAGTCTACTCATTTTTCTGCACCGGGACCACGGAGGTCAGATTACATGAGACTACAAACCTCTCCTACAATCAGTTTTCTACATCTACATTAATTTCTCTCCACACCCACGTCTAATCTCGAAAAAAAATTCACCAACCAAAAGTTGGCGTATGAGTATTTCCATGTACATCTAGTGTTAACTAGGATCTCCTCGGGTTAGAAAACTTACACTGACATTTCAAGTGCAGCCAAAAGGTCTTTGTGGCACAGATCAGATCTTTCCCTGATTGTCTGAAAGGGGACCATCTGTTCGATTGCAGATTCAACCCTTAAGAAAGTTATGCAGTTGATATTTTCGGTCTTGGTGCTTTCTGCAGGGGAGGCCAGAGGTCAAGACACTTGGGGGGGCAGAGCGGATGCTTGGAGGCCCAGCCAAACTTTAAAAACCTGTTTCTCTACCCACTCGAGCCACGCTGGCTGCTCCTCACTGTGTGCAGATCAGATCTGGGCCACAAGGCAACCGGGGAGGGGCAGAGGGTCCGTATGGCACCAACTGCAGAGCATTCAGTCTCACTGAAACTCAGCGGTATAAATTCAGCGTGACTCTTCTGCAAAGTTGAGAACTCGACAAGCCAACAGAAAAAAGGCTGGCTGAGAGCGACCAACGATATGAAAGCATGCGGTGACATTATTGTACAACCCAAACAAGCTAGAAAAAGGATGTAACATCGCTGTGACAGCACTAGAAAACCCCACTTCAGATTATGGCCCACGTAGGAGTCATGTTACAGCGTTTGAGTGTGTGCAACCAGAATGTGAACACGGCTTCATTATCAACTGCATATGTGTGTTGTGTATGGGGGCACATGTGTCTACTGTGTGTGTGTGTGTGTTTGCCTGTTAGCTCATGTGCATGGCAGTGTGTGTAAACATTAGCATGATTGGCTCGATAGATGGCACTGTAGGACAAATTAGGCTCTGCTGAAAATCTCAATGGGCCGAGCCTCAGTAGTATTGCTTTAGCTCTTAACAGTACACCTGTGCAAGCAACAGTTTTTAAAACAAAATAAATAGTAACAACACAAACAAATAAAACAAGAAGCAGTAATGAACTATCAACAGTGTTTTCTTTACAGAAAAAAAAACTTGAATACTTTAGAAAATTGTCCATTTGGAGAAATAATCCCTGTATGTTCGAAAGACAAAATTCAGAATTTATCAACAAGATTTATATTAATAATAAACTTCCAGAGCCGTCTGTCCAGGCCCCAAGGAGAGTGCAGCTCCATAAAGCTGCAGCTCAATATATGTACACAAGGCAGAAAGTCTTACGTTTTACATCTCTGTACACTGGAGGCAAAAATACCTGCAAAACAGAAGACAGCCCAAAAGAATAAAACCCAAGACAGCAATAGAAAGAGAGGAACAGAACAGGAGATGCAGGTCAAAAGAAGAATAAAAGACAACAGGAAAGAGAACAATGGAATAGGAAACATGGAACGTGAACCGTGCGCTGCACCCAACAAATGAATAAATATCCAACATGGAAGGCAAAATAAAAGGCAGTGGAGAAAAGCTCAAATACACAACCAAACTCATCAGATGACCGCCTAGTTAACAACGACGCAATCCAAACTGCAGCAGCCCTGTGGGGACCCGGAGAGTCCTCTCGATGTCCGTCCAGACGTCGATCAGGTCCCTGACCGCCGGGAGACAGAGGAGCCGATATGTTTCCTGTGGTACATTTGGCACTAGTATTTGCCTTTTGGTCCAGCAATAGGCAAATAAATGTCCCCTACAAAGGTAAAAAAAAAAAAAAAAAGGCGGCTCATATTTCAGTTCCACAAGCCTGCAGTGGAGGGCAGGTGAAGGGGGCTCGGGATGGCAGAGTGGACAAGCGTCGTTGTGTTTTTATTTTTTATTTTTTTTTGTTATAAAACTATTTTTAGCAAGTGCCGCTGTCTCTCAGAACCAACAAGTCCACCGTCCGCTGGAAACTCTTCAGCAGAGAGACGGCCGTCTCGTGCTCCATGTGTAAAAAACTATGTCCGTTAGCCTGCAAGGCAAACACGCAGCACAGTCAACAGCATGCGTGTGTGTGTGTGTGTGTGTGTGTAGATACGTGTGCTGCAGAATCTCCATACATAGGCCTTTGTGTGTGTGTGTGTGTGTGTGTGCGTGTGGAAGGATGGAGGCTCACTGCCATCATTATCTCAGTAACACATCACTGTTGGGGAAAAGAGAGAGAAGAGGAGGGGCTACACAGTCATGCTGTAGAGAGAGAGAGAGAGAGAGAGAGAAGGGGTAGAGACAAAAAAGGGCTTTTAGATGAGTTCATCCTGCTAAACTGTACATCTGTGGAGAGAAGATGAAGGGGGAGGAGACGGGGGAGTCACACACGAAGGGGAGAGGGGGAAGTCAATCTGTCGTTGCAACTGGCATCTCATTTTGACCCCGGCTGTACGACGCTCACGCTTCCTTTGGGGACCTCACTGTTGCACTGCGCATTGAAACAATAGCTACAGCGAATACAGATAAGGTCAATAATCATGAATAACTTCTGTGGAGGTTTTATTGATTCAATTTGACCGATGTACAGGGCAAGTGAATATTGATTCAATTGCTTCTGATTGCCCCCGGGAAAGTATCCCTGCGAGTTAAAACAACACTATATTTCAGCAGTAAAAGCATTAAAATAACACACTTCTGACCGCACACTGCGATCCAGAAACATTCCCTGTGTTGAGGCTCAGCGTCTCATCCAAAGTTACTGTATTAGAACGAGCGTTAGATGACCTGGAAACATCTAAGTGGCCACCGATACTTGTATTTGTAAAGAACATCTTCACTGGAGGATGCACCTGCACGTCAACAAATGCTTTGTGTCCTCGTTTTCTCTGACCCGCTCGTACCCACGACGCTCCGTTGCAGCGTGTTCGACGACGAAGCGGACACAGGCACAGGCCGAAACTCTTAACTGGTCTCACGTTAAACCTGCGCAGTGATGTCTGAGCGGCAGCCACCGTCGACGGCGGCGGCGACAACGGACGCCGCGTGACTGTGCCAATACCGCCTACCTCGTTTATAAAATGTCCTCAGTCTCACAGTAGTACTCTAATTGTATAAACAATGGCCGATGAGGGATGAGAAAGAGTGGGCGCGGGGGATGGGGGAGGGGGGGGGGGGGTGGGGGGGTCATGCCTGATTTTAGGATCACCAGGTACACGCAAAGGCAGAACATACAGGTGGGAAAATGTCCAGCTAACTGTAGTAGGTAACAAGTACACAACCTCCTACTGAATGCTGTGCCTGTGTGTTTATAAAAAGAAGAAAAGAAAGGGAGGCCCGAAGGGGGGGGGGGGGGGGGGGGCAGGGGGTTTCTGGCCCAGCTGAGGACGATAGAGAGGATGTTACCTGCAGAATCTTGTCTCCGGGCTGCAGGGCGGAGGTGGCGGGCCCGTCATGCTGTACCCTAGTAACAAAGATACCCTATAAGTCAAAATGATACACAGTTAGGACGACACAGGGACACGATGGTTTAGAATCTTTGCCTTTCTCATTCTCAATATCCACCACCCCCCCAAAAAAAGAAAATCACATTACTGCCAAAGATATACAGGCAGTTCACCAATGAATTTCTCTTTGTTCTAAATTTAGAATCATGCAATTCATGATGAAAATTTAGTTTAAAAAAAAAAAACTTTTGGCATTTATCTTGTCACTTAAAGATGCTGAGTGAAACCTCCCCCTCAAAAAGACATTGCACATGTCCAAATGAGTTACCTGCTACTTATACAGATAAGGTATATCGAACAGAGCAAGAGGAATAGGTGTAGGGTGGGACTGATTAGGGGGAAGAAGTAGGTAGCAGGAAGGGCAGAAGATATTTCATCCCCTATATTTTCCTTCAATAACCCAAGGCAGAGATTTTAAAAACACCAACATCTTTTCACCGTGAGCTGAAAGATGTTTTTGGACACAGATAGTGTGGGACAACGCACGTGCGTCGACTCAAAGCGGTTCAATGCGTCGCGGACACGTTGAACAGTGAGCTTGACAAATAAGGTTAACAATACAATGTAGTCGTGACGGGGCGGAGGCATCTTCGTACCACAGCCTATGACTGAATGCCAGAACAAACACATATATGTTAAAAGAGGCGTCTATGTTAGGAACATTAGTTTAGTTACCAGTTTTGGTATCACTATACAGTGAACCCCACATGAGTATAAAATCAAATCATTTTCATTATGTGGCCGTAACATGGTTTCATTTTGTATGCAAAGTGGTGCATATATGCAAAGTTTCCTAACTTGATTGTTATTTGGATCTGGTCAGATCATTTGCCTGCTTTGCTACCCAGATACTGAGAAAGAGGAATATGGAGCTCACTGTACATGAATTATATGTTTGTTAGCAGCAGAAAATTGTAAAGTGTTAGTCAAAACAATTAAACAGTTAAGAACATTATAAAGCAGTTTCACACAAAGTCGCAGTGCCCTGCAAAAACCCTGCATCCAAATGTCAGATATTTTCCGATATTCTGCAAAATATATATATATCAGGACAAAGTTGGGGATGAGGTTTTTGCAGCTCAGTAATAACATGTACGCATTTTTGTGTAAAAGATGATGGTTAATAAGAATGTTATCGACAGCAGCTCAGTGTGCAAAGACAACATCATAAGCAACATCAGGAAACAAAAACTTTTGAACAATATTGAGCAAGATCTGAAAAAAGATCCATGCTCCACGCCTTAAAACTTCTTCTTCTGAACTTAAACAGAGCATTGGACGAAAACACGTCAAAGCCAAATACGACTTACCGATTTACAACTCAAACTGACAATTTTAAAGCCATTTTAAAGAAGGTACAGTTCTAACATGTGCTTTTACCAGACCAATGACTAATCTGGATTCTGAGTGTGTTCGAAAAGCCCAAATAAATTGATGGCTGCAATCAACAAGTTCACCACAAGGGGGAACCACAGCTCTGTTGTACAGCCGTGGCAGAGATTCAGTCCTTCCAACCTATTTGACTTTGCCCCAATTAAACTTGGCCTTAATTTACATTCAAAGGAAATGCAAAGCTAGAAATTTCTACCGTCTGACTTTTATAGTCACAAATATATACGTAGAAAAGCCAAAACAGTCCACAGAAGAAATAATAAAAAAAAAATCAAAGGTTTCTGCATTTCTTTGAGCTGAAGCTACAGATAAATCAGTCTGGAGTTGACAACATTGAAAAGAGCATGAAAGCAATGTTGCAGTGGAATTAACTAGTAGAGAATAAGGTGATTAAGTAGATTTGTAAGGTTTGTTGGTGACAAATGTTGAAAAAATAGTGTGCAGCCAGGGAAGCTTTATGAATACAAGTAGATATGGGCATTAAATAACTGTTCATGTCAGCAATTGAGTCACTACTTGTCTAATCAAAACTCAAGTAAAGTGATGAAGTGACAGTTTCTATATCCTCACACCTTCGTCTTAAATAAATTCACCGTTCGCCCAATGCTCTGCGCCTGTTTTAAAGCATTCCTGTTGCTGGCTTTCTATTTATAGACCAGCGGTCGCGTCAGTTACTCAACATCTGAAATTCAGACAGTGAAATCTTACATGCTTTCCATCTTGAGATCAAAGTCTAGAACATCTGAAATCATCCCCGGTGTCACAGAACCAAAGCAGCCTTCTCAAAATAGCTGTCGTCGCTCCTTTAGAGCGACGACAGCGGCGTGTTTCTAGGACAGACGTCCGTGTGCAGGAAGCCTGGGGGATCTGCAACCCCACCAAGCTCCTGACACTGACGGGATCACTCAAAACCAGAAGTCTAAATCATGACAGAGTTTATTGTAAGACATCGTGTGTACACAAAGCTATTGCTAAATACTAAAATATTGAAACTCGTCTGATTGTGTGTGAGATCCGATAGTGATGAACACACTGAGAAAATGAACCAAACAAACAAGTAATATTGTTCAAGCAGTCTTTGCATCAGGTAGCCAAAGTGCACTTTCATTCCTCGTGACATAGTTTGCCAAACTCAGGTAAGTATCATTTTACTTAAGTTGTCTACCCTTCAGTTGTAATACAATAAACAATTTAGATCTACGTTTAAACTCCATTTGTTTCCCAAAAGTCTGCCGTGTCACAAGCTCAAAGCCACTCAAAGTTTAAGTCGACCGCTGCCTCGCCGACAGACGGACAGAACCAAACACTGCGGAAACGAGCAGCAGTTTCCATGGCAACTTTGAGGTAAAGCCGTGGGTGGGAGGGGCCGTGATTGGCTGGCAGGCCAGGTCGGGTCATACCATGTCGGAGGGCTTGAAGGGGTTCCCCTGGCCGCTGATGCCACCAGAGATACTGAAACCAAGACCAGGGTTCTTCTCTATTCTCACACACAACTACAAAGAGAAAGGAGGGGGGAGAGATAGAAACACAGAAAAGAAAGAAAGACAAGCGACAGTGAAATAATAAGATCGTACCAGTTTCTACACAAGCAGAGAGTGTGTCGACAACATGTACCACGATGGAGGAGCGCTTTCATGCAACGCGTGACACGCTTTGGCAGCTATATTGGAGGTCTTCAGTTCTCTGGCAGCCACAATTGAGCCACAAATATCCTTGTCAGAGTTTTTCAATTTGGCACAATGAAAGCTTTCTCATACTGGGAGGGTGAAAAACAAAACCCTGCAGGGAGATCAGATGATCTTAGTGGTGTGAATGACTTCATGTTCCCTAAACAGGAGCATTGATCCATCTGTGAAATATCAGATTTAGAGCTACGCCTCGGTCGCTTTGCTAGACCTTCTTACTCTCTCTGACTGTTGCAGTCATCTGGCTAAAAGTACATGTCAGTTATTTTAGTATTTTGTGTTCTTTAGTTGAGAGCTTGTTGGCCTCACGTGGACTCTGAAAAATCCACTTGGTAACCATCCAGCCACGCCGTGATCTGGTTAATTAGATTAGACCAAATCGTGTTTCTGTTTGTATATTTACAGTTGTATTCATATTTGCAGTACATTCTAAATACACCCACAACAGGGAAATCTTTCACGTCCTAATGATTTTGTGCTCGGCATCATTTGAGCAAAGACCTCCAAGATAGAGTGGGACGTGGTTACTGAGGATAGACGGACGGATGGACAAACAGACAGATACCTGTTCTTGAAAACCATCCGTGCTCTTCTGGCCTTTAGTCTGCAACAGGCAGCGAGCGCTCTGAGGTCGTGGGTTAGTGTGAGTCATGACAACCTGATTGCTATGCACCATCCCCTGGTTGCTATGCACCATGCCCTGGTTGCTGTGGACCATGCCCTGGTTGCTGTGGACCATGCCCTGGTTGCCGTGGACCATGCCCTGGTTGCCGTGGACCATGCCCTGGTTGCCGTGGACCATGCCCTGGTTGCCGTGGTACTGAGGGTTGGTGGCAGGCTGATGGGATGTGTGGGAGGAATGGAGGTTGTACTGGGGCTGGTTCCCGGATGGGGACAGAGCCATGGGCAGGCCAGAACCCTGGTAGCCCTGTCCAGGGGCGGGATGGCCTGGATGGAAAAAGAAAAAAGAAGCCGGTGATACTGTGTTGTAGCACTACGTAGAAACTGATTAATGAGCAGGCTGTCGATTTGAGACACATGGCAGATATACTTCATTTTATACTGACCGATATGTAGTTTCGAAGAGGAGGGAAATGTAGTTCAAATGTTATTGCTACGGTAGCTCGAACTGAACCAAATAAAATACACCCCAGAGTAAGCTACGCGGCTAACGGATGCTATTGGTAATGGCCTAAGCTGTCACTATGTCTCCCTCAAAGAGAGTTTATAGAAAATAGTTGGTGCTGAACAAATATCACACATCATTTTCATTGTGTTTTACTTTGATCGGACGTGACTGCTTAATAATTGGATGACTGCTTGCAACCCCAATAATTACACTTTTTTTCCACATAAAGGGGTATTCCACTCCTCGTGGATTTATGAACATTACCTTGAGGCATGTTGCCTTGGTACTGCCCAGGCCCCCCAGAGGGAACCACTGACAATGGCATGCCAGGTTGGTATTGGCCCCCTTTGTTCATCATCCCGTCGTAGCCCTGCTGCACTACACGGTGAGGAGTGGTGGAGGAGGAGGAGGAAGAGGAGGTGACGATCATGGTGTTGTGTGACTGGTGGGAAGGGTTGTGCGAGTGGCCACTCTGTCGACAGCAGGTGTGCAAGTTAGAGACATTGAAATCTTCTAAGTGCACAGACATGCTCACATCCACACCAGAGAAAGGGTCACTGCAAAGGTGCTTATTTACTTGCACTTGAATGATATCATCAGAAATTCCTTTCTTCCTTCCAAGCCACGAGAACCACACCATGTATACGCTGCATAAAACACAGAAGGCTTCTCTGATCAGCTCTTACCTTTTTCATGAGGTTGTCAGGTGGGACGTCCCTCCTGCCAAGGGAGTAAGGAGCCCACTGGTTGCTCCCTGACAGCCCCTCCTGGTCATTATCCAGCATGGCAGCCTGTTGAGAGGGGGTCTAAGAGAGAGACACGGGGACCATTACTGAAAATGAACATTTGACCTCAAGTAACTGAATCCTGCATCAACCTTTGTCTGCCTGAGTTTCAGGGAGAACTGCTCACTGAGTTTACATGTTTGTGTGAATTTCTGTTGTTTAAATACCGTAGAGCTGAAACACCAAAGTAAATAAAAGGAGATGTCGCATATCGTGTGATGTTCCCAGCAGTTAAAATGTGATGGCGGATGCAGCTGATACATACTGTATCAGAATAGAATGTGGTTGGTGGATTGAAACCTTCCTACACTGAGGAAAATACCACTATACTAAATAACTAAAACAGTTCGACACAAGATCATGTGTTCAGATAGCTGCCTAATACCACAGTAGGCAACCGTTTTTCCGGGCTTTTTAAGGTGATTTCAGTTCAAAGCAATGAGTATTTTTTGTATCAGGTGACGAAAGTAGAAATGGCTGGACGTGGTGTTGACATGCGATGCCCAACAGCTCAACGCGTCAGGCAACATGCACACAGAATACAGTCGAGTATTTAAGGACGGCTCAGGCAAATGTTGCTTGGACTGCTCCAATCGTTGTCGTTTTGGGAACCTTGAAAATGGCCGAAAGTGTCTCATAGTTGAGCCAAACTCATGCGGTGGGATTTGCTGATTATCTACGCCAAGGTACCCAGTTCATTGATTCTCACAGCGCGTGGTCGAGGTAATTCAAACAACCTTCATTAATGAATTCAAACAACAGCGATAATGCGGCGCATTTAAAGCAACAAGTTTCTGGTTGCTGGAGTCCCGGTGAAGAGGAGGTAGCAGCTAGTACTTGGAGGGAATAGCTAGTGTGCATTGATAAGAGCAGTAGCAGGGGTTTCCAGCACCAGAGGGATACTCACAGCTTTAGCAGACGGAGGAGGAGGTAGTGGCAGCCAGCGGCCAGCGGGAGGCTCATGCTTTGTGTTATTGTAAAGATTAAAGTTCAAAGAGCTGCTGCGCCCCTGGCCGTGACCCCCGCCCTGACAGAGCATGCCCAGCGTGAGCGTGTTGTGCTTTAGGACACCACTCTGATTGGAGGAGACAACATCAAATGACATGGGTGAATGCAAGGGGGGGGGGGGGGGAAGGGAGGAGGGCGGAGCCCACACAGCGGGCGATAACACACTGTGAGCTCCACACGCACATAAACAACCATCAACAATGAAATAACGATGACAACAACGGTGCAGATTTGCTGAAAGCACAGAGAAATGTTAGCTCGTGATCGGTCAATACAGACAGAGAACAGTGTCATACAAGCAGCAACTGGTGAATCAATCCGCAGCGTTGGTGTGTATGTTGTCTAATTAGCTGTGTTGTTACACGTGTGGGTATTTAAACAAACAATTAGCCCAATCCCTAATTGAAAATTGACGCCAATGATGTGTACGATGCTTCATTTCAGCCCCATCACCCGGTTCTGCCAATTGCAGCTTCCTTTTAATTTCTTGCTGAAAGTTAAGATGAGATTTTTATACAGTAAATATGAAGCTGGAGTCCAGAAACATTAGTACAATGTATTGCTATGATTACTATGAGCACCTCTAAGATTCAAGATGGCAATGACTGGCCTAAGATATTTTCAAATAGAATTTTACAAGTGAGTGTGTATTAGGGTCAGGCTGACGGAGCGACAGTGTGAATGGGACACACATGCAGCCGGACGCACATCTGGTCAACCTTACAACAACGGACTCACACGGATACTGACGGCGAGGGCTTCCCGAATGCTTTGTGCGTGTCGTTGCGTGTGCATCTCCCTCTTCAGTGTTTGCATTAACGTACCCTGTCCAATCGTTTGGCTTCTATGTGCCTAAGTAGCTGCTGCCTCCAATCGGGAGGCATCCTGGAGGTGATGTCGTCGGGCTTCTGTGGTACACCAGGCCTTACTTTGATGGTATCGTCAGGTGCTTTTTCAGGGCAGGTTGCGAGAGTGTAGTCGGGGGGCATTTTCTCCAGCAGGGCAGCCATGGTGGGACGAGCTGACACTGGACGCGCCTGAGTACGAAAGATTCAAATTCTATAAGGACGATAAGAAAGAGTTGGCCTTGATAGCGATAAAAATATAGATTTTTTTAACTTCCTTAATAAATATTTCTCTATCAACAATTGAAAAGAAAAGACTTTGCGTGTGTGGCAGGGATCGCTCACAGTGACCAACCCAATGGCACCATTCCACTCTATTGAGAGTTTTTTAAGATTTTCCAGCTGATTGCTTTGGTTTTAGGGCATGCACGGTGAATGTTAATGGCAAGCAATGCTACGCTCAGTTGAGTGAGCCGGGCTAGCTAGTGTAACGCGGCGTGGTTGTGAGGGTAGAATGGAACGTCAGAATGCCAGCCAGATGAGCACAGAGACTGAAGTAATGCAGACGCCGTTTACAGAACAGGTGACACACATTCCCGACCTTTACCTGCAGCTCTGGTGAAATACGGCACAAACAAGACTGCAGTCGTGCGCGTTAAATGTGACCCTTCCTGTGCTCGGTTCGTTTTACGCTGAAAGGTTTCAGAAGAGGTGATGTCTGATCAGCGTACTGCTGGACACCTCTCTGTTACTGTTTTTGGAAAAGACCCGGGATATGGCGGAGGCCAAGGACACCTGCGCTACTCTGCTCAGTCCGCTGGTGTAACAACCTGAACCCATGTGACCGGTGGAGAGAAGAGTGGATGAAAATGTTCCCACTCATTTACGTATGCTTCAATGCCCATTCTTTACACCTTTCCAAGTAATGTACAAAGGAGAGGTGAGGGAAGGACGGTGGTAACTCAAGTGTTCTGTTGTTAGGTGGACATCTAGTATGTCCTGTTTTGTACTTTAATCCTGTGGTCCAACATTATACAATTGTTTTTTTTTTTACTTTGTACCCTATTAATGCAAGAGTAAAAATCAGCAGATTAATTGCAGCCATGCCTGCATATCCACCATTTTTAAAGGTCACTTGTATTTTATGTGTGGTCCTTTTTTTGATGGCACAAAGGTTAAATGCCGGGCCATCAAGTAAAACAACAATTCAAACACACACACAAATCATTTATTTAACTTTGACTTAATTTTGAATACATAAAATAGTGAAATAATTTATCAGTGTTTTGTTTTTTATTTTTCTTACTTCCTTCTTTGTTGTGCTGTAACTAACAGACCAAGTTACTACCGAGACCATATCTCACTTTTTCACGTAATGGCTGAAAGGGAAAAAGTGGAATCTCGACAAAAGACACTGAAAAAACATGCATCAACAGGAAAGAGGCGTGTGAGAGAACAGCTAATTCATTTGCGAAAGTGTGGGCGGGGCCTCAAGCCAACCGTGGTCAGACAGTAACAGTCTACCTGAGATGCTCCGTATGTCTCAGTGCTGTAGCTCCGGGCAGACAGAGGGCGGCGCTGAGTCAGGCTCTTGGTCGGGTAACCAATCATGGGCTTCTTCTGTTCTTGGTAGGTGGGATAATCGTCGTCGTAGCGGCCGTTCCTCTTGTTGTGCATCATTTGGCTCTGGCTGTCGGCCATGTTGCTGAGAGCAGAGTGCTCCATGGGGGCGGAGTAGGCCAGAGCCCGGCCGTAAAGAGGGGGGTCCGCCTGAGTGGAAAAAGAGTTCACAGCGATCAGACGTCTACGTTAGAACAAAAAAAAGGCATTTTGGGACAAACAGCTTCATCAATGAACGTTCTTCACACACGCCATCGCCGTTTTACCTGCTGTCTGTACTGGGCTTCCTGGAGGGCCTCCTGCTGGGCTTCATGGACTCTGCGGAACAAGGCGAGCTCCGTAGAGCTCACCAGTGAGTCCGCTCTCCTCAGAAAGCCGGGCCTGGAGCGCTGTGCGGGGATGGGCTGCTGGTGCTGGCTGGACGCACCGTCCTGGTTGATCGGCGATTGGGGGAAAGAAAACATCTCCAGCGGCGGATACGCACGGTACCGAGGGCTCACTAACTCCTTCGGTAATGTCTTGCCCGGTTGATTGATGTACTCCAAGGCTTTCGATGAGTGGTTGACATAATCTGGTGTGTTGGGGAAGGGGGGGGGGACCCGACGGTCCATGGTCACCTGATTGATTAGAACAGTTACAAGTCCGTGAAAGGTTTTAGACATTTTTGTTGCCAGACAAAAAAAATCTACAGTTACCCTGAAATATGAATATCTTTTCATAAGTTCTAGTTTTAGCTACATTGGAGCTATTCAAAGGAACACCAAAACACTTTTTATATGCATTTAAGACAGAGATAAACTATTGACCTGGGGGTTGTAGTTGTGGTCAAAGTGGTAGGCCTTGTGCGGGATGGCTGGCTTCTGGTTCTGCCCCGACTGGTTCTGGTTGCTCGCTCCGTGTCCAGCGAAGATCAGGTCGTCGTCTAGCATGGGGGCGGACTGTGACCGCGACATGTTGGTCTGCTCCATAGAACACGGCATGTCTTGGCGGTCCAAACTCGTCTGCTGCTCGATGGATGTACTGTAGCTGTCCACGGGTATACTGTAGGAAAAAAAACAGTCACTTGATCCGCTGACGAGATATCATGTTGATGCGTTTGTCTGTAAAAGAATACCAACGAACCTACCTGTAGACCTTGTAGGAGCCAATGTCGATCTCATCGATGCTCTGGGACTTCTTGAACTTGGATCTCGTCTCCCTCATCATGGGGGACAGGCGGTCCGAGCTTTTACTCATCACCACGGTCACCTTGTTGCCCCCGCTTACACTTAGCTGATCCTTCCTGTTCTGCTCCCCCTGATTGTCATGGTATGTCCAGCTGCCGGGCAAAGGCCCCGTGCCTTGTTCCAGCCTTGCAGAAAAATACACGTCAAGTGTGAATGTACTTATATGAGCCTAAAAAATGACCTGGACTAAGGTCATTTTTAACTTAGACTCCCCTCACAGTGACTGAATAGGGCTGCAGGTTTATAATCTATTATTCTTGGTTAAACTATTTATCATCTAAACCATAGAACAAGTGTATGCTATTATTTAAAAAAAAAGATATTTACATATTTTGGCTGTAACGGTTGCTAAAAGAAAACCTGCGGGTCATGAAGCTTCATATATGAACACTTGCAAACACATTTAAGAGGACTCCCTTCATTCACCTTGGGTCCTTGCGGTCTGGGTTTGGGCTCGATGTGGGCGTCAGGTCCAGTTTGGAAGGAAAGGCGGTTCGGTCCTCCAGCGGGCTCGGGGTTCTGGTCCAGTTCTGCCAGGGATTCTGGGAAGGATGCCCTGATTGTGGGTCATTGTCCGGAGTGGAGCGCTGGTTGCCGTGGAAGGGCAGCGTCTGGGTGTCAAGCTCCAGGGGCACCCCTACGATTCGCTCCTGCCTGAGGAGGGGGCGGCGCCCGTGTGTCGACTGGCTGCGGGGTTTCGAGCCCAGCGGCGGGTTTCCTTGGCTTCCGGTGGACGGAGGATCCATCGGGGACTCCTCGGGATCAAAACCTGTGTTGTCATAGTGAGGAGCCTCAGACCAATCAAACGGTTCGCTCAGTGGGCGTCGGTCCCCGCGCTGCTGCAGGGTTCCCGATGGAGGGGTTTCTCTCTGAGATAGCAGGGGCTTGGAGTCAATGGGTTTGGGGAAAGACTGAGCCAGCCTGCAAAAATACAACATATTAAACATTATGCTGAGGTAAATTCTCAAATTTACTGAAGCGCAAATGTTATTTGCCATATATATATGTATATCAGAGCCAATGGTCACTGGAACAACATAGCTTTATCTCGCTCTGACTGGAAGATCAATTTGGCTGAAAACCATGGTTTTGGTAAATAATGTTTCCGAGAGCAGCCCGGAACAGAAAAAAAATGAATGTCCTTAACCTCCCTCACTGCCACTCGCAGTTTGCAAATACCACACGTTTCACAAGTACCCCGACAAAGAGACAAGAATACAGATTGTGATCTGTACATCACCCCGGGGTGTGTAAAATGACAACTTAAATGTCAAAAAATACCAAAGCGGGCTTTCAACCTGCGGGGGCTCCTTAGAAAGAGGAGGGGCACGAGAAGAGTGAGCACAATGAAGTGATTGTTACCATTATTACACCCGTACTATTCCAGCGGAAAAGGTTACTGTCGTATTAAAAAAATGCAAAACATTTTGTCCAGATTCAATGGTGTCAGAGAGGAAACCAAATAAACAAAAAAGTCCAACCTATGCTACCATACATCTAAATCTTTAGATCCCTGGAGGAACTAATGTAAACGTCGATCTGGGTTGCATTGTGATGACTGATGACCGCCAAACCTTTACACAACCTAGACATATACTGATTTGTAGCCATTCTATGGCTATTAAAACGTGTCAATTACCTGTCAATAACTTGACGAGTATTTCCACCAACACTGACTATTAGAGCTTTAGCTCTAGCTATTATCTTTCAAATGTGTTTGTGACAGTAGTGGAGCCTGAAAGGCGCGGATGAGACAAGGTCTAAGAGAATCCTGACCAGAAGTCTGCAGCATCCTTTCGTGTCTCTCTGACCTTGACTGCGCGAGCAGAGCGATGAAAGAGACACACAAAGATGGAGTGAGAAGAGGATGGATGGGGTCTTTGCACAGATGGATGATAGTTGAAGGAGATTGGAATCGGGGCTGGAGAGGAAAGAGGAGAAGATATGATGTATCGTCGGAGGGATGCGATGAAATTGAAGACAAAGCCGTTACCTGTTGGTCCAGTGTGTTTGAGGGGCCTGGTCCTTGCTTGAGGCCGGAAGGGCGGGAGCGTGTGCATGTTGATGTGGGTGTTGGTGTGAGTGCGCATGAGAGTGCGCGTGTGGGTGAGCGTTGCCGGGCGGGTTGGAGGAGCCGGAGGAGCCCTGTGAGGGAGAGTAGTCGGAGTAGGTGGCCGAGGAGCCGCTGTGGTTCAGACAGTGGAGCTTATCCACCTCTTCATCTGTGGACTCTGGACAGAGAGACAGGCAGAGACAGACAGCTCTGTTCAGTGAAATGTCACATTCTCTTCTTCTGTTAAAGTGCCTTTGTGTTATCGTGTCTGTATCTCATCCCCGACGGGTTTGGATCGTTATCATGACACCCAGTGAAATTGTTGTCATTGATGCGATCTAACAATATATTCCACACTTGAAACGCACTTCTTTGGCCATATTTAAACCCACGGTGACAGTTGCTTCTGTGACCAGCTGATCTGATGCCGAAAGATCTCCGTCACATGACATGGCTCATCAAAGGTAAATGAATAATTCAAAGAATGCTTCGATGCTGCTCCAGATGTATTTTGTCTTTGCATCCAATGTGCAGGTTGATGGTTGAGGGGACAAAAGTGAAACGTTTGTGAGTGAAGCTACTGCAGAGCTAAGAAATCCTCCTCGCATTGAAACCAACAGATTTCACAAATGCAATCCTTTGTTCAAGATCAAGACCCTTCTTAGGACTAAGAAATCCTCCCAGACACCAGATCACAGTGAAACTACACCGTGAACGATGTTTTAGCTGACTTGCATTGAAGCCTGTATTCTGTAGTTCCATTTCCTGAATAATATTGTCCTCTTTCTCTTCATTTCTGTTGTATACTCTCATTATGGGACAAAAGAAAGAAAGCACCATAAAAAAAACATTTGGAGAAAGACGTAAAGAAGGGTCCAGTGGGCTCACAAGTCAAACTAAAATGGTCTCGACATAACCACCCGAAGAAAGCTCCTCATTAACTTTGCCACAAGATCCTTCATTAAGAATTTACACTCACCAGGACAGACAAGCCGTCCTAGATTGAAACATTTCACAGCGAGTTCGCTGAGAAAGGACTGGATTACATGGCGCTCTGAGCTCCGAAATTAAACAGAGCTTTAGTTCGTCACAAAGATAAGAACATATTTTAGTTCAGTCGATGGGATTAATGCAGTCAATTAGTTACAAAGAAAATAATGATTTTTGAGAAGAGAAATTAGCGTTTGGCTCAGCTGTAAAACTTCAGGATAAATCAGATGAAACTGAGGCCTTCCAGGCATAACATATAAAATGGGCAGAACTAAAGCCTGAACACCTAATACGGCAATCTACATTCACTTTAGAGGTTTATGATATTCCCTCTCGCTCTCTTTTATGCTGGAATTAATCCGTTTACAACCATGACTAATTAGAGGACACTATTACAACAAGCCCTGCAGCGCTTTACGATAGATTGCATTGAATGACTGTGTCCACATGTATGTGTATGAGCCTGTCTGTGCACACATGCAGTACCTTTCTTGTCCTTCCCCAGCAGAACCACCTTGGGTTTGTACATGGGCGGCTCCACCAGGGTGGGCCTCATGTCGGAAATACGGATGTCGTTGGGAGAGCCACCCATGGAGTCCTACGGGGAGACAAAGCCCACAGGTTCACGTCAGTTAGCCATTAGCTAGGAGCATGCAAGCCAATGATGACCAAGTTGTTGATAGTGAGCTGCAGCTGGAATCATTCACTCATTTCTTTACCTTATAAATATAATATTTCTGAAGTTGGAGGCTTCTTGTCCTGTCAGTCTGCAAAACTAATGTCAGTTAAAGCTGTTGTAGTGGAAAGCTGTAAACAATCTAATATAGAGGTCATGAGATATACTTCAAAATGTGAGTTGAAATGAGTTGTAAAATGCAGTTGTTGGTATATTTGAAGGTACTATGCTGACTATCTCAAATGGATTTTTGTCTAGTGTCTCAAACTTTGATGAACAGACAATCTGGCATAACAGTGAATATTTGGTTTGGTATGCTTTGTATATACATTGTCCTTAGTTAATAACTTGATAATACAAGAAAAAAGACATTCTCACTTGAGTATAACAATGAATATTGCTTTACAAGGTGATTTGAATTGCGTAACTGCACAACAAAGAACCCTATTTTGGTATGGAGCCACAATTCAGTTTTGAGTGCACTTTGAGTGGCGTGTTTGTGTGTGCGTGACAGACCTCGGAGCTCTCTGTCAGGTCCTCTTTGTCCTTCCTCTTGGGGATGTCGATGCCAGAGTTATGCATAGATCCCTGATCCATTAGCTGAGACTGAGAGAAGTCCTGCATCTCTCTGTCCGTCACCTGGTAAACACACAGATCATTTGTCCTATGTACAGTGTGTGTTGCGTAGTGACATTGAACACATTTATGTGTGAGCGTGCGTCTCCTACCTCTTTCGGAGGGAGGGGCCACGGTGGTTCGTACTGTTCTTTGCTGAGGTGTGTGTGTTCCATGTTGGTTCCTGCCGAGGTGGCACTGCCCGTGCTCAGCTGGTGCTGATGCTGGTGCTGGTGCTGGTGCTGGTGCTGATGCTGGTGCTGGTGTTGGTGCTGGTGCCCGTGTCCCGCGTGTACGTTTTTACCCACAAGGCTTTGCACCGACTTGACCATGTTCTTAAGGTCCTCGGGGTAGGGTGTTGGGTAGCGCTTTAGGTTAATCTCCACCTACACACACACGTGGAAATAACAAATACACATTGAGGAAACATTTGCTAGGAATGTTATCAAAATGTGTGTGCGGATGCATGAATGACATCATTCATTCTGTAAAAAGATTTTCACCAATATGAAGAGAACATATAAGCGATTTGGAAAGAATTGCAGGTTTCCCTGGAAATACATGTCAAATAATAGGTAAATAGGTTGATAAACACATTTTTTCAAATCTCTAAAATCATTAAAATGTTTTCTTTCCTACATACTCAACACATCGCTACTAGGGAGCTGACCTTGACCTTTCCAGAGTTGTCTTCCTCTTCTTTCTTGTCCTCAAAGTCAAAGGCCACAGTCATCCTCTGCTGTCTCTGCTCCTCCCACAAAGTAGGGTTGAAGCTGTCACTATCCGACTGGTAATCTGTACCCAAACACACACACATACAAACACATCAAAGACAAACTTCTCTTAAACAGTTCATTTCAGTCAATTCAATTCACATGTACATTTACAAACATACGACACATGCACACAAATTTATTTTACACATAACTCCAGAGCACACACCATCCTAAAATGTAACAAATGCCATACTTAAAACATATAAATGATCACAAATAAAACATTCTTTGACATTATTAAATGTCTAACCCCATACACACACACACGCGCACACACACACACACGTGCATACACACAGTTTGTACCCTCATCATGTCGTGGTTGCTGAGGAAACATGTAGTTGGTCAAAACCTTCTGTTTGGTTTCTGGATGGGCTTCTGTCTGCAGTGGGATCAGAGCCTTGGACTGCAAACACACACACACACACACACACACACACACACACACACACACACACACACACAAAAGATAATATTAGAATTCTTGAGGGTTCACTAACCACATGTATTTACTAAAACATAAGCATCATTTTGAAAAAATGGTTATTAGAATATCTGACTGATTGCAAGAACATTCCGTCTATCCAGAGCTTGACAGTCAACAAAACCTGACTGACAGGTGGGAAATGGAATAAAAATATACATCTGAGTGTAAATATTGCTCACATTGATGCACGCACAAAAGATAAACAGCCCTGTTGCATGTCAAAATTGTCGGCATTTTTGCAAACGATGGACGGGTTTAATGGCGACATTTTTGCATTCAGGTGCAGGGGGAAATACCTGATTGTCGGAAAGCCAGAGAGCGGCCAGGTCCTTCAACTTAGTAAAGGTGAACGGTAGATTCTTTAACCTTGGAGAGAGAGGGAGGGAGGGCGACAAGGAAAACAGAGATGTTTCTTATGCCCACGCATTGTACAGCCTGCAGAGAATGTAACCATGGCAACACACTCCCATTCCCATGGCAACTGCAGGTCGAGAGAGCAGCTACAGAACCAAAACGGCCATTGAGAAAGTGTTGCCTGCATGTGTGTGTGTGTGTGTGTGTGTGTGTGTCTATTGTCACTACTGAGTCATAGTTTGGTCATCTGTCTGTGTGTGTGTGTGTGTGTACCTGTTATCACTGAGGTTGAGAACCCGTAGTTTGGTCATCTGTCCGATCTCATCAGGAAGAAACTCCAGTTTGTTGGACCGCATTGACATAACCGTCACATTCTTACAGTTACCGATCTGAAACACACACAAACAACGCCTTAAAACAAACTACATTACAATAGTGTGCATGAATAACAAGGAAAATAAATGTGCTGTCCTGGAAAACAAAAATACAAAAAAATATATTTTTGCAACTTAGAAGCTGGAAGAAATACATTTGATGTTTAACAATGAATCTATGATCAAAAAACTCCACGTATTGTTTTAAATCTAAATAAAAATAGGATGTGCAACTGTTCCTCAGGTGTTGATGGTCCTACCTCCCGCGGCAGCTCTGAGAGGAAGTTCTCGTCAGCAGCGAAGGTCCTCAGGTTGTGCAGGTAGCCGATAGTGGGAGGCAACGACTCCAACTCATTACAACTGCAGTCCAACTCCTCCAATAGAGACAGACTGGGTGACAGGAACAGAGGCAGAAAAGAGGAGATAAAAAGAACATGACAGAGAAAGAAATTCAATTATTCCACAGGCTGCAAAATCTTTGCTGGAAACTTGCATTACTTTGGCAAACCTTTGGTTTTAAAGGATAAGGATGGTGCGTATTTTTCCATCAGGTGAAAAGACTGAACCAAAAATGGATTCATCCCACTATTGAGTATTGTCTGTGAGATAACGCCTGATGCAAGTGATTGCTCTGTGCAAAAGGAACTCCACAGTTGTCCAAAATGTATCAAAAACACATCACCCACTCATTGCACTGGGTGAGGCATTCATTCTTTACCATGAACACACACTGCTGTTTATTTGAAGCCATTCCCACATACACCAGCCTTCTTGTAAAATGCTGGCGATGGGGAAAAAAAGAACAATTATTTTCTTCAGTCATTCTCATTTGTTTTGTTTGAATGAACGGACTGTTATGATTTTGAGTCTTCGGGGACAGAATGGTACTGAGAGACGGACTACCACAGATTGGGTCTCGGCCCTTTTGTGGGATTTGTTGACAATCAGAAGAAATGTGAAAGGCACCAGCCTTATCCTATGAACATATAAATAGATGTGTCTTGTCTTCACAGCGACTACTTAAAAGGAGGAAATTGCGGAGAGAAGGAAAAGATCATCACATTGAAGAATCAGTCAATTAATTAAGACTTAACTAATCTGGTCTTGCCTTGGTTAACTTGGTCCCACTTTGATCCCACCTTTGATTTTTGAAATTCTTCAAACATGATCTCTGCTCCTTCCCTCAACCAGGATTCACAGCAACATCCACGGCCGGCCTTCTACAGGACACCCTGACCCGCGCAACCCCCCCCCCTTCACCAAGCAGCACGCTAACAGCAGGCTAATGCTAATGAAACAACACTTTTACACTGATGCACTGTCACTGTTAACATTGCATTAGTCTGCTACTAGTATTCCCTTTAGCCCCGACCATCTGGAAGACCAGACGGTCAGAAAGTAGAGAGAGGAGAGATTTACATGCAGGTTTGAAGCTACCAATGTCATTATTTGCTCCTCAGAATGGTTTGTATTCCTACCTAAAAGAATCATAATGTCTCCCACTCCCCCCTTAACAGATGCTGGATCGAATGTCAAATAGATATTTTTCAAAACAATTTAAAAGATATTTTAGCTGCAGCCTTCCAGGGACAAGTATAAAATAAATTATGCAGAAACATAAAATGATCTGCAGTGCTACTTATTGAGGCTAAAAGACGGGATTCGTTCAGGAAGACAAAAGGTTTTCGGAGCGTTCTGATACAAATATGTTGCAAAGAGCAACAATTAAGTATTTTATATGTCACTGAATGATAAATAGTCTTCATGAAAATGTAATCCATCACAGATGACTCACGCAAAAAGAAGCAACATTAACGTCACAAGTCAACGAACTATATCAAATTGAAAAAAATGAAATAAGTCGATATTAATAAAGGTCAAATTTGGATCACTGTCTTGTTTGGTGTGAAATTCTTCCAAAGTCTTTCAATCATGGAGTTCTCATTTGTCGTCTGCGAAGTGGAAACGAATTTAGGATGTCAAAAGAGAACAAATAAAAAATTGAATTTTCAATGAAATGTTTACAATTCAAACGCTTATTTTATTGAATCTGGACTGTGATGGATTATAGTAAGAATTATTTTAATCAAATAATTTTACATGCAATCATTTGCATCTCAACCCTGCAGATTAAAGCAGGGTGGGTATTGAACATTCTCAATTAAGAATGCAGGTTTTATTCAAATATTGATTTCAAATATTGAAACAATATAGCTTATGTTTGAATGTCATTTTCATGAATTTTCCCCACAATCCCATATAGTTATGAGATTGTGCGTTTGTATCTGTAACGCAGGCGAACATCTATCTGTCTTTGAACGCACCCCTGTCTCCAGTAGGCTCATTTTACTCACCCGTGCTTGGGCTTCGCACTATTGCCACGGCAACGCAGCAAATATAACACACAGAACCCCTCAATCATGAGCCAGCATAACAAAACTGTAACTGACAGTAATAAACAAGGAAAACAACACACCAAAGATAAACCTGCTGAGAAAATCTGACATAATACCGACAAAGGTGTTTTCAAAATAAAGCAAAAGTGTACATGGGTTTATTATTTGTTTTTTCCTTTAGTGATTGATCTGCTGTGTGTGTATGTGTGTGTGCACGCTTTTCTCACCTCCCAATGGTGTTAGGCAGTGAGGTCAGCTGGTTGTCATCTACCTTCAATGTTGTCAGCTTCTTTAACATTCCTGCACAATATGCATACACAGAAATATTCACATTGACACACAAACACAAATATTCCCATTAAAAGAATATACAATAAGCAGGAAAATGGACCATTAAAGTACAATTTCCTGACAAAAGCAGGATTGAAGCAAAGATGTTGGCAATATTCAAATAATCCTCACGCTGTAACAATATAGTGTTACAGCGTGATGCGGCTTCATAATAAAGCCCTTCACAATAAAGCTCCAAAAACTATTAAAGGCAGCTTAATGAGCCACACACTTGCACTGGGTGCCATGTTTATTTTGAGTCAGTCTCACATACACCAATCTTCTGCCTATAAATATTCCCATGCGCATCCAAATGCGTATTAATCAGTCTAAAAATAGCCAAAAACAGTCGCTAAATGTCTTCCAGTTCAAGCATTGGTTCATAAATCTACTGTGTCCAACTACTGAAAGTTTCTATTTATGTCACCTGGTATTAATTTGACACCTTCTCCTTTAGGCCTTTTCATGGGATTTGTTATCTGTGCTATGTCCCTCTCCAGTAGAGCCACAGTCCTCTGCACTGACCGATCAGGAACTAAATGGTTCGAGTTTTAATGCTTCGCTACCCCTTCATTAACTTGCACCTTTGTGTGTGCATGTGTGTGTGTGTGTGTTTGTGTGTGTACCTATAGAGTCAGGGAGGTGCTGCAGCATGTTGGAGGACAGAAGCAGGTCTTCTAAGGACTCACAGCCGGAGATTTCAGTGTCCAGCGTCTCGATGCGGTTCTTAGCTAAGTCAAAGTACCGCAATTGGCGAAGTTTTCCTATCGCCTGTAGCCGGGAGGGCGAGGGGGGGGAAAATAGACATGGATTAACAGAGAAAAAAATAAAATGTGAAAGAAAGTGTCATTCAAATAACTCCAGGGCTGTTTTTTTTTTGTTGTCATCCCTGAGTGGAACGTGTCTGCGTTCTTACCCCTGGTATATTCTGTAGGGAGTTGTTATCCAGCCACAGCTCTCTGAGGTTGTGTATCTGTTCCAACACCTCGGGCTGACGTGCAAGCAGAGGAATCAGAATGAGCATACCACACAGGCATCAGTATGCAGTGATGCAGCTACTTGTATGAAAACATCTCAATTATTCAAAAACATCAAGGGACACAATTGCCGCACTTATACTGTGAGCTTCTCTTCAGACAAAGTCTTTTGCAAACATTATTTTCTTTTTAATGTTGGTGGAAAGTGGGTGAGACTGGGCGAGCTCTCCCTCATTGCTTTCTCTCGCTAGCCACCCCAAGGTCATATCCTGCCCACCTCCACCCAGCCATCTCTTCCTATGAAGTACACACGAAATGTTTTGCTTTATTTCAAAAATACAATCATTCTCACCATTTCAGTGAATTCATTGCTACCCAGATCCAACCTCTCCAGCTGTGTCAGTCTGTGGATGGACCTGAGAGGAGAGAATACACTGGTTACTGATTACTACAACTACCTCGTCACTACATACTATACTATACTATACTACTATATATGGATATACTATATATATATATATTACTATTGTTCCAATTGTTAAAATTAATTGTAAATTAGCATTTTAGCAATTAGACAATTATTCATTTCACATTTCACTAATACACAAAAATCAAAGCATTAGTATCAGTATAAAGTGTTAAAACTACAACAAAACCATATCGAGTCAAGAAAAAAGAAGATTCTTTACAGTCTTAAATCAGTTCAATCTGTTGGTTTGTTTATTGAGTTGTGAGGTCAGTGTCTCATCACAGCTAATGTTTCGGCAGAGGTCTTTAGGATGTGGCAGCAACGTCCATTTTAATAGTTAAAGAAGTGTGCTATAGTTTCCCGGGGAGTAACTTAAGTTAATGTCAACAAAAGCTGCACACCTTTTTTTTACTAAAATGGAGCTTACGTGTTGATTATGACGCACTTCAACAATCAGCCCTGAACCACATTACAGTATGGATTGTACACTGGTATAGTTATACTTGCAGGGTAGTTCCTTCACAACTTCTAATGTTAAAACATTTTAAACTGATAGAGCTCCAACACTACTGTTTTAACCAGCTGTATCAGTATTCAACCCCACCTGTCTAGATGTAGTCTGGGAAAGCAGACATACACTCTGTAATATCTTGAAGCATCTGTGTGTGTTTGCACGTGTGTGTGTACAGCTGCACTCACTGTGGCATTAAGAATACAATTCAAAATCTGTCTCAACTCTCTCTCTCTCTCTGTCTGTCTGGCTGCCTGCCTTTCTTTACACACACACACACACACACACACACACACACACACACACCAGTGGCTCTTACTTTGGCATAGTTTTCAGGTGGTTCTCTCTGAGCTCCAGGATCCGTAGTTTGGAGAGTCTGAAAAACAGACAAGACAGAAAAAAATTGCTATAACAGAGAATGTAGCAAAAAGGCCCTATTTATCTTGATTACCACTTGAGAATCGTTATTTTCTTACCAATGCTCCCCTAACTATATTAAGCAATGGACCAAAGTGACAACACAGTGACGCTTGCAAAAAAGTTGAGAAATATATATTAATGGGAAAAAAGGACGAGGAAAGAATGACTCTGGAAAGAGGAATGATAACAAATCCTTTAATCTGTGCAGTACAGTTTAAAGGCTTATATCTGGATGTACCCATATGTTTGATGAAGACTCCTTACAAGTCATACTAGCAACATTGACTGAATTACAGTCTGTGGGGTCTCATGCTCAGGAGCAAGCACACACGAACAATTGCTTGCATCACTTTACCTGCCAAAGTTAGCCGGGAGAAACTCCAAGAAGGCATCGTTTAAGAAGAGCTGGGTCAGGTTCAAGAGCTGCGTAAAACCATCTGGGAGTCTGCAAGAGAGACACATGGCACAGAGAAAGTGAATAAGAACGTATGCGCAACAGCAATCGAAAAGAAAACGTTCAGTGTGTCCTTGAAGGGCCAAGATGGAGAAAAACATGTTTCCATAACAACCCTGCAGAACCAGCTAGCTTCTGTCAGCCTGCGGATGACTCATCTCTCACGCACACACACACACACACACACACACGCGTAAAAGCAACATGTATGTCTGCAGTGGAAGTTGAGTCCAGTTGTGCTTAATAGAAAATAAAACCATTGACAGAAAAACCTGATTCTCTAATAGTAAACAACATCATCATTATATTGTAGCAACTGTATCTTCTAGTGTCTAGTGCCAGCTGAGCCAATAGCACATACGTGGTTTGTATGGAAGTTAAGGGTCTGTGAATAAAAAAAACAAGACAATCGTCGATCTCTTGATTGGGAAAAATCTGCTGAAACAGCTGAATACACGTCAGATGCATAAAGACAAACGCATTACATCTTGAACAGAGTCCAGGTCCATTTTAACAGGTTGTCTCAATTAATGCTATCAACATAGCATGAAACACCGTGTTTCAGCCTGAATACAAAAACATCATCATGAGCCAACTATTTAAGAGATGATTATTTTCAGGATGATAACGATGACAAACAAGACAGTTTGCAGTCAAACTAAAGACTGGATTATTCCAAGGAAAGAGCAAGATGCTACTCTACAAGGCGAGTGTGTCTTACTTGGTGATGGGGTTGACACTGGCCTCCACCACAGACAGGCCTTTACAGCATTTTATATTGTCAGGGAACTCCTGGATACCTGTGAGAGAGAAGCACATCTTAGCGAGTATTCAGGCAGCATCGGGCGTGAGGTTATTGTGGTGATTATTTTCAACCTGGGCCTTTTTGAGATCTGTGCTGCCCTTTGTTTTTCACTCAGCCGCATTAACTGCATATACCGTAGTGCAGTGGTTCTCACGTGTGGGTACCGAGAGGGCACTCGGAATGGGTGCTTATAAATTAGCATCCATTCAAAAATCCTACTAAATAAGTTGATATTTAATGGATTTTCAGGTGTTTTTTCAGCGAGATTAGCCGCCAGCAGCATGAAGCCGGCACATCTTGTTTTCTGAATTCAGGTCATCTCAGGACAGTTCAATGAATCAGAAAGTGATGGCACAGCACAGTGTGTTACACCTTGTTTTTTTTTAAATCCCAAAACGCTTTGTGCTTGTTATGGGGTCCGTGGCGGCAAAACTATTTTTTTTTTACAGGGTGTACATCACTGCAGCAAGGTTGAGAAGCGCTGCTGCAGTGCACCTGGGTATGGCTGTTATTTCCATTACAGTTGAGAAGGCCAGTACATTTTAGATCGAGTTTTACTTTGTTCAGGTTGAATCAGCCCAGGATTTTTACCGTTTTTACTGATGTCTAGCTCTTTGAGGTTAACCAAGCTGGCGATGGTGGTGGGCAGGTTGGACAAGTCGTTATCAGGCATGCTCAGCTTCTTCAAGGCCTGGCAGTTGAAGAGTTGCTATGGAAACACAGAGAGGAAACAAAGGAGTATTATAGTCTGTTGGCACATAGAAAAATACTGCAAGAGAACAGGCGGTTGAAACACACCGACAAAAAAAACAGACACAAAAGAATACATTTACTCTGTCGCATCTTACTGTCACTATTGTCAAAAACCAAAAAACATGAGTGACCCTAGGGCCAAAGAGCTAAAGACGGGGGAAGGGGTGGGGGTCAGATGATTCATGCCACACGCCTCTGCACTTAAAAACACACATCACTTACTCACACACGCTTCAGTTAAGGAGCTCACTTACACTTATCTACACCATCTTGGCGCACATAAACATACACGCCTGTTGTGTGTTGATTGCAAGTTTCCCCGCTTAGGCCGTAGACTTTTCCCAGTCATGCAGGTTATATTTAGAAATCCAATTCACCACCTCGGTGATTTAAAGCAGGACAGGATATCGATAAAATGAGACAGCGGACCTATAAACAGCGCCCGTAATTCGCCTTGAAATATTGTGAGGGCATTTTGCCTCATTACTGCAAAGGCCAAAGTTCTCACAGGTTTCCTGTCCCTCTGTGACGTCGAGAATGGAATGATGTTTGTAGAATGGAAACGTGACAGAAAAACAATGCTGTTTAGTCTTAAGACTTTTCAGATTTGACCTACGCATATGAATGTCAATGTTTTTGATAGGTCAAATCATTAACATATTATTTATATGGTGCATAAATCACACATTTATAAACTGATATCTTCTCAGTTGTCCCGCATGAAATGCTTAGACGAATGGATTGGATTTAAACGTTGTTTATCCTGCACAAAGGAAGCATCCCAATGACTTTATAATGATAGAACGTTGCATACAGTGGACGAAGTGAGCACGCCTGAGGCTGACCGAGTACAATGAAGCTGCACTGTTCACTGAACTGCACTGAGGAAAACACCTTTATGTCTCAAGACCAGCACGGCTTCGGTGCCTCCCGTCACACAGGTTTTGCCCTGGAGGTAAAGATCGAGTAAAAGCAAAGCTTTACAGCATTGCTAAGCTGTCAATTCCCTAAAATGAAAAGCACTAGTGCTGCTCTCTACAAGTAAATGAATGGGTTCACAAACACAGCTGTAAATCCAAATGTGTGAATTTCTGAGGGTGCAGTTACAGGCCAAATGTTGAACACAGGCCAGTTTTTGTGAAATTGCACACAATAGGTCACATTTTGTAAATGTGTGTAACACCTTTACTTAAACCAGAACAAAGGTGCAGCAAACAGGTGATTTTATTCAAATTAAATGAGGCCACGAAATGAGTAAAATATTACAACTGGTGTTTTTTTGTGTACAAATGATGTAAGTATCATAAACTTGAGTTTTCCACGGATTTTATGAAATGGGGATCAGCATATGGTTCAGAGGCGTTACCTTGGGTAGTTCCTCAATCTGGTTGGCGTCAAGGTAGAGCTCCTCCAGAGTCCTCTCAAAGCTGAAGATCTCCTTTGGGACCTGCTGCAGGCTGCAGTGGGAGTAATCCAACACGGAAATCACTTCCTCTTCACCACGGAAACAGCGGCACGGCACCAGCCGGCCAATCAGCTTCCGCTTGGTGGTCATTTCCAGACACTGCACTACAGAGGCAAGAGGGGGAGAAGAGAAGGTGTGCTGTTAGTTCAGAGGGTCTGATGCAACCCATCCACAGGTGCATCATATCCGCGCAGTCTCAGTTCATTGCGATGCGTGCCTGTGCAGACCATTGCTTGAGTGACAGCACCAGGGCTCATCAATAAAAGATTAAAAAGAGTCAATCAACTATTCAACTATCAACTATTTTTCTTCACAGATTAATAACTACAGAGCCTGTCATTAAAATTCACTTATTTTTTTTTTATGACAACTTTCTGAGCTACGTTCAATAACGGTGACACATTTCACTGCTTTTGCTGAGTGAAGCTATGAATAAATAAAAATAGAGAGTGTATACAAGACAGCGTTAACATCAGTGTTAAATCAAAGCCTGGATGAGTTTATGAGTCGGCACGCTGTCGTTTGACTGAACATCCACATGCCCACATTTACAGTGAAAAAGCAGCTTCTTAAAAACATAAGAAATAGCTTTCAAATGACCGCCATGCAGGAGTGAAACCTGGGGCATTACTCGTCAGCCAACAACATGAGGCTCAACTCTTGCTTGTAAATCACACACACACACACACACACACACACACACTCATAAAAAGGGACTCTTCAAACAACAAGACACAGCCTTATAATTGTTCAGAGTCTTTATTAATCTGAGACAACATCACTTTTTGGCTCCATTACACGGACTCCATTTAAAAAGCAAGCAGCTGAATGTTGTGAGTGGGATAACGACGAGTATTAAAACTCCTTCAGTGAGGATTTATCGTACGGCTTCATCGTCTCAGATCAAAGCGCTTGACGCTACACTCAATCTGACGACTACTGACAAATAAAGACGCTTTAGTACCAGCCCATTCAAACAGAACAAAGAGCGAATATCCAGTTATCTTGACTGCTGCCTCAATTTTTTTTAGTTTGATCTGTATGAGGTGAAAACCAGCTGTAATGAGGACAAATGGAGTGTGAGGACGACAGGAGGTGACGAGGAGCGAAGCTGATGAGACTAAGGGGAATCAAAGCTGGGAGGGGGGGGGAGAGAAAAGCAGTAAGAAAATATGAGTATGAGGAGTAGCGAGCGCAGAGTGGAAGAGCGAGAGGCTCAGAGATAAGACCTGCAGCTTCATCCGTCCATAAACACACACACACACACACAAACACACACACACATTGTCCAGCACAGTGTGGCCGGATGAATTCAGATGTTAAACAGAGTGTTTTGAGCACAGCGAGGACACTATGTTATCTGCTCTAGTAAGGCCAGAGAATATTTTTCTCAAAAGACCACAGATCCCCCCTTTTTATCTAAAGAGATTTGCACCGTTCAAGTCAATACACCCTTCATCCAAAGGGATGCTCAGAGTGCTGCGTAATGAGGCCAGCTGGGATTTGCGTAAAGCCAGCCGTCACACCTTGGACCGCGGCTTCCGACCCGCTAAAAAGGTAAACAAGGGTCTGCTTAGCTCAGTGGTTCTCAACTGGTGGGTCCCGTTTTTAGTGGGTCACATGACACAATGTCTTTGTATGGAGCACTCTGGAGCAGAATACACATTCACATGTAGATACGTCCCGCTGCTTGGTACGAGATCCTCTGCACCAAAGATGGTTGAACAAAGCAACCCGGAAACTATGTGGCCCAAGACATTCATTTGTATAAATAAATCCCAGTTGCCTCGACGTGGCCTACTGATCAGGCTCCGTTGCAGTTCCAAAAGCTCCAAAATTGCCAAGTAAAAAAAAACAAAAAAACCTAAAAAGTATTGTGGTTAACGATGTAGCAAAATGAATAAATGAAATATCTGCCTGCAGTCTGCGAAGCCCTTTGTTTTCTTTTGCTACTGATACCGCAGCTGCTTAATTCTGCACTCACAGACCACTGATGTAACGGCTTAAGCATGAAAAGACAGAGTAGACTAAAAATAACATCTTTTTTTTGTCACAAGAGCAGAGAAGAAGAAAGAAGAGCTAATGGTGCCCATTAGAATTAGGCGTGACGGCGGGGACACTGACTGATGATAGGAAGACATGGGATGTGTTTGGTTGGGCAGCAGCAGCGTGAGCTCACCGCTTCATGACCTATAGACAACTCTCCAAAGGTTGATTCTATCACAGCAAGAACCCAGAATATATATATGGACTTGGGAGGGGAAGAGCAGCAAGGACATGAAGCCGCTTCATCAGGTCTGTGGATTTCCTCTCAATAGACGCCGTCTAAGCGAATGAACGGCGTGGCGGACGTGGAAGTGTGTCCAGTAGTGCTCACGTCGCCACACGACCCACGGGAAAGAGGTGGGAATGCAGTCAGAGGGAGCCGCCACACATGGGGTGAAACTAGGAAGTGAGTGTGGTTGGCAGCGTTGGCCTTTGATGCTGCTATGGAAACAGTATGACAGAACAACTCTATAGCAGCACGCACATAACACACACACACACACACACACACGTACAAATTGTTTAAGCTGTGTTCATATCAGTTTAATCGTAGTTACATAAGACAAACAAAGATGTGAGTGGTGATACATTTTCCAAGAACCGCTAACACACACCCGCCTACACACACTACACACACTACACACAAGCAGCCACCCACACACATGCACATATTCACATACTAGCAACATGAGGTGTTTTGATTATTTACTTTAGTGAATACATAAGCCTACTTACCAAATCTAACATGTATGAGCTGTAGTTGATTTGAATGGGAATGCTGATAATATTCCAACCTGTTTTTAATTCAAATTGAACTAGAAATATCTGAATAAATACTACAACAAGTGTCCGCATCTCAAAAGATAAAGTGTTTCAGACACTAACATAATGCAAGTTCATCTCAAAATATATAAATAAATATAGTGAAATATATGCTATGGGTTAGTATGCTAAAGCTATGGGGTTAGTTAAGAAATATAGATAAAAAAAATAAAAATAAAGATAAATAAGATAAGATCCAGACTTCGTGATTCTCCCATAACATAGATTGGTCTAATGAGGTTGGCACGGGTTACCATGGTTGCACATCTCATGAGGTGATGACGGGTTACTGCTCAGGGCATCCAAAGGATACGCACTACTGTCTGTTCACACAAACGCTTGTCCAACATTCACATACTCACTTTTTAGTACTGTAAAAAGGAGTCTTCCTGTTCAGTAAAGAATGCATGATGAAAAAGAGTAAAACTAAAGCGCAATTTTAGTAGAGTCTAAAGTCTAAAGTTTCATATTACAATCCGAGAGGAAATTGACTTTGCCCCACTGGTCTGAATGTGATCTCTTCATTGAAACGTGTTCATTTGTGAAGGGTGAACTCCCCTGAGTCCTGTGACAGCCATCACTTCACGTGCAGCCGTGCCGTCACTATAGTAACCGCTGCCATAGAGACCGTCTCCCAGGAGCTGGGTGTATTTTTACTCTCTCTCCCTCTCTTTCTTCCTTTCGCTCATAAAACAGAACATGCTGCACTGAGTGGGCGATCGCTCTACATTTGGTGACGCTTTACACGGACTCAAATATTTTACTTTTATAGCACCTAAAGGAGAACAGCTTCTCCGGGTCTCTCTGACTGTTTTTATTTGTGGAGGTATGAATACGGCACCCTGCAGAACTAGCCCAAGGCTTCTGCAGTCCCTCACACACACAACCAAGAGATGGGTAAAAAACACATCAAAATGTACGTTGATACAATACAAATTACCCCTCAAAAATGGGAAATGTTGAATATTAACATAAAAAACAAAATGCCAGTGCCAGAAAATGTAACAAAATACAATACATGTATTTCATATATAGGAAATACCCTTTCTGGATTTCCTGTTTTCTTACAATTCTGTATAACAGAGCATTCAGATTTGGGCTATATAGCGTCATATAATGTCTCTTTCTGTGTAAGTAGATCAAAAGAGATGCAAACAAATTGTCAAATTACATACATTTTGCACAAACTAATTATATTATTATAATTAATTAATAATCGTATATTAAAATTGAATAATGTGACTCTTATTCTGAAATGGTGGTTGTAGTAGAGTCCCATTGTTAGACAGCAATCCAGAGACTTAAGGGAACATTGATATATATTTTCAGGGATATTGTGAAAGCAGCATGATTGATTCGTGCAGTTGTGACAGTAATGCAAAACACGCACACGCCAGGAAATGACGTTATTGCGTCTCAAGTGCAAAGGCTCCACAATTTGTCGCAGCACTTTGTAGTGCAGCTCTTCACTTCTATGGCTAGACGCCTGCTGTGAGGCGCCGCAGGCTTTTCAGACACGACTGTCACAATTAGTCCACTGATGAAACCCTAAAATGTCTGAAGTTCCTTTCTAGATTGTTCGGTATATAATTTGCCAGCTAAATGTAATTGTTTCATAGGGTAATTAACCTTTGTTTCTTTATTATTAGATGTGATACAAGTGTGTATACAGCTAAAAATTCCCCCTCTGTATTGTGAAGGTTTGTTGTGTGGCTCTTTGCTTGTAACGCACATTGACTTCTTGTTGCTTCACAGTACATTTTGTTTGTGCGTCCTCTGGCGTCACTGCAGCGAGCGGCTCCATGAGCACAATAGCCTTTGTGCGTACGCGTTTGTTGGGTACCGTCTGTGAAAGACAGGGGAGGCCTCAGGCGAGTATAAACAAGGCTTAGCGATGCCGTGACACCTCCACCTATGCTACTCAGTGAATTCTTCACAACATGGGACCAAACGACATCTCAAGGACTACTTAAACAAAGGACCAACGCTTTCTTTTTCTTGGTGGGAACAAAGTCTCATGGAAACGGCACACAATGGCTGAAAATGAAACGTGCAGCCCGTCCAATGGGTCTGCCACAGTGGATCCAGGTGGCACTTCTGTAAAACCCAATGACCCTTACATCACCGACTCTAAAAATAACAACAATCAACCGACACAACAACCCACAGAGCGGCCGACAATTCACCTGCACCCAAAATGTGGGCATCAATTCTGCCCCGGATGCGCAAATGTGGTCAAACCAAGATGACCTGAAACTGAGGCTCCAGTCCCCAAATGACTGGGACCAAAAGATGTCTTCTGAGGACATCGCTGCATTAAAGTGACAAATCCCAAACATATCGCAGACAGAAAATAAGACAATAGAGTGGGATATACAAAGAGAACACAATAAATAAAAATAAACACCACGAGCAGTCAGGCAGAGAGGCAGCGTGACAAACATATTGCGGGGATTTACGTGCAGTGACAACATGCATATTCCTGATACACGCATTTGTCAATTAGCTCATTGACACCTTTTCCTCTCTTTGGAACTGTTAAAAAAAAAACTACAGCAGGCTTCCGACTTCCGATTTGAGGGTAAATGCCTGTGAGATGCAGTTTATCCGAGGTGGTGTAACCCCACGAATGGGAGCTTATTGCCTGAGGATCAGTGTTTTATACTAGTTTTGTCGGTCTGCTTGTGCGTAGATCAGCGCTCACCTGCTTCTCCCTCAGAGAGCATGCGTCACACACAGTGGCAGGACACGTCCAGAAATGTTCTCACTTTGTTCTCATTAAATCACATTGTTATTGTAAGTATAGAACCACACGCAGGCTATTAAAGTCCAGTTGTTTATGACTGAATTAATGAGGTGGATAAGTGGTCATGCACAGTTAAAGAGGTTACGTCCCCCAACGAAAAAAGGTGATTGGAGTAAATCTTTTCCAAATGTGTCTCTCAAAGAGGTGTAACAATAAATGAGAGATCCGTGATGATAATAAATATCTGAGCATTACAGCTTGATCAATCTTTAAATGTTCCATTCCAAATATTTTCTCTCCTTGCACAAACAAAGACATATAAACCATAAAATCAATTAAAAAAAAAACAATAAATGCAGCAACTAAAGTGTTACTTTACTACTCAGTTTACTACTGAACGTAAACCAAGGCCTGACCCCCCCCCCGGGGTCGGAACCACTGACCAACAAACAGTACAGCTATGAAACACTGCTTACACACACATTCGTTCATCGGGAAAATACTTTTGGTAAAAAGGGCCGTGCCTTTGCCTTCGAAAGAAGCATACGGCTCAAGAAAAAAAAAAAAAAGTTATTACTGTATGTCAATAAGTTAAGTTATATCTTAAATCAACAAACAGATCAACTGGCAGTTGAACGTTTTCAGGGGACGTATTTGGTTTTCCTCCTAAAGGCTTCCCTCCTCCGACTGTTCCTCGGCATCCGCAAAGCTCACAGAGGAGACTTTATATGAGCCAGTACTCTCCTTCTGGCGTCTCTCTCTCTCTCTCTCTCTCTCTCTTTCTCCTCTTTTCAGGCCAGTCTTCTTTTTTTTTCTCCTTTCTGTTCTTAAAGGGTTGCGCTCGGTGGCCCAGATCTGCCTCAGACGCCCCGGCATACCTCCTCCTCTTTCTGTTTTAGGCGTCTCTCGCTCTGGTCTGTCTTGTGTGTTGAACTTTTTTTTTATTCCTCCATCACAAACCCTACCGAGGAGACAGTAAGGGAGGCCATCTTATATCGAGCACTTTCTTTTCCTACCCCCCGTCCATGGGGGTCGTCTCGATCAAAATCCATTTTTTTATTCTCGGAGGGGGGGGTCATTGGAAATATAAAGTTATCATCTTCGGTTTGAAGAAGAGGAAATATCAGCAAATATCAAGCACACGACAGACATATTCATATCTTTAAAAAATATTGCTATGTTGCTGATAAGTAGTATTCTATTACAATGCATACATGTGCAACACGTTGCACCTTGCCAGCCTGCCAGCATTTTATTATGCACTGTGAGCCCTATGGACATGAAAGAAAAGAAAATAAATTAATATGATATAATCTTTGATTTGTTAATATGTTTCTGAAAATGAAAAACCTTGGCTAACCTGTGCAGCCCGCTGTACAAATGTTACACCAGCTCTACTTTAAAGTGCAATCAGGTCTACTGATAAATCTTCAGAAATGAACGAGACTAAAAATCCAAATCAAAAAACAACAATATATTGCAGAGCCTAGATGAATATACATTACCCTCACATGACTGGGATTACTAGACGTGTGTCTGGTTGTGCTGTTGTGTGTTATTCAGCGAGTTAAGGTCACCTTGTGGTGCTGGTGAGCCAGCTGCTTGTCCAACCCTCAGAGGCCCGAGTAGAGACCAGCAATAGAAGACACACATTTCTACTATTACTGTGTCATGTCTTACAGCGTTTGGCCTAGAAGCGTTGAACTATTCATAGATCATACCAAGAACAGGGTGACACTAGTTATTACAAGTTTTAGGCTAATTTGATTAAACATATAGAACACTGACTATGAACCCTACATCCTCGAGTCACAGCACTGATCCACCTCACTTCATAGTCTGGACATGCCATGTTTTACTCTGAGGTTTGAACCAGTGGATTCTCAATGTGACTTCGGAACTCAGTTTTCCACTTTTACTGTGAACAACTGGGTGGTTTCACTACTCTCTTGAAAAGAATTCAAATGAAAAGGGTTTCAGGTCCCATCTGTGACGGTGTGATATTATGAGCAGATAGATGCCTCCTGAGTTTCCACGTATAACAAACAGTTCATTATCAGTCTCTTTTAGCTCCCATTAGGTGTCCCGGGGGAGAATGAACACGATCTTCAGCAGCTACGGTCTGTCTGCTGTTTGCTGCTGGGAAAAAAAAGAAAGAAAAAAAAAAACCTAGCCATGGTGTTAAATCTAAACCGAGGCTGAACCCTTATGTAATTTAAAGCTAGGTCTTCTCCCTTACAGCCTGATGAATAAAGAACCCACAGCATCCTGATTGCAATAAGATGGTTCACCTTCACCTGAAAAACTCTCTCTCTGTACACACTGTGAGACCTGCTGCTATCTGGAACAACCTCTCTATCTTTTTGTCGTCCCTCTCTCTCTCTCTCTCTCTCTCTGTTGCCCTGGCGAGGAGTCAATCTCTCTTTTTCACTGCCAGCTGATAGCTGTGCATGACTGTCTGGATCTCCATCCATGCGTTCGCTCCATCTATCACCCGCTGTGGCCTCTGTCACCCCTCTCGATCGCGTCCTTCCTCCTTCTTCATCCCCCTCTGTGCCTCTTTTCCAAATGAAAATAGATAAGATGCAAGAGGCTGTCCATCTTTGCATTTGGTATCTTTCAGCTCAAACCCTTGTCCTTGTAGGCGGGCCACTTTGACACTGAAGCGCAATATCTGCTGCTGCTGCAGGAATCTTACCTGAGAAGCAAACTCTTCCCGCTGGTTTGCAGGGTTTTCCCCTCTGACTGCAGGAGAGCTCCATTTGCATGAACAGCCTTTAGTACGTTTTTTATCCCTAAGGCCTTCCTTAACAGTATGTGGAAATGTGAGGAGTTGCAATGTGAGGAGTTGCCATGGTAACCGGGGACTCAATTGCCCAAAATGACCATAAAACACTAATTAAAAAGGCTTGGCTAGGAGCACCATTTTGACAGCGTTATGCAGCGATGCTGAACCAGTCCCTCAGGGAAGGAAAACGATCCACAGGTCACTGCATGGCATTTTGTCGTTCTTTGGGACAACAACTATTTTAGGTGTAAGTACAATATGTCAGCTCAGCAGCTTTGCCAGGTTTTGGGTTTTTACTCGACTCGTTTTTCATGAATAAAATGTTTTCTTTTTGGCCGTGACATTGACAAGTTACCAGATGTATGATTCAGGCTCCAGCATACCTGGATGCAGTATATGGACAAAATATTAAGTGCACATATGTGATGATCCAAAGAGCATCAGAGGATTGCTGTTCCTGCAGTTAGGAGGGATTTGCCACTGGGTGTCCTGGTTTTAACAAGCTGACCATGGGGTCCTGATGGGGATCTTTGTTGTTGATTACTCCTCTCACTGCACATTTTCTCTCATCTCAGACTATATTTTCTTTTCTTCTTTCCATGGTTAGAATTTCTTATTTTAAAGTTTGATGTTCTTGATGTATCCAGTATAACGGAAACATGTCTTCACTCTAACAGGAAATCTAATTGCTATGGAAAGGCGTTTGAGTCATCCTCATTTAACCACCATTCCCATGCTGCTAGGTATACGGGCCGGGCCAACCTGCCCAGCAGGGTTCAGCTGACAATGAACCACTAGCACAGCCACTAAATATGAATCTTCACACCTCCGGTCTATAAAAAAACACCGATTAATCTGAGGGGCAGTCACGGATACACCACCTGTCTGATTCTGATTTTGGAAAGTAGAAGAGGTGATGCATCATGCATCATCATCCCCATCCTAATGGTTTCACCTCTGTATCAGCAGCAGTAGCCACCGGCGCCAACAGACCACAGACAGGTTCCTGCCTGGACACAGAGAGAGAGACAGCAGGAGACCGGCAGCTTCATGACCACACACTAGTGTTGAGCCCACTAGTCACGACACAAAAGGGTCGTTTTTTTTAACACGATGCCATCGCCACGGCGACGTGGGCATCACAAGGCAAAATGAGGGCAGTCAGTCAAGGGTGAGAGACTTTTCCTCCCCCATACCTGGGCACCATGGAACTTCAGCATCACAATTCAGAGCACTTTAGGAAGGAAGACAAAGTGTGCATTGTCCTTGTGGAGAATCATTTGTCAAACTAATGAGGAGTAGAGTAGAGGAACAATAAGCTCTGAATCTTCCCACCTACATTGCAAATATTCTTATAATCAAAAGGAACAATACGTCATAGCCACAAATGTTCTCCTCGCTCTGTTTCTTTTATTTTCTTTTTGTCTTTTAAACCATCTACCTCAAATGGACAATTGGATATTTGAAGAGACAGAACCGTGAAAGCATTTCAATCAGCAGCAAGCTTCCCTCCCAAAACTCAGGTCGAGGTTATCTTTTGTAGAACAAAATATTTGATATAAAAGCTCCCAATCCATTATGAATTATAAAAAAAAATCATTTCCACCAATATGTCCTCATGCTCCCATCTGTTCGGCCATACATAATCCATTTATATGGCAAGCTTCATCCCGTCGCTTCAGTACCACTGTAAAACATGGATAATACCAAAGAACTTAAACGACCGAATAAAAACCAAATGGGGAATATATTTTTTTAATAAAAAATGCTACACTTGTAAGGGTTGTGACTTCTAAAAAGGTCACAAAATGAACTAGAGGTGTAATGAGCTGTCCTTAAATCGCTTCCCAAAACCAAGATATGACATTTGTGTATACAAAGCAAAGCAAACATGAGATCCCTGGCTGAGAACTAGCTGGTGTGCGGTTGGTGCTCCGTCAACAGGCAGAATTAAATTGCAAATGAGCCCTGAAGACGAAGATGAAGATGCTCAAGGCATCTCGTGCTACAGCGTTCATCCAGACAGTGACATGCACACCTATGGAGCCCATAAGACCTGTGGGGGCTGCCCTACATCCACTGATGTGATATATTGGCCAAATCCCAATCTCCACACTCACCGACTTTGAGGCCTTGGGGGGGTTTTAGGGCTGTCCCTCTGCCAAATGAGTATTTGAGGGCTCTCTCGCAGGACATTTTAAGCCCTTCACGAACCCTTTCTGTGAGTCAGCATTTCCACAGACTTTGCCCGAGGGAATTACCCACAATGCATTGCATTGGTGACGTTTAACACAGAGTCACCGGTGGAATGGAAACGTTAAAAAGAAAGTGTAAACAAAGATGGCACATTGATGATCAGCAACTTACATTTACCCAGAGACATCAAGGATTAGAGATGGGAAAAAAAACACACACAGTATTACACAAACGTATTTATCAAACATTTCATCTAGCCATGAAAGCTGTTTGACATTAACTAATAAATACAATATTTGAAATTTTCCTCTCATCTTGTCAGAACCCGGAAGACGATCAGGAGGAAATGTATATAAATAAATATTTTGCAGAAAAGTGGTTTCCCCATTTGTATAAAGCCCTTAAAATCTTTCGTACTCAACCATTTACCACGTGACGTCAGTAAGTCCCTGAGGGTTCAGGGAACGAGGCTTTCATATCACACACACACACACACACACACACACACACACACACACACACACACAAACACACACACACACTGTATGTATATACAGTACCAGTTGAAAACTTTTGACTATATATACACATGCTGCTCTACACACTCATTGATGGGCGCACACACAAGACACACACACACACACACACATGCGTGCAGAGTGGCTTAACAACAATCTCCACACGTCGGTGCCTCCAGGGAGCTGCGGGTCTTTTTTTCCTCAAATGTAAAGAACAAACACTGTCAAACCAAATTACCGCCTCACATCTCCTCCTGGAGACCAACTCATCAAATGGAGCATCGTATAGATGCCGCTCGCTGAGAGAAAGGGTCTCTTGTTACAATATATCAAAATATCTACTATGAAAAAAGTTTCATTATTACGGTTTGCTCCTGGGCGCCTTATTCATTCTTTGGGGTGAGTGGTTTGAGGATTTCCTCGCAAATCGTCAAATCCTTCATCAGTGCTACTAAAGACAAGGTGGAAAAAAAAACGTCCGTCCTCTGAGCATAAAAGGAAGCGGCATCATGGTCCACTGATGCTGCTGGTGGAAGCAGCTCAGTTTGGCCAAAGCAGACGACCCCACTGTCGCTCTTCGTCTTTGTCCAAAGCAGCGGGGGACCGGGGTCAGCTAGACAAAATCCAGAGGAATGCAATTGTAAAGAATCACAATGAAAAAAAAAAAACTATGTACAGCCTCAATAGGTGTTGAGTTTGTTAGTATTAAAACAAAACAAAAAATCCAAAACACATAAAGGAGCCGCACTGGGTGACCTGTTCCTTCATTATCAATAACACAAAGTAGATTTTCAGTCACTCCACATACGCCGCCATGCCGACGCAAATGCACAAAATCTGCCGCTGAAAATGGTTCCCAGTGAGTAATGTTTGCTACAAGAACCCCCGTTGTCTCGCCTGCAGGTTCAGGTTATTACTACAGGAATGTACATACATTACATTCCTGAAACGTGAATTGAAGTGGCAGTAGGCAAAGCTCAGTGGAAGTGGAGTCAGGAAGACCTTCAGCTGTCAATTTAGACCAAGTCATGGCGGCCCGCCTCCAACCCGCTCACCTTCCTTTCATCACATGCAGGCCCCCGAGTAGAGGTCAGCAGAGGTCAACTCAACTCCTCCAGAGGCTCAGCACTCCCTTCATCCACACTAGTGTGTCCACCCTCGGTTGGGGGGGGCTTTCATCGCGGCGGGATGACGATTAGTAACATTATTGTCATTGTTTTCACAAGTCATTTAAAAAATGATGTTCACTCAGAATAATGGGTCTGCTGATTGAAATAAAGTCATTAAATTAGTCCCACTTTTAAAGTCAAGGCACACATAATGCATAATTTAATTACTGTATAACACAATAATATAATTATAGTTTCAAATGGGCCATTCTGCATAATGAGTATGTTGAATTCCAGTACTTTTGTACTCACTTTTTGTACTTACTTAACTTACATTTTCAAGACGGAACTTTTATATGTAATAATGTACTTATACAGTATCACTGTGCTATATGTTTAGTTAAGAACTGTCCTCTGCCCTTATTAAATGTTTATGTTTTCATTTGGAGCGAATGCGTCGGGCCTGAGAGACACACCAATAGATGTTTTTTGGTCTTGTCCAGGGATTTGGTTGAGACTAAATTGGTTTCCCAGCCTTCCCCTTTAAGGGAAGAACCTAAACATAAACGGGGACATATGGAGATTACGGTGGAAAAAGCTGCCATTTTATCATCTCAATAAAACAAAGAGCAGCTAACCCCAGCTCACACTGACAGGAGCCATCTCTCCCGTCTCTTCCTGTGTGACGGCCACTGACAGCCGAGTGGAGACAGACGGAGCAGGACAACAGGCAGATGCTTGTGGATTCAGAGATTACTCTCCCGCTCTCAACCCATCCTTCTTGACTGGCTTCGTGTGTGTCTCTCTGTTCACACTGCTACACGGCACACGCGTGTTCCCAAACCTTACGGAAAATTGAGGATGACACTAATTCTAAGCGCAATGTGCATCACGATCTAAACCCTTTTTTTTCTCCACCATCTCACAGGGGCGCTTTTTATTTATCGGAGCCGTGGCTTTTTTTTTTTGCTACAATAACATAGTCAATACTAATAGACCCAATGGCTTAAATTAGCGTCATGATAAAAGCGGTGACGGATGAGAGGATCTTAAAGACTAAGAGGGGCCCGAGGGTCACTCTCTCTGTCTCCAGTACTGCGAGTCGCTGAACAAAGACCTCAGACCAGAGGCCTTTGTCTCATTAAAAAGGAGATGGGTCGCCCGCGGCAACACGTGGACCAACCAGCAAAGGATGCGGGCAGACCTGCCTCAACCTCCTCCTCCTGTGAGACTGTCACACTTCGCATCCCATTTCCAGGGGTTACTGGACAGGTTCCAACTTGTCACATGTTTGGTGGAAGGCCTAAAAATGCCACACACTGAAGGAGTACTGGCTCTTTACATCATTTAAAGCATCGAGGATCCTGACAGCTAAGAGGCTTTCAATGGACTACGACAAAGTTTTGCACTCAGGAAGAACCTGCCATTCAAATGTAATACATTTCATGGAAATAAAAAGTTAAACCTAAGAGCGGACAGCTGTTTTTAGATGGGACTGACGTTACATAACTGAACATAACATTCAGGTGCACGTACTTGAAACACTTTTCCTCAATGACAGGGAGTAGCAACAAGAAAGGGGACCATTTTCATCTTACAAGCTTTGAGCTAATTTTAGAGCTATGATACAAGTTATTTTAGTCCCCCGTCTACTTTGATAGAGCTTTTAAATTATATCCAAAATAAAACTGGAATAAGAGCGAAACTACTGGATCAATCAGAGATGATTTTGTGGGAATTTTACCAATAAAGGGCGTTCAAATGATTATCAAACCTATGCGTTGAAGACTTCTGGTTCAGGAGACTTGATGTCCCACAAAATACGGTCTTAAGTAACCTGCATTACTTTCTTTGAAACAACATCCTGTCACGATAAACTTTGAGCCACCGCCTCAATGAAATGTTGGTGATAAAGGGGAAACAAGTAGCAAATTTCCCAACCTATACGATCATAGGCATCAAGTGCACTCAGCTTAGAGTGTCATATCACAAACAATACGATGCATACTATATACCATGCCCAAACTAAAGTCCATTGGAAATGGTGTCGTGGGTGGGAAGAGAAGCCTTGTCCTACAGACCAGTTCCCACCAGATTTAAACAAAGCAAGAAGGAAACGTGAAGGTAAATTAAACTGCACACACACACACACACACACACACACACACACACACACACACACACACAAACCTTGCAGATTCAGCAGAAACACTGGGTCACACAGTACGACACATTGGGCAAGTGTGAAAGACTCAACTATCCACACACACACACACATCCTATAAACACCTTGCTGCAGTCCTGCCAGGTTTATTAACAAACTGAACGGTTACCTTTGGTTTCTGCCAAATATTTGCTTTCTTCCATTATCAACATACACGTGCAATATAGCCTGTGACCACTAGAGTTGAATGATCCGATGATTATTTTCTATATGAAACAGTAGTGAAGCGCATAAGTGGCCCCACAAATGCCCCCCCCCCCCCCCCCCCAAATAGCTTCAATACCCTTGCCTGATTCTCTCCTTGGTAGTGACAGGTCCTTTTTGTTCTTGTAGCTGTCAAGATGGATACGGAAAGGCTTTCTGTGTGACAGGAAATACAAGGATCTCTGTGGCCCGTCCCGTCAATGTCTCATCAGAAGGGCGCCTGCTGAGCCACAGCTGTGGACGCCAGATCTTGAAGTGACGCCCGAGGAATCACATGACACTGCCGCGACGGGCATCTCAAACGGGGCGCAACTTTGGTTCAGAAGTGCTCAAAACAAACAAAAATAATTTATATGAACTTTAGTTCAAATTAAAACTAAACTTTAAGCTTATCTCTGATGCAACATAGTAATAATACATTAATTTGAATATAATGCCAACTGTTGGAATGAATAAAACAAATGGACTTATAATTATTCATTTCTCAACTATTTGTTTATCTTTAATTTATTAATTGAACCGATCATTTGATATCATTAAATATATTGATTAAATGTCTGAAAATGTATGTTTCCATTGATCCGGATTATATCTTGTCTTATATATTAGATCTCTTATTATATCAGAAAGTGGTATAACCCACTGAAACCTAAAAGGTCTCAATCATCAATACCCATTAATGGAATACTGATCATTATTTCAGAATAAATGCCTCGTGCGTTAACAAATGAAGGGATTCTGTCCACAAAATAACATTTTGAAAGGGCTTTTAAAATGGAAACTGGAAGAGTCTATTTAATAAAGGAATGATACGTTTTTCAAACCTTTCACATATTCTATATCTATTTCGATATTGAAAATGCACAATGTCTATATACTGAAAGATGATGCGCACAGCGTTTTATTTCCCTTCTGTCAACGACACACAATTCAGAATTGTAACTCGTCCAAACCAGCAAATTTGGAAGGAACACATGATGTAGAATAGAGTGACCATACAGAGAAAAAATAACTTTACACCCAGATTTCCCCTCCTCTAAGACTGGACGCGGCTGTCAGGAATCTTGCATTGGAGCCAAAGAAGGATGTGACCCTGGAGAGAACAATGTGCTTGATGCAACCATGGCAACACTGTCACGGAGCCTTGAGAAGGTACAGAACGGATGCTCTCATAGGAAGATGTAGTCGCAGAATGAAAAAAAATCACATTAAACCGTCTGGACTAAATGGATGAGATGATTTGGACGATTTTACCCCGTGGGGAAGAGCAGTTTGAAGCAGCCTGCGTGAACCTACAACACGGCGTGTGCTCAGTGCCGTGACCAATAGGATGTTTCTGTCTGTTCCTCCTGCCTCCACCTCTCTGCTTCTATGAAATCCTAAAAAGGCTCCCTTACATGGATTTGGGGATTTTAAAAATGCCGGAACGTTGCATGACATTAAAAAATGTGTTGTTTCTGCCTAAACGAGATGTACTGCTTCAACCCCACAATCCCAAAGATGCAGTACCCATATTGTTAATAGGTGGCTGTATAATGTTTGCAGCTTAAGCAAGTTAGAAGGAACTTGACAAAATGAGTGTTTATATATATTACATTCCTCATTATATAAAACAGAACAAAAGCTTAGAATTATAGATGTTGGAAAAGAAAGACATCATTCTGATGATTGATCCATTATTTCTCATTGCTATTATGAAAAACATGATCAGCCAATTGCTGTAGCATTTGTTCTCAACACTATCCATCTGAAAATTCAAAATTGAGCACAAATAATTAACATTTAGTGTAAACAACAATACTTTGCTGTTCACATTTGAGCAAAGACACCACTTTCACATTCTGTATTCTCTATGCTTTCATTAATCCATCTAGAATTTGGCACCTTCTTCAACACCAATCTATCACAACCATCACCCCCCCCTCACCCCCCGGTAACATCACAATTCATTCTCATCACCAGAAGACGCACACACTGCAGAGGAGCTGGTATCCGTGCCCCCTTTCCCTCACTGGGTCTCTTCCCCTTGGCCCATCACCATGACGATGGGAGCCGGTTCCTCGGATACAGTCACTAGGCAACCGGCAGCATCAGCAGCAGCAGGAACAGCAGTGTCCTGTCAGAGCTACAGTGGGGCGGCACAGAGAGCTGCCTGCAAGTTTGCTCTTTGAAGAGGAAATGTTAATGCGTTTATCGTGTTTTTCATCTGAAGCCTCTTACATTCCACTCAACACTAGAGGTGCTGACTGCCATTTAGACAAGAGAGGAGTTAGAGGAGTGAGTACATCCATAGCTGGACTAAAATGGGTACTGTATGTGTGTTAAATAATGTATATAAACATGACTACAGTACTGTCCACATCTGTCACATTTGGACTCTTTCTTGATCTCACTGTACGCTCTTATCTCACAGGAAAGATATCGATCAAAGACATAATTGCGACTGCATCTTACTTTCACTCATTTTTGTGATGAACCGACTGTTAGTTGGGTCTATAAAACGTCACAGAACACTGAGAAATCACAGCCACGATCACTAAAGCCCAACATATCCGTTTTATATCTCAGAGATCCTCTTTTAACAATACCTTTAACAGTTACTATAACAATGAATCACCATCAAAATAGATGCCGATTCATTTCCACTGGGAGACTGGCTACTGCTAATAGCAGCTTGTATCAGAACAGAAATACCACAAATGATTATCAAGTGTAGCTCACTTTCTTCTGTGACATAGAACTCCAACTGAAGTAAAAGTGCACAACCATAATCAGCAATTCCCCCCATAACAAAGGAGCAAGAGAAAGAAAGCAGATGCTTTTAAGTGTGGGATTTTTTCTTCTTCTATAAAGACTGTGCAGCAGGAATATGTCAACCTTTTATATTCATACCATTGTATTTAAAATGTGATCAGGGCATTAGTGTCTATATGAACACAATGAAAATGACGAACTAAAGTACCTTCAAAACGGTACAGAGCTTGAGCAAATGTACGCGGTTGCATTGCTCCTGGATCACACTTCCACCAGGCGAGTCCACGCTGTTTTCAAAAGTCGGTCTCAGTCTTCATTTAGAGACTCCGGAGAGTCACTTGCCAGTCTGCCAGTCTGTTAGCCCACAGAGAGCATTCGGTTACTGACTGTAAATGAGGCGGATTGACTACGTGCCTAAAAACTGATGTATTTTCACATGCTACGGGCCTGGACTTATTCCACCCTGGTGTTCTTGATGCCAAAGAAAGAGACCAAAACTGAAAACACTTTGTAAATTGATAACAAAAAACAAGACTATTAGCAGTCGCTGCAAACCCCTCATTTTATTGGCAACGCCGAGAGCCTTTGAAATAGATTTCATTGAAGATTGTGATTAAATATTCCCTTTGATTAGAAGAAGCCCCTTTTTTGCATGTTGCTTTAGTGCCTCGGTTGCAAGTCAGAAAGACACTTGGTATGTGTGCTGCTTAGTGATAAGGCTGGGTGGAGAAAATGACCGCACTATGGAGAAATGATCATCTAGACAGCGAGGAACCGCGTGCAGGTTTATAACAGAAGCAGCAAAGCATTTAGCCAAATGGTTAACAGGCCTTTGTCATTACAAGCGTGACTGATACTGCTAAATAATGAGCTAGATAGGCTAATAGGATACAATACCTCAGGCCCTGGATTTAACAGGTGTGTGCGTGTGTGATAATGTCTTATATGAAAGCATGAAGCTATCAAAGCAGAACAGCCCGGGGCTACATGTAGAGACAGAAGGGTATATGACACTGCATCATCCTTACATACACACACACACACACACACACATTCCCACACTCCCTCTCCTCCTGCAGTCATGGCTGTTTCATTGGCTCATCACTGAGCTTAAGAGGGTCTATGAAATGATGCAGGGACCAATTTCACAGACATTAAAAGGTAGAGACAAAATCAAAACTGCTCTCTAGCCTAAAGTGAAATGAGTTGTTGCAAATGTGAAATAATGTCATTATGTGTTGCATGATACAAGCCTAATTAAACATTTATGGTGGGCAGAAAATCACGTGTAATGACAGCACATCCATTGGACACGTTAGACAATAAAAAATGGCATTCAATTAAATCAGGTCAGGATGATGAACCACAGACTCCTAACTGCATCGCAATTAATTGGATTATAGTGGAAGGGCTCATTAACACGCACTGAATGACGGACGCTGCAGCAGGTACATGCCCTGGTTGCCTTACGTTGGAGAGTAGAGTAGTTATCCATCTGGCGGATCCGTTTTGGTCTTTTATTTTCTTTTTTGGGAGGAGGGGGGGGTCTCTTAAATCACTTGAGCTCTGCCCCCGTGGAAACCGCAGCACCGGACAGGATCAGTCTACTGGGGCGAAACCGAGCCGGTGTGGAACCAGGACAGGTAACCCCGGGGCCGGGAGACGGAGGACGGGAGCGCATCGACCCGGGCAGCGGCACTCATGTCGGGGGGTCGCACCGGTGAATGCTTTAAATCCAACTCGGTCCCACGACGTTTTCAGTCAGATCTCCGCGGTGGGTTTTGATGCAAGGCGATGCCTCGCTCCGCCTCCATGTGGAGGAGAGAGAAGAAGAAGAAGAAGACAAAAAAAACCAAGACAAAGAAGGAAAGCCAAGATGCGGAGAAGAGAAAAGGTCACTTCGCGGTTAAGGAAATCACACCGGGTGAACGATCCGGGACCGAGAGACGAGCGACGTCCGTCTCGATGCTCCACTGCAGGGGGAAGCACATTCAGCGGGAGCGTCACCTCCCATCGCCCCCCCCCCCCGTAGAGAGAGGAGGGGGTAGAGAGAGAGAGAGAGAGAGGGAGGCGGATGGATGAAGATGGAACGAGGACGTTTGTGCCTGCGCATGAATGTGCGCGCCAACGTGTTGTAAACCTAATTGTTCACGTGTGTGTGTGTGTGTGTGTGTGTGTGTGCGCTCACTGTGGTGCCTCACACACACAAACGCACACACACACACACACAGCGTGTCCCTGAGACTGTTGCCATGCTGCCTCTATCTTTTCCTTTGAGAAAGAATGTTTCTTTTCAATGTACAAAAATAGCCCAATCTTGGAAAAAAGCTTAGAGGATTCAAATGGATCTTTTTTTGTGAGTTTTGTTGTCCTTGATGAGTAGTTCTTTTAGGTAAAGTAATTTTATTTCTATGGCAACAACAAGGCATGTTCAAAGTGCTTCACATAAAACCATTGAAACATCCAAACATAAAGCATGGAGATTTACAAACAGTTACGAATATTGATTGTTTTTACACTACTTTATTAGTCCAAATATGGAGCTTAGGGAGCTATTTTCACTATAGCTTAATCTGCTGAAACTTTCCTAATACTCCAATTTGAAGTCAGTTTCTTGTCTCAACAATCGCCAAATTTGAGAAGCAAAGGAGAATTAAATTCCAAATAACACAACAAATGCGGAAGTGAAGTAAAAAAAAATGCACTGTTTCGTGTATTATTGCACAACCAGGGTCAAGAAGGTCAAAATAAAAGCATGAGAGGCTAAAATATACAGACTTAATCTCCTGATGATGATGAATGCTCCTCACATCTTCATAGCCTCTGTCATTGTGCCACGTCCGTGTCATATCAGAGTTATCTGAGCACAATACGCAGTTTATAATATAAATAATAATTTAATAGAAATAGTGTTAAATTGCAAATGCAGTTTAAGAATACTATTCATTCTCACACTTCCAAGTCGGCAATTATATAACAGTTTTCAGAACGATGCTTGAAGGAATCTCTAGAGTGTCTCTTTAATGTTAACTTTGTGTGGGGTTACGGGACAGGGTCACAAGGGGGAGCCACAGTAATTCAGGAGGTAGCTGGTGGGACTCTTGTTCTCTCTTCTATGGTCTAATCAGATTGATGCAGGGCAGCTGGGAGGAGTGCACTCATCGCTGGCAGCTGCTGCAAGTCTTCAGGGAGCAGTTAAAGAGGGACATCTTTCAGAGGTTCGGCGCCGAGGGATTGCCGAGTACAGCCTTCCAGACACGCGTTTTCCTGGGTCCGGAGACTTCAGTGGCTTCCATTCCTACGTCACGAGGGAGACACGGGACGCCGCCGACGACGGCGGTGCACTGCCGGAAGGCCTGAGTATTTGAGTTGTTCTTGAGAGACATTCAGTTCTACGTTCGGTGCGGAGGATTGCCGGAAGGCCGGAGTATTTCAGTTGTCGTTTGGAAAGAGAGACAATAAATACGCATTTTGTGTTTATACTTTACCTGGTTCCGGCGTTTGCTTTTGGATCCCTCTCACGAGCCGTGACACTTTGTTTTCTTTTTTTTAAAAGATAAAGTGCACAGCCAAAGAGATCCTCTTCATTCTCGTCTTGAGCGACAGTCAAGCTTCCGAAATGAAACGTGAACCCGACAGGTAAAAGGTGCCATCGATCTACGCGTGAGCGCAAGTGACGAAGCTTTAGCTCATTGTTTGAACCTACAGGGCCACGACGCAGTGAAAGCCGAGCGTGGCCAACTTCCACGTTCCCTTTGTCATCACTTATGGTGACGAGTTAATGGCGGCAATCCTCTGCAGGGGAACGCTTGGCCTCATTGGTTGTGATCGTCTCTGAACGACTGTGGACCCCTGTTGCTTCTGTGATGGCCATCATAGATGTGGGTGAAGAGCCAACTCCTCCCGTGGCAGTGGATTGCCGCTTTGCTGCTTCCCGCGCCTCACGAGCACTTCCTCGGCCCGGCATGAGGTCAATTCCGTTTCATGTGTTGTCTTTGATACCAGTTTGCCGAGCAATACATTCCCAGTCGCAGACGAGTGGCCGTTTTGTCGGTCTTGGATGTGCATCGCGCAACTTTTTAATCTCCTCAACTCAGAGGTTTGACCCGAGTGCTTCGTGCGTGGCCTGCAGTCTTTTTGGGGTGATCAGCGAACCTTTGCAATTCCATAAGTATATTCTTACTGAATTATGACTCATGAAAACAATGTTTCTTATCGTGGGGACTACGGTGGTTTGGTTGAGGGAATTATAGTGGTTACAGCAAATCATTTGAGGGATGGTTATGGTCCAAAGCTGGACTCTTACTTTCTGCCCTGCTAGCTAAATAGCACATTGTCTACTGTGTTGGTACTGAGCTTTGCTGCTGGACACAAATAACGCAAGAATGAACCATTCCCACCCTGCCCATAATGGCCCATTAAAATACACTATATGCATGCAAATCAGATCAAAACACAAACAAAGCACCAGCTCATCCATCCCCACGTGACTGTTCCCTCGTTACAGCGGTTTCAATTGCAGCTTGAAATCGTTTTGTTTCTTAAATGTAGCTCCAGAGGTGAAGAATCATCCTCATGAGATTAGAGAAGCTTGTGGCCTGAGGGAGGTCATGTGTGGGATGTCATGACAACAACAGTAGGCTTATAAAAAGGGGAGCAGTTTATCGCCAATGGGTTTCCTTAATCATCGATAGTGCCTAAAAGAAACGTTTCTTTTAATACAAATTTTAAAAGATGTCCACTTTAATGGAGCAAGTTACGAGAACGCTTCAATTGCCTCTCAACGGCCCTCGAATGCCGATGGTCTCTGATGGCCTCGCATCAGTGCAAAAAAAAAGCCGAAATAATGGCAGCTGTAACCGCCATGTGAGTCCAGAGCCATGCGCCAATCCTTTGGACACTCTCACATGCACTTAAAAAGCATGCAACAAACAATGCAAGAGGAAGCTCACACAGGAGCCACAGACACCGGGGGGGGCAAAGATGACTATATCTTTCCATGTCGTTCATAGATGTTTGCTGCTATATGAATCACCTGGATTCTAAAACAGAGACCTTTTAAACTTGACTTCGGACACTTGATGACTAAACACGACTAAAGATCTTTAGCTTTACTTCCTCCCACTGCACCGAAACAAATGACATAGTATCCTGGTGCCATCTGTGCCAGTTGGCAGAGCCGAGCTCCGGTTAAACCCAGATGGCGGCACCGGGACGCTCCAAGATTGACTGAGTTTAACGACAGTCTGGGAGAAAACAGGAAGCTGGCCAGCCAGCCCCTCAGTCCCTCTCTCTCTCTCTCTCTCTCTGATTCCTGTGTCACCTTTAGGAATTCATGAAGACACAGAGTAAAGGGGGGGGGTTTTTCACTTCCCTTGAAACTTCCTGTAAAACTAAATTTGAAAAGTTTGAATCCTGGTTAATGGCTTGGACTGCATTTCCTTGCCTGGCAACAGTTTACAGTGGCCTTGGTCCACAGAAGTTTCATTTTGAACAGATAGAACATTTACTTTTAAATACAATAACGTGATCTTCTTTTAGAAAACAGACGACACCACAAACCTAAAGAGTATAGAACTGAAATGGTTGAAAAGGGATGTCAAATAGAATATTTTAAAGGCTTCAAACGAAAAAAACCGTTTGTGCATAGTGGAATGATGTGAGTCAGTTATTCATCTACTTAGTTTAGACTGATACCAGCTGTTAAATTATATATTATAACATGAGGGGTCCTAGAACATTTTTTTTTTTAATTCTTAAGTGCTTTTCTGCACGCAGCTGTGTGCTCTTGCCCTGTTTTATTGCAGTTATGTTGGGACAGTTTCGTAAAAGCAATGAACCACAAGACGCCCGACAGTGATATAAAAACAACACGAGGCGCTTTGGGATGTCCCTTTTCAAAAAATGCTTCGTTCAAAGTCTCATCCTGGATGTATTCTTTGGCTCCAATCCATAACTTTATTGGCATTTAAGAGTTGCACACTGTGGTTACTGGAAGAGAAATGAAAATGCTCCCAAAATCCTTTTCTCATTCTCCTCTGGGGAGCAGTAACGCAGGGGGGGGAAATCCAAACTTTTTTTGCACACACAATGCATGAAAAGCAGCACTCTGTGTAACACTTTTGTTGGCCAAACCCATTTTTTATGTAAGCCAGGATTTGCCCACAGCTTCCTATTTCAGGCAACTCCTATTTTCCTATTTTGGGCTGCTCCGGTATAGAGAGCCAAGCATGGCTCTGCTGGGAGGTTGACCTGCTCACGTCATTTTTGGTAATAAATTGCTGCTTCTTCTCCTCATCAGCTCACATGTATCCGGTAAGGGTTGAACGCAATGATGCTCATGATATCAGAGTGCCAGGGTTAGGTTGGGGATAGATGTAGTCGTGGTAGTTAAGGTTCGGAGCAGTGACAGTTCTTAAAAGTATATACACTCACCGGCCACTTTATTAGGTACACCTGTCCAACTGCTCGTTAACACTTAATTTCTAAGCAGCCAATCACATGGCGGCAACTCAGTGCATTTAGGCATGTAGACATTGTCAAGACAATCTCCTGCAGTTCAAACCGAGCATCAGTATGGGGAAGAAAGGTGATTTGAGTGACTTTGAACGTGGCATGATTGTTGGTGCCAGAAGGGCTGGTCTGAGTATTTCAGAAACTGCTAATCTACTGGGATTTTCACGCACAACCATCTCTAGGGTTTACAGAGAATGGTCCGAAAAAGAAAAAACATCCAGTGAGCGGCAGTTCTGTGGGCGGAAAGGCCTTGTTGATGCCAGAGGTCAGAGGAGAATGGCCAGACTGGTTCGAGCTGATAGAAGGGCAACAGTGACTCAAATAACCACCCGTTACAACCAAGGTGGGCATAAGAGCATCTCTGAACGCACAGTACGTCCAACTTTGAGGCAGATGGGCTACAGCAGCAGAAGACCACACCGGGTGCCACTCCTTTCAGCTAAGAACAGGAAACTGAGGCTACAATTTGCACAAGCTCATCGAAATTGGACAATAGAAGATTGGAAAAACGTTGCCTGGTCTGATGAGTCTCGATTTCTGCTGCGACATTCGGATGGTAGGGTCAGAATTTGGCGTCTACAACATGAAAGCATGGATCCATCCTGCCTTGTATCAACGGTTCAGGCTGGTGGTGGTGGTGTCATGGTGTGGGGAATATTTTCTTGGCACTCTTTGGGCCCCTTGGTACCAATTGAGCATCGTTGCAACGCCACAGCCTACCTGAGTATTGTTGCTGACCATGTCCATCCCTTTATGACCACAATGTACCCAACTTCTGATGGCTACTTTCAGCAGGATAATGCGCCATGTCATAAAGCTGGAATCATCTCAGACTGGTTTCTTGAACATGACAATGAGTTCGCTGTACTCAAATGGCCTCCACAATCACCAGATCTCAATCCAATAGAGCATCTTTGGGATGTGGTGGAACGGGAGATTCGCATCATGGATGTGCAGCCGACAAATCTGCGGCAACTGTGTGATGCCATCATGTCAATATGGACCAAACTCCCTGAGGAATGCTTCCAGCACCTTGTTGAATCTATGCCACGAAGAATTGAGGCAGTTCTGAAGGCAAAAGGGGGTCCAACCCGTTACTAGCATGGGGTACCTAATAAAGTGGCCGGTGAGTGTAGTTGCAAACATAAACACACACACACACACACACAGTGCAGTGTGAGGTGGTGCACTGCAGGTAGCAGAATGTCATGCAGCGAACTGACAGCCTGGTGCAATGCCAAAAAAAAAAAACTGTTAAATCACTGAAGCCTCAATAGCTGCTTACTGTTAAGAACCTCACTAAATTAATGTTGCCGAGCAACAAATACAATTCTACCCGTTGGAATTTTAGCCCAAAACGCTTTGGCAGCACAAATTTGAAGGGAGATGTTAAAAGAGAGATGAGAAGGTGTGAAAGAACGGCTGTGGTAGATTTGGACCGTCACATTATGAGGTTTGGATTTCAGAGGCTTGGCAGCTGTTATAAAGGCCCGTCGGGTCAAGTTCTCTTGGCAAAAACATGAAATGGGCCCTTCCTGTGCCGGACCACAGGGCTACATTATCCGGCAGAGCACTGAGGTGGCCATGATTTTCTCATTTTGACTTTGAACCAAGACAAACAAAAGAATTTTGCAGGTGAATAATCTGCTGTATTTCTCAAAGGTCAACACCCATCAAGAGAAGCTCCCACCTCTTTCCCCGCGGTCGTGGTCAGGAAACACTGACTCATCACGAGTACACAGGATCACAAAGTATTTGATATTTCATCATTTTCTTCACTTTTATAGCTCTCACTTCTAGAGGCACAGACAGCTCCGTACAACCATGGTAGTGATGGATCCCGTCCATACAGAACATACCGAACCCCACCAACACTGGAGAGCAGAGCAACCGGTGTTTAGAACCGGGCCGATCACGAGCCGCGTGATGTTACATAGAAGTGAACGCTTCACTGAGGTTTCTATAATTCATAGTTTTATGAATAAGTGATATGAGATGGTAATGTGATTCATGGGGACAGTAGCTCAACTCCAATCACCAGGCAGTGACAAACACACACACACACACACACACACACACACACACACACACACACACACGGAGGTTTGCAAAACCTGAGCATCTAAAGCCCATTTACACGAAAACACGTGTAGGAAGCTTTCTTTGATTAGACAGTGTAATAAATTATAATGAAAAATAACAACATGGGCTTGTAAATGTGTTTTACTAAGGCAGCATTAAGTCTAATTTAACTAAAAATGTAAAAAACAAAAAAAAGTAAGTAGCCTCTAAAAGCTTTTTTTTGTAAAAGGCATCAGCAGCAACAATATGCACATAGTGAAGAAGTTTACTAGAGTTTTAAAGTGGTCTATCCACATTTTAACATTTAAATCGTTGGCATATTTGTATGTATAACCTGGTTCTACTGTATGTTCACATGTCATCAAAGCAGAAGAGAGAAGAAAAAGGCAGAGCAGCACAGTCGCATCTTCTTCCTGCCCATATAAAACATCTATGGTTGCCATGGAAACACAGTTTCACGAATCACTGTGTTTCATTTTGTTCTCCTGACTTTTATGTAGCGTTCCTGTGTGCCGTATTACTCTCTGCATCGTACGCCTAGAGATCTGTTAGGCAGTAGCTGCGGGGAAGAGACCAAGTTTTAGTCGGGTCCCACTGAGATGACTAATTGGCCGGCTACTCGCTCGGGCCGGCTGACCAGCAGGCTGAACGACTGAGGGAGCCAAGCCCGAGGAGGGACAAGGGACATCACATGGTGTCTAGGAGCTGGTATTTGCACGGCGTGGTGAGCTGCAGCAGCGCATGACCACATGTATACAAAGGGGCGGGATGCAAACGTGCATCCATCTCGTGTCGGGTTGAAAATTGACCGTGCATCTCTGTAAGGATGCGGGTCGACCGGAGTGTGGTCGAGAAAGACATCCATTGTGGCGGTGAGCTATCGTGACAATTTTGGTGGTCATTGAAGGCAAAAGCCACAATCCTCTCCAGGAGCCAGGAGCCCCTGATGAGATCTTTAGAGATCTTTCCCACTCAGGACATACGTTCACTTGTTTGTGATTTACTGTGACGTGAAGGCCACGCTTACTGTCCTCGAAGACTGCCTCCGTCTACCGAGTACATTCAGCCTCCACACTATGCCTTATATGGAACTTTGTGAATGGGTGTTGCTAGGTAACTGTAAAAAGTGCAGTAAACCATAGCGACTTGGTTCTTGTATTTAAGATGATTAAGGATTAAGACAACAGCTTTACGCACTGGAGCTTTTCGAACTAACTGGAGGAATCGCATGCAAGGAGAAGCTGTGGGATTTAAGTTAACTGGTTTTCTTTGGGCAGAAAAAGGCTTCAATTAATGTCTGTCCGTCCAACATTTTAGTCTTGAGCAAGATAACAGTCACTTCTACTTACTGGCACGATCGACTCCAGGGTTGGCTGTCAGGGCCCGCCAAGCCTTCTCAGCTGGCCTAAATACGATGACTAAATTATTAAAAAAATGTATTTTTATGAATAAGCTACATTTTCACGGATTATCTTTCCCATTAGCTTATTTTCTCATTGCACAGCTGCTGTCTTTCTGTGTCGCTCTGCTTCTGGCCTGCAGCGCTGAAGAGTTTTTATCCAATCAGAAAAAAGACATCACATGACAATTTTAGCATTTTTCAAAGATTCTGCTTGTACAGTAAAAGTATGACTTTCCAGGTCATCCTCACATTCAAAAGCTGTACCATACCAAACCAAACTTTGGTTGAATTACTTTCCAAACGCACATAAACTCTCGTACAAACTGGACAAGATTGTATACACACCCATCAACACACTGCGCGCGCACACACACACACACTTTCCGGTGAGCATCTCCACGTCACGTCAAGTGTTCAGCATGTAATCTTCTCATAGCTGCACAACAGCCCTTTAAAGTCGTAAAAAGCCGATGGACCTGCAGATCCAGGACAGCTGTCCCCCGGTGGGCTGCCGATCAATTAAATCCATCCTTCCATCCATCCTGCAGGTCCTGTCCCCAAGGCTCCTCTCTCTCTCTCTCTCTCATGGCATGTCTCCCTTTTCCACTGCTTGGTTTTGTGCACTTTCCTTTGTTTCACCGCTCTCTTTAAGTTGTCAGCATAAAAGCCAGCAGTGGGGGCCCGTGGCAGTGAGCTGGGTACACTGTGTGATGTGAGCCTGCCAGCTGTAGTGCATTTGTGGAAAGTGCGAGTGTGTATTAACGATGTTATTTTGGTCCGCGTTTGAGGACTCATTTGCCCGTTGATCCAAAACAAATCTTATAGAAATGAAAGTCGGAGAAGAGAAGAAAATGGTTTGATTTTCCCTGACCTCCTTTCTGTGTGTTCACATCCCCCCCCCCCCCCGATCACTATTTACTTAATGTCCAACATCGCTCTTTGCACCCTGGATGGATACATTTCTGGATTTCTTTCTCCCCCTCACACTTTATCTCACACTTTCTGCCTCTCACTTCCATGCCTCCTCTCCCTCTCACTTGCGTCAGCACTTCTGCTTTCTAATGAATATATGAATGAGATTAAAACAGAGAGAGAAACACACACACACACACACACACACACGGTACGTATGCACTTTTGTTCCTTCTCCCGCACAAAGCCTACACCACACATTTTATCATTTCCATTTCAGCGATGACAATCTCCACTGATTAACAACTAAAACCATAATTGATGTTACTTTTTTTAAGACTATCATAATTTGTGTATTTCGCATTTTGCATTCCTGAAACTTTGTAGGATAAAAATTGTAGGATAGTATATGAAGTAAAAAGAAAGCCACGTGAAGATGAGACAGCCTCACAGTGTGTGTGTGTCTTTTCTTCTCTGCTTCAAATCAACCCTCAACATCTCAAACAAGAAGTAAATAAATAATGCAACTAACAAGCAATTTTTACCTCAAGCAAGAATCACATCCTTCCCTGTTTATAATGGAGGAGGAGTCGTGTTGCTTAAACACACACACACACACACACACACACACACACACACACACACACACACACACACACACACACACAAGGGCTAGTCTAGTTATGTGTATCAAAAACCATGTTTCTCAGACCCAGAAGGTTTAATTGGCCCTTAACTCCAGAACACTGAGGTATAGATGCAGGATTAGAGATAAAAGGTGGAGGGATAGATGGAGGCAACTGATAATATCTCCGGGGGAAGTTCTAGGAAACCAATATATGTGAAGACAGAAAAAGAAGGAAACACAGATGCTCTGAGGCAAAGATGGACAAAGTGTGGATTTAAAGCCAAAAGTCCCTTCTTGCTCGTTTTTCCTCCTTCCTTTTCCCTCTCACTCACTCTTTTCTTTCACTTCACAGTTGGCTCCCTGTTGCTATGGCGACTGTTCCTGCCACTGAGGAAGAAAGGACACCTGGGGAGAGGAAGAGGAGACAGCAGAGGAACAAACTGAAAGATGAAGAAGGATAACGATGACGTGGATGCACACACACACTTGTGTGTAGAGTCAAGATCGTGTTCGTGTGAGCACATTAATGCAACTGATGGTGACCATTTGTACGGTTTTTACGTGCTTTTTAATAATAATTGTAATTTATAAGCCATGATGTCGTTACAGTGCAAGGTAACAGCATCCGTGTGTAATATAAAATATGAAAGAGTGTTAAACAAACACTAGTACAAGAAAGATATTTCCTGTCTTGAATTACATTTTTAACATCAAGTGATAATGTTTTTTCTGTTACAGCTATGATTTTGTGACAAGGGGGCGTTGAGTTACAGTTAAAGTAAACAAATACTGCGTTTAAGAACCGCAACAAATCAGCAGGACTGATTTATAAGGGAATAAACTAACAATAAACTGTGGGAAGCCATATTGAAAATAAGAGAACAATCCAATAGGCAATAGGCGCCAAAGAGGAAATTCCCCTAAAAACTGCATGTAATCCAGTAGTAACTGGTTGCTACGTGTCTCAGCCCTTTACTCTGCAACACACCCAATAGGCTTCGAGTTAGTTGTTTCTTTATTCTGTCCCAGCGAGTGTCTTCTCGTGGACCTGCCACTCAACACCAAACACATCAACAACAGGTTACTTGATTATGCTTTTACTTTAACTAAGCACATAATCACATTAGCCCATTATCACAGTATGATGACAATAGCTACGCCTTACCCACGTTGTTGCTTTAATCAAATTATAGCTAAAATGCCACACCCACACACATCAACTGTCTCCACAACATGTAATAGGACAGCATCACATTTCTCATAGAAAAGTTCTACTTTGGTTGTTGGGTTGCAGGTGTAAGTGGAGTTAGATTTGGTATTTATTTGCATAATCTACATCCTTACGGTTTCCACACAAAGTCTGAATGAAGTCAACATCCTGGAATTTTGTTTGGAATTGCAAAATACTCCAAATAATTGTGGCGTAGATGTCATAAGGGCATATTCACACATCTGATGATTTTTCCAACTGTGTGGCATGTCATGACTTTAACATTTCTGACCACAGGTGCCCAAACCGCTCAGGGAAAAGTCAATCTTGAGTCATGCTATCAAATGAAGTTCAATCAGTCGCCTCTGCAGCAGGCTGAGGGGGATTTACAGATGACTGACATGGCCTCCAGCAACACAGCCTCTGTCTTGTAAAAATGCTTCTTTAAATGGGATAAAAATACAACCTTCTCATTAGGATGTTACTGATGATGAGTCGCTAGGAAGTAATCACACAGGAAGAACTCTGTGCTCTAATGTCCTCTACAAAAAGGCACTGTTAAAAGCAACATAAAAAAACAAATATAATATATATATGTAATCTTGCACACAACATGTGCTGCCTTCCCCATTAATTCTGTGAGGTAAACATAATTGGAAGTAGAAGTGTGTACATTTTTTGCGGCAAAAAAAGTTTTCCTGATGTTTAAGTATTTCTTTAATGTGATTCATAGCTTCATATCACATGGTCTGGATATTTAACAGGAATGGATTCTTAAGTATAAACCAGTGTGATATAAATTATGCAGTTAAAAAAGGGGGAATGATATATGTGTCAAAGAAATGGAGGGCTATTAAAAATGTATGATGATTCAATTTTGACCCCATGTGCAGTGTGAGGACACTGCTGAAGAAGTCCTTTTTTTTCCCCCACCAGTAAGAACCAGTTTTCCTGCAAGTTCAAGCGTCCACTTTATCTTTCATCTTGAGATCTTCAAAAGGAAATATCCTGGAAAAGCCTACATTAAAGAATATAACCATATGGGAGCTACAAGACCGAATGAGACATCAGTGAAATGCTCCCGAGACCAAAAATCTTCCAGATGATTTGGAATTGAATTTGATCTCTCCAAAGCACTACAGGCAGCTAGATTCTGGTGGTAGATGGGTCTGAGATGCCACCTAGTGATTCCGATGGGACCACTTGAGTCAGACCCTTATTTTCCTGACTCAGCTAACAGGGATGAGTGGGACTAGTTACCATGGCAACAATAGGCCGAGTGTGAGAGAGAGAGAAACACAGTGAGGCTGCTACACATGACGTCAGGTACGTCTACAAAAACCTCCACTAATTAAAAAATATACGGTGTATTTTAGCAATACAGATCACAGCATAATAATCAATGTTGTTAATTACTGCAAATTAAAATTATTGAAAAACCACATTTTTATCTTTCAGGAAAAAAAAATGATGCACTTTCATTTTTTTTAAACGAAACTTTCTGGGTGAATAATGTCTCTTTTTGGTGAGTTCACTGTAGCCCCCTGGTATTTTAAACAAAAAAAAAGCTTCATTAAATACTTTTTAAAGCTTCTTTAAATGTTGGACACTCCGCATGATTCTTCAATTGCCAAGCACATGAATTATTCCAATTATGAACTGTTTGGGTGCCTCCATAGAAGACGTCTCCTCATTTAAAAGATTTAAACAGACCACATTGAGTCAGCATTGACCAATTGCTTTCACGGCTTGTCAGATTTCCCCGTTACCAACATACTGGTTTGTGTTTAAAAGTTGTGGTATGTACACCTTGACTAAAAAACACTAACAAATTGTCGCACTTAAATCGTACTTCTAATGGCTCTAAAAAATGATCCATCGGCTGAGTCTGCTGCCACAGCTGCGGTTTCCGTGCGAGCGGAGTACCTGCCTGGTTGTCCCGGTCGTCCTCTCACGGTGTAAAACCTCACGTGCGTCACGGAAATCAGGGGGAAAGGCAGCAGCTTGGTGAGTCATTCAAATGACACACAAACGGTGTGTCCATCATTTATCCATCGCAGTCCAGGTCTTCTTCTTCTTCATCTCCAATGTGTTTATGTGTGGACACAATGTGTGTGTGTGTGTGTGTATTTTCTTGCCAGCAGAGTCAGTTAACCATCTTGTTGTTGGCACCACATACATGTGAGATTTTCGAGAGCTTCTGATACTTTAGATTTTTGGGCAATGTCATAATTCATACGGTCACAACAACATTTGAATGATGATCAATGATTGATCAACGCCCAATTTTCCGAAGGTTCCGTTCCCCCGAAATCCCCTTATTATAACCAGCCTGACTCCTCATGCCTGAACTTAACCGAACCAACAAGTACTTCTCCTTCTGTTATTGGATAGTTAGACATCTGTGTTATGGACAGATTTTAACGTGGACCACTGATGATGCTGAGCAGACACAGTGCCTCACCTCAGAATGCTTCAAATGAGGTTTGAAACCTCCTTTCCCCACACCTCTCCAACATCCAAATTGGACCCGAACCGTCCAAATCCACAAAGTACACCCACTTCAAACAGACTTGTGCAGGTGCAGAGGTGAGAAAGTATGCACAATCACTTTCAATTTTCTTTTTTGGATGTTTAACCGAGTGCAAAAACCATGTATACTTTCAAGGACGCTGTTGTAAAGAGTGTGGCCTTATCGACCCTTTAATGACTGCATAGTCAGGGTGATGCTTAGAGAAGCTGTTGATGGAGACAAAAAAAACCCTCTGAGCTCCTCTGCTCCTCCCCCCCCCCTCGTTTCCTACCTGTACTGTGGGCCAATGAAAGTTGAGGGGCCCACGTGTAAGGCGTTGGTCCAGATGTCAGTCACCCTGAAGATCAGTAGTGGGCGGAGTTTACATCCCCAGGTGACGGCCTGTGGTTGGTCAGGTTCATCTCTGCCTCCTTGTAACCCCTCTCACTGGGACCCTGCAAGGCCTTATGGGTACCGAGCTCATGTTCATGTGGTTTCAGTTTGTCTTTCGGTTAGGCAATCAGTAGCAGTATTCTCGATGAATCTTCTTGTGCTGTCTTCATGGAGGTTTCCTGTGTAACCAGAAAAACAAATATATATATAAATCACCTTTCTGTGAATGAGTCTCCCGTAATGAATACTGCTGCAGCATAAAATCTAACAACTTGTTTCTTTGTCTGACAACTTTAACCCTTTCTCAGTGGGTTTTCAATTAGTGAAAGTTATTGCAACCTTTTGTTCATGTTAAAACACGTTTCTTTTAGCATGAAAATGTGTGAATATCTCTTTGAACTCAAATTGCATTCTCCCTTGTTTACAGTCTAAATCTTTACAGTCCACACGTGAAAAAGCATTATTGCTCTGTAAAGTAAAATCTTTTTCCCCAGGCGGCAGTGAGATGAAGAACATGGCTTCCCGTATGTGTGTTTGTTTTTGTCTTTCCAAGCAGACCAAATGACACCCAATAATGTGGGGATGTTCATCACCATGGCAATGCAGCGTGAGTCATAGTGATGTTCGTTATGGTGACAAAGGGCTGTGTTGAATGTATGATTATGATTAGAGAGAGAGGGTTAGCCAAGATACCCTCACACACACACACACAAGTATGGTATATAAATAAACTGTATCAAATAGAGACCTCCTAAGCGTCTCCTTTCCAACAAGCAATTCCACACTTGACAATAATTCTTCCTCTTCCAAAACAAAAGCCCCTTTGCAGCCTAAAATTGTAATCTGCGTACTCTTTTCTCAGTTTTCAGCCATATGGTTTTGTCGTCTCTATTTGTTTCGTATTATTACTTTTGTCCGGGTGGCTTTGTTTTTTAATTCTTGCTGGAAACTCTTTGAGCTTTATTTTACACCCCTTGTAAAAATCTCTCACATGCATGTTATGTATCATTGGCGATAAAACATATCTTAATCTGGTATTGAAGTCAACTGGATTTGGACATTTATTTGGATTTGTCAGTTATGCAAGTGTGTCGGACTCGAGGGAATCTGGCACTTCGGGAGCCACATTTCTGATGAATCCAATAAAAAGTGATTCCCATAAAATAATTAAAACCACTAAAACATCAGGCAAAAGAAAATACATTTTAAAAATCGTTAAGAAAAAAACGACATTGAAAGAAGAACAAAAGTTCCAGTGCAGTTTAGAAAAGAAACTGAAATTGAAATTGAATTGAAAGCAGATTATCTTCAGCATATCATTACATAATTACAGTATATATTCCTGGCTAAGAGGATGTTGCATATGTACAGGGGCCAGATTTATGTCACTGATCCTTACAAATTGAAATTAAAAAAACGTAACTATGGGACAACCTTTGCTGAAGTGAAGCAAGCATCATTCCCTAAAATGTCCCTTAAATCTCCTCTTAAGTTGTACCCATAATAAAGGGAGGAACAGACAACAATCCATCTCTCAAAGACGTGAGGACTGATTGCTGATAAAATGGGTTGCTTCTAAAATAACCACAATAAAGTCTTCAGATATGTTTTTAACAACCATACCCTCCTAATACCCTTGCTAATTTGGTTTTGACCGGATATTGTGAAATGTCTGAATTCAAGAAGTGAAACAATAAAAGTGTGTTAATTAACTCTCTCAGCTCTCCTCCAAAATTCCCCTTCCATCTCGTCCAGTCTGCCGAACAGTGTGGGAGCGACGGGTAAAGGAATAAAAGGAGTGAAAGTGGAGCACAACTCCCTCAGGTCCGCCATTACTGGGACGCTGACACAGAGAAACACACAGGCACACACACACACACACACACACACAGTGACAACACAATCTACATAATGACCCCTGACACACGCACAAACACACCCAACGTAACGGGCCTTCTTCTCATGCTTTACTGGGGCTGATGGGATGGGAAGCGGAGAGAAAACAATCCACGCGTCACACCGACCCCATACTTAAGATTGGAGGGGGATGAGGAGGAAGGAAGAGGAAGAGGAAGAGGAGACGGGAGAGCCACGTGAGGAGGGACGCGTGTAGGGAGTCGCCCGAGGCTGTGGAACATACAGCGGTCCCGTACTCCACGGGGTTCCTCCCCTCATCTCCTTTCTCCTCCCTCGTCCCATTTCCTTTCATCTCCCTGCTTTCCTTTCCCATCTTTCGCGTTTCCTTTATTTTTTAATTGAACAATGATGCCACACTCCCTTGTTTCTCCCTCCTCACCTTTTCTCCTTCCCTTTTTCTCTGCTTGACTTTAACGTCTCCCCTCTTTTCCTCTTACATCTGCTCTACACCGCTTGTTCCCATCCGCGGGGCGAACGCATTTTACAGCATATTGCGTGTTGAGTACAACAAATTGGAGCATGTTATGTTGGGTCCTCACTGCATTACGTGAGCAAAGGGAGGCCCTGTGCATCGATGCTACAGTTACACACAGTTACAGTGCTGTCTACAAAGCCATCGGCAAAATCAGCCTCAAGTGGTTCAAAAAAAAAGAGGAAAAAAAGGGGGAAAAAAGTATAAAAATGTGGTAAACCTTTTGAAAAAAAAAAGATTTGTTGACGATCAAGAAGCAAAGTGTTGTTTATTAATGGCGTACACCTGTTATTAATTGAGCCTCCTTTAGTGAGGAATAGAGATCCTCCCTGGGGACTTTCTTTGTGAATCGTGTTGTAGTGGGCATGGGATTAAGCCTGCAGCTCACCAGATTTTCAGATTTGGCGACGAGTGATATTTCTCTCTCTCTCTCTCTCTCTCTCTACTCCATCCATCCTCGTTTTCTCTCTGTCCACATCTTTGTTTTGAGATCTTTTTCCTAACAAAAGGGCTGGCTAGAAACAAACACAGGAAAAGAGGAAGAAAGGAGCCCTTGCATGACATTAATCGAGGGAATAACTGAATCTAAAAGGATGAATGAATGAGTGTATGACAGAGTTACAAAACCTTTAATGAGTTTATCATCCGCTCCACTGTGAATCAACGCTAAGGAAGGCAGGAAAAATATATTTAAGGAGGAAAAGCAGACACTAATTACACACCGCAGCCTTTTTATTAGTTAAAATCTTGTTAAAAAAAAGGAATCATTTCACTTTTAGATGAAACCACATCAATGAATCTATATACTTTTGGACAATGTTGTAACATTAGTTTTATGTTCAAGGCATAGCCAAATCCAGTAGTCCAGTAGTACTTTGAAACTGACACTGATATGCAAATGCTTTAACCATCCAAAACTAGTTCACCCACTCACTCGCACGAGGAAGTGCAACATCCCGCAGGCTTTTAATAAAATATTAATACATTTTTTATGATGTAATAATATGAATGAATAATAAATAATATGACAAAGGGCTTTTCACATTAGCTGATGGACACTTATTCTGACATCATTTACTTTCTGAATATATGACCCATTTGCCTCCTAAAATAAAGTAGCAGTTTGCATCGTTTTAAGAAATACTGTAGATAAAATGAAATGTTTGACTGGCTTAGGGTCAGATATGATTTGCACTAAATGAGGCTTTGGTGACCAACTAGAACCTTTATCATGATGAAGGCTCAACAGTACAGCGCAACTATGTATGATTTGACACAAGCACATGTGCCCCCTAGCGGTGGAAAAAATACTCAGATCATGTATTTAAGTAAAAGTATCAACACAAGTGAAAGTTCTGCATTACTGCATTCACTTTAGCAAATGTACAAAGCGCTAGCATTAAAGAAGTATAAGAAGTACTCATTCTGCATGATGAATATGCATCAACAATAACAAATCTGTAACGTCACTAGTAATCAAACTTAACGTTGCAATAAAAAATATAATGGAGTAAAAGTAAAAAGAAATAGGTTTCCAGGATGTAGTGGATAGAGGTGTAAAGTAGCTTAAAATGGTTAAAATGTTTAGTACTTGATGTACTACCATTGGTGCCATCTGACATGTTCAAAACATTGAGTAACATGCTACTTCTGTAGTGGACTATTTACTTAATGTTGGAATCCCCTTATCATTACATCATCATTTTCAGGGACTAGGTAATAGAAGATCAAGGAGTGTTTGAGTAGTTCATCCATGACAACCGATATAAAGTCTGTCTTGACTCCACATAGTGGCAGAAACTGGAACAAGAATCTTACAAAACAGCTTTAGGAATGGAAACACAGCAGAGAAAAAACTAAAAATCCATCCCAGCTAAAGGTAGGATAGGATTCAATTTGCGATTGACTCAATCAGAGGGGAGACATCATAATGTAATGAAATCAGTGGGGAGTAATGATGCAAAGAAGTGGAATAGAGCAAAAAAGGAAACGTGAAAAATGTGAGAAAAAAATAAATCGTCTGGATGCGGCGAAAGGGAAAAAGAAAGACAGCCTCTTGCGGAAGCCCAGGGGGTATCCTGCTATCCCAGAATGCTTTGCTCTAACCTACTTTGGTAGTTCTGTTTTTGTCTTTGTCTCTGCAGTTCTGTGGGTGGGCTAGCTACCGAATACACATCGTATTTAAGTGTGTGTGTGTGTTCTATACTTCTGATAGGAAAGTACCTGCCTCTGTGCCTGCGTGTGTCTGCGCTGGACACCAACGTGGCTGCGAGCATTTCCCCACCTTACTATTCCTAAAGCGCCGGGGGGGGAAGGAGGCCTTTTGTTTCTGCTTTAGAGGAATATGTAGAGAAGCACACAGGACCTCACAGCCAAGAACGTGTCCACACACACACACACGCACGCACAGACAAACAAACAATAAGAGTGATATTAACTTCTCAGCATGCTTGTGTGTGTGTGTGTGTGCGTGGATTCGTTTGTACGTAGCTCTGTCTTCACTGTGTCCTTGTGTTGTGTGTCCTTGAGTCAATGCGACTGTAATCCACATTTGTAGGTTCTCAGTGTGTGAGTGTATCTATGGGTGAATGAGAGCCGTGCAGGCTTGAGTGGGCAGCCTGACGACAAGCTCAGCAACACTCTGTTACCATGGAAACTAATGAGCAGAGCACCAAAAAAAAAAAAAGAGGAGTGTGATGAAGAGAGCAGAGTCAGTTGTAGCTACCGAGCTTATCCCATTTCATTCAGGAGCGACCAGTCAGATAAAAGGAAGGATAATTAGGTATCATCAGTACATAACATGTGATAATAAAGTCGTTGGCACTCTACATGAAGATTTGTAGATAGATGAACAGATGAACACACGCCTTGAGCACCAACACGATAAATCCACCCATGGAGTCCCGACCTGATGGGGGGGGGGGGGGGGGGGGGGAGCTGATGAGGCTGCTAGAACGATGAGTTGACGAAGCTGAGGAATATGATGAAGAATGGGCGGCGCAGACAACTATATTTCAAAGAGACAGCAGCGAGACGATAGGCCGACAGCGTCATTCTTTTGTTGCGCTAATTGGACAGAAAAGACCAGCTGATCTAAACAGCTGATATCCTGATGGACAGTTACGAGGAAGTAAGGAATGAGCGTGCGTGAGGAGTTTTAGGCATACTTCCTTAACCTGACATGCAGAACTTATCATGGGTCACAGTTGCACTCAGAACAGCCGAGTAAAAGAACAACCATGTTTACTACACTCGTGTCAAGGTTGTTCGTGGTAGCAGATTGTTGAAGACATCATCCCAGCAGTCCATCCGAAATACAGTCTGTGGAAACAGCCTTTGTGTGTAATTAAAATTCTACCTTTAACTCCTAGTTTTACTACGATCAATGTGATAGCGGCTGCACGCATGCAAACGCACACCATTTAGTGCCTTCAAGCGTCACAATGAACCCTTTTCCAAATGACTGATTAAAAACAAACAAAATTCACAACAGCGTTCAATTTGAATAAACTTCTCCTGTCATCCACATGACTCACAGCTGCCCACACAAATCCCTCACGGTTCCTTTCTGCTGCTTGTTCAGAAGCTGTTTTGGTAACCTGCTGCCACCTGGGAACATTAACTCCTACCTCTACACATGCAAATACACTTCCACACAAGGAACCAGCTGCGTGTTCAACATAGCTGCGCAATTTCATACCCAATGTTTCCTCTGTACCTACCCACACCCATTTTGGTTGTTTGTGCTGAACAACGGAGGCAAGACTCCATTAACATTGTGACCAAGGACAGCCCACGCCGCCTCACAAAAAAAAAAAAAAACTAACAGCATGAGCCTAAAGGTAATCGATCCAGGATGTGTCGTCGCATTTAATAACCGGGCTAAAAAAATGTCAGCGACCACGAGGAAGATATGCGTGGCAAAGAAAAATAAACAAAAGGATTTGATATGAGACCATCAGCAGCAAAGCATCCTGCTGACCGCTAGGACACATGGATTATTAAGTAATCGTGAAAGGAGCAGACAGCAGACCACTGGGAACACCACTGGAAGGGCTGCTTTACTCTCTTTTACCTCACTCCTTTCCTCCTATTCTTTTTCCTTCCCTTGGTGTCATCTCTGTTCCCTCTCTTCACTGTACCCAAATCTCCCGGATGGTCTTGAGAACAACCAATCAGATTTGGCAAATGTCTTGAATGTAAAGGAGCGTTGTGTGATAAAGGGGGAAGTTTCCCTTGAGAGTTAGAGGCTGTTGTATTTAAGTTGTAAAATCCTCTGAGGCACACAGGTAACTTTTGCCGATGATGATGATTCCAATGACTCTTTCTCATGCGCATACAAGCACAATGTCAATGTCAAAATTGTCTGTATCACAATAACCACAGGCTGTCAATCAAAAGCCACCCCGAACCGTTGCATCCAATTGGCTAATGGTTGTGTGTCTCTCTCTCTGAAGTGCACACAAACACTAACCGTGCACACGCACTCCAGATTTGCAATTAATGCTGTGTCAGCAATGAAATCCACACAGTTGGCAACACTTCACTATTCGGAAAGCACTAGAAAGAAAAAACAAGCCAACACAGAAAAAAGAAAAAGATGTCAAACACATTAGTGGCTTGTTTCAGCTTGCAACTGTCAACAAGTTTAGAGAGTCTGAAGGGCCCACTCTCTCCCTTAGATGTGCTAAGTGTGTGTGTGTGTGTGTGTGTGTGGGTGGACGGTGAGGCAGAATTGTCAGGTTGGCCAGAACATATCTGCATATTCAAAACCAAGTTTCTGTGCATACAAGCAGGCACACACACACACACGCAGGTAAACACAAATGTACAAAATCCCTCTGGAGATGTAAAGATTACGCCGTGGTGCTGAGGAGAACGGCAGGAGGCAGGAAGGAAGGACAGCGGGAGAGGTGGAAAGAGAGAGAGAAGAAGAAGAAGAGGAGGGAAGACAACGGAGGACCAGAACGAGAGAGAGAGAGAGAATGAGTGGTAGGCAGGAGACTACGTGTGGGTTGACTTTTTCTCACTTGGGTGCTATGGTAACCTACGGAGCTGCTGCTAATCATAGGAGGAGAGGGGAGGAGGAGAAAGATGAGAGGAGAGGACGGCAATGAGCGGATGAAAGGAAAGGAGAGTGGAAGAGCAGAAATGAGAGGGAAGGGAAGGGAAGGAAAGAAGAAAGTGACTAGCGTCTAAATCGAACTACTTGAAGACAAAGCAAGGCTCCAACCGGACCATCACATCACGCCCCCGCGGTGCTTTGTGCAGCAGGGACGTCCGATGCCATTCCGTCCCTTCACTTCAGGTGGAAATATCTCAAACGCCATCAGATCACAACATTTGGTGCAGAGCGTATGTGTCTCTAAACTCGAGTTATTATTAGTCAAGTGGCTTTTTGTACGCAGATGTTGGGTGCAGGTGGATCTCCACCTCTGCAGCTTTTATTTTCAGACCCTGCATCAATCCTGATGAAGGAATTTCTACTTTAACCAGGATAACGTTAGTGTAGTCCTTAAATTAATTTCTTGATTTTTCTATTTGTATATTTTAAATATCAAAGTCAAAAGAATATGTTTGCATGCGGACTTGTGACGTTTTTTGTTGTTATTGTTGTTGTAACAGTGATTTGGACAAAGAAACTGCTGTAAAATAAAATCCCTCTGCTGAATTATGTTTGTCCTTTAGCAAAATAATTAGTGAAATATTAATCACAACATGAGTCAACCTCATGAAATAATGAGGTGAGCACTCTGTCAGATGACGGAGAGCCACCATGTTCTTGCCTTCAAGGGGCAGGAACAGGAAGTAACATTGACCCTCAGTGCACCACTACAGTATTGCATTCAAGTGTTTGGAGTATTGAGCTACTCATTCGGCTACTTTTACTACATTCCACACATTCCAGAGGCCTATTTCATGCGGTTTACTCTGGTAACCGACATAAATACCGTATTAAACCACCTAAGCCAACAATTTGTTGGGCAAAACCTTTGCGTATCCTTCTTTCGTACCAAATGAATTATTTCTCAACCGCCTGAGATCAAGGTGGGACTCTCCTTAAGCTACCGCTAAACCGTATGAATTAACAAGCTAATTGTGTCAAATATAAAAAATACATCGGTGGCAGGGGACATCTTTCTAAGCAATGAGTGATTATCCTTTTAGTGACTGCAGAAGATGATCCCGCTGCACATTTACTTGGGAGTATTTTGAATGTTTACCACTTAGGTGTAACGGAATGTGTTCATTTTTGTTATTTGAAGTAATTGATCCGATTTCGATCTGATTAATAGGAGAACAGTGGTGCTTAAGTAGTCCTGTGGAAGGCAACCGGGAAGGATTATGCTCAAAATAAAACAATTTGTGAGAAATCGGTGATGAAAACCTTTCAAAAAAAATATTTTGTCATATGTCAAATTAAATCTTTTGACTCAGTTGAAACACATTATTATTTCCTTTTTTTTTTTAAATCATGAATTCAGCAATCCAATGAATGTACTGATTGCTTCTTCTGGGCCGACACAGGTTACATTGAACCTTCGGGACAATCACAGCATTAGTCACGGCTAGTTAATCGCGTCTCTTAATGCTGTTATGTTGTTTGATAAATGGAATCAGAATGAAGATTGATCTTTGAGTGAGTCACTCTCCCCGAGTCTATTTACTGCCGTTGTGTCATCATGTCTTCGTGCTGTTTTTTTTTTTTTTTGATTCGGGACAAATGAAGTAAATATCTTTCAATGTTGCCATCAACATGTCTCAAAATCAGTCAGCTTTGTTTATCTCGTTCGTCTCGTCTCTTCGCTCTCCAAACCTTACAGAGGATGATGCAAGCCTACAGTAACTAGACAGACAGACAGACAGACAGACAGACAGACAGACAGACAGACAGACAGACAGACAGACAGACAGACACAGACAGACAGGCACATGCACACCTTCCTTCTGAAGCCAGACTACTTGGGAAATATTCCACACTTTCAGTCACAAAGACATCTTTATAAACAGTCTGTTTGTGTTCTTATGTGTGTTTTTACATGTAGGTCAGCGAGCGCCACTTGTTACTGGACCTACTTTGATTTAATTGGTTTACAGATGTTTCCTGTTATTCTGGCTAATTAGACCTCCCTCTTCAGGGTATTCCTACACTGGCAGTTCAGATGAACTGCACTTCACACGGAGGAGTGGACAAGATTTAAGAGAAGAAAAAGCTTCACCAGCATTTAAAAAACATAAATGAATACATTGTATATACCTTATAAATCACTTTTAATTGGATCAATTGCAAAGGATATGTTTTTTTAAGAAAACGTACCTTTCATTGCACAACACGATAAGTAAGAACTACAAATTGCAATTTTGTACAAAACGCGTGTTGCCAAAAATGAGAGCCGATCAGCTTTATGATCTCTCTGCGTTACACATGGGGCCCCGGGGCCCACACGGGTTCATCAGCGGGGTCACGTTGAAGAGATGAAGTCTCCTTCTAAAGCAGAGAAGGTCTTCTATCAACACTAACGGAAGGTATCCCAATAATCAAAATAATCCGATCCGATTCTCAAATTGCGACTCTGTTCAATTATCCCAAAAGGATACGTGACATTGCCTTCCCCAAACAGGCCTTTTCCACTGCAATCACTTTTGATTTGTCATAGCAGGAAAGCACGGGTGTTACTGATGACAGCAGCGACGTATCGGTGTCATTTCAGCCGCTCATTAAGCCGTGACAGAGAGAGAGTGACCCTGAGCCCAAAGCAGCTGGTCAAAATGTCTTCTGTGGAAAAGGAGAAGCACAAACTGGGGCGAGTTTGTCAGCCAAGAAGGGAAAAAAACCAAGGGTGTGAAGACACTTCAATCACGTTGTCCTCAGTGCCAGAGTGGTACCCCTCCGCTTCAGGAGTCCCTGAACTTGTCAACCAGAAAGAGAAAGAGCTTCACAAAGGGACCGTTGCTTCTAACTATTCTACACCTGCAAGCTCCCATAATGCACCTCTCCGGATCCAACCAGACCGAATGTGTCAGCATTATCAACAGCTCATTTGTCTAACGTCACATTATCGCAAACCTAACTCATTCACAGACGCAGACTCATTCATGTATTTCATATTTAAAATGATATATTTTAACTATTCATTATTGATTAATGCAAAATTGTAAAAATATGTAGGGGTTTGTGAATGTCTTATGAAGACACAACAACGACGTTTCAGACATATTAAACATGAGTAACCATCAATGCCGTCATGGCCAACATTGAGATTTTTAAAACAAGTCATTTTGATGCGATTTTTCGAATTTCCTTTAACTGCAGCTTGGCCCCTCGACACATTGCAAATGAAACAACTCTCGCTGATACGCTCTCATGCTGTGATCTTACACAGCCGCTGAAGCATGATCGATTCCATCGAAAACCTTTACCAGTCCGCTGCAGTGGACGGAGATTTGAGGCGTATCGGGATTGTGGGATTTAATCGCTGCATTACCGTACAGACGCTCTCAGCTGGGAGGGCATCCCAGCGAATCCGTGGGCTACGGTGAATACCGTGTACTTGTGAATGTTGTGGGCTCAAATGTGACTCCTGGTTCGTCTCTCCCCCTTCCTCAATTTGTCATCTTCCCTGTCACCGCTCTGCATGCGATTTAATGAAGCAGAAACAAATCCCACGGCTTTGTGTCTGCAGCAGACGGAGCTGCGAAGATGAGATGTTTCCTCCCACGCAGGCCCCGCAGACCAGCAAGCGGCCCGAGAGACCCCAACACCTCCAGCGGTACGGCAATGCTTAGGAAGATCTGATTCATTCTCGCTGATCGCAAGCCCTGAAGCCTCCATCTGAGCTGTGAGCTTAGCTGATGGATTCATGTCTGCAAGCGAGGATCTGAATCCGTTGTGTGGACTGGTATCAGATCCGCTGCGCAGATACATTACAAAATTGTTAGAGGCTCTCCACTGCTCTCCATTCGATCCCCAACGCTTCCGTTTCTCAATGTCCATCAACGCATTCTGTTCAAATGCCATTAGAGATGAACACGGGCAACAACAACAAAAACTAAAATGCAACAAAGTCTGCCGGAGTTGCCTGATGCGCCACCGTCGCCATAGTGATTGATGATGGTTAGTAGTTTTCTCAGATGTGGATGATCTTTAACGATCACTGTATTTAAGGACGAGAAGGATCAATGAGACCGGTGATTTACACAAACCACTTCCCGAAATACTGTGGGTCTTATTAAAATAAGACAGGTTATCTAATTTAGTGTGGAATGTGACATTAATACAAGGGACCCAAATGTGATGTATGTGTCTAGAAAGGTTGACTGTTTGTAAGGATGCAGCTAATAATTATTTTCCAGTCAGTATATCGATGAAATTATTCTTTTTTTAGGGCTCGGTAAACAAATTTAATCCCTAATTTTACCGACCAGCAGTTTAGCCCAAAAGATATTTTGTTCACCATCAAATATAACCAAAAAAGCAACACTTCCTCCCATCTAATAAGATAGAACAGGTGAATATTTAGCAATACGACTTGGAAAATTCCCTCAACTATTATTTGATTGTCAAAGTATGCCTCATTAAATTTGTAGAACAACAGAAAATAATGTTATTTTGCTGCATTCATGCAGTCAAAGAAACACAAAAGCACATCGGTCACTGTGTAACTTTCCATGAGGTTCCATACAGATCACCTCGGCTGTTGAAAGGCCGTTGTCACTAAAGGTCATTTTCGAATATTGAGAATTGGAAAAAGGATCTCCAACATCAGCTTTTCTCTACGTAATCCAACCAACAGGAAGACACCCCAAAAACATTTCCTGCAGATGAAACTTTTCACACCTGATGCAAAAATCAGGTGTGAAAAGATTTTGAGGGTCACAGAGTGGTGGTCGTAGTGTTTTATTGATTATTCTCAGCTGAGCCCTGAGGGCAGGGAGGCGCCTGCTGTCACCCGGAACCCCGCAGGGACTCATGGGGGGGGTTTAGGGAGCCCTGCATGGCGGCACGGAGGGCTTCCACCAAATGCCATTTCACTAACAGCCCATTGAAACCGACACGGGACCGCTGTGTCTTTTTCAAATTGCAACACAGATGTGAGGCATCGAAAGTTTTTCCACAAGGCCCACTTGTTAACTCACACATCTGTTTCCACCAGCAAAAACTGCAAAATCCTCCAGACCGCAGACACTCATCTGAACCACCGTAGCAGGGATGCTTTTCTGGACTAGTGGGACAGCGTGATGCTGCACAGCCCCCATACAGGAGTATAGATGGAGCGTTATGTAATTAATACTCCTCCTCCTCCTCCTCCTCCTCCTATGCAGATACAGTAGACAAGCCTCGAAATCCTGGCCTCAGCTGTAAATGAATGACACAGCTCGTATGAAAAGTGTCCTTAGAATCCCTCTGCCTCCCAGATTAATTATAGACAATTCTCTCTGGACTCAGCCCAGGTCTTTGCATTCTGTGTGTAGAACAATTTTACAATTTTACAGTTTTACAGCCAAAGCAAAAGCTCCTCTTCGGCCACGCAGCATGCAGAACATGTTACTCTCCCTGTCTCACACAACTCTACAGCACAGAAACCCTGAGAAAAAGAAAAAAAAAACCTGTTTACCAGCTATCCCATCATTCACAGTGCTGGCACGGACAGGTGACTCTGCGAAGCCAAACACAGGCACCGAAAAGTGGTGAGCGGCTTGCCTTACCAACAAATCCCCTTCTTCAGGAGTCCCCTTCTTCTGCCAGCGCTCCAGCCTTTATGCTTCCGGTAAAAGAGAGCGCGAGGACGAAGGACTTTAAACCAAAAGCATTCCTCCTGCTCCGGTGTGTCGCTTCTCCGTCTCTTCCTCTCCCTCGCAGATTTCTCCTCACAAATGGGGGGCGGAGGGGGCGGGACACTGCTGCGCGCTCCGCTGCAGGAGGCTGGACGTCAATCACACAGGTAACCTAGGGAACCGCTGGGCCCGCCCTTTTTTTTGTCTCAGCGAACACTTGATTGGTGGGCTGACGGGGAACCAGAAGTCCTCGCGGATCCACAGATGGCAGCAGCCCGCTCCCAGAGCTGTGGTGGGATCACGTAGAGCCAAACAAACAGTAGTGCATCGCGGTACTTGTGAACTCTCTCTCTCTCTCTCTCTCTCCCTCTCTCGCTCTGTCTGCAGAGCCTACAGCTTTATTTTACAGTTGCCTAGCGACAGCCTCGCATGTTTGAGTGTGTGTGAAGAGAGAGAGAGAGAGATGTGGGGGAGAGAAAGGAGTTCAACTCTCTCTGTCCCTGTCCCTCTCGCTTCAGGAGTGTGGATGGATGTTGAATTTTTAGGGTCCTCGCTACGACTAGTCATATTTCATGGAATTATTATTATTAATATTATTTATTATTATTATTCTCACAAACTGAGGGCCTTTTGGGGGCCTTTATCATATTCAAAAAGTTGTTAAATTTTGTTTCCTTTTAAATCCAATCTGAAAATGACCAAATGTAGTCAGGTGATATTGAAGGAAATTGACTCATCTATGGTATTCTGAGAGGCTTTACATTTTAATGGTACATCAGAAGCTCCTGGTTATATGTTGACATAAAAGGCCTAAGACCATGATAATGTCAAAGATAAAGTCTGCAAAGCGGCATTCCTGGCGCATTTGTAACCGTCCGCCCAGTGCAAGGAGCAGCGAGGACCCGTCCAACGCTGCTCGCAGCTTTAATTACACTCACTAAATTATATAAAAGCAAATAATTGAGCTGTTTCCAAACTGCTACAGCTGATTGAAGGTTGTCCTAATACGTTTGTGACCACTAGAGATCACTATGTCTTTTCATTGAGAACCATCCACATATTGACAGGTGGAGGAAAGCCTTTGAATCACTGCCGTGATCTACCTCCACAAACACAGCTCAGATCGACAAATACATAAATGAGCAGATAAGTAGACTACGTTAAAAATCCGCTCAAACTCTCCAGAGTCACTTACCGATGCAGTCGTCTTTACAATATAATCTCTTCATTAATGATTTTCGATTACTTTTATGCGTGATTTTTAAGTTGTCCCATTTCTCCAAATTCTTTTGAAAAAACTCCACTGGCCAGACAGGACACACTTGTTCCAAAAGGATTAAAAGATAATCACATTACACATCACATTATCAGATATAATGTTGCTTGAGTATCGAACATAAGCAGTTACAGATTTGTAAAGGCAAAGGATTTCAGCATCAGAAAAGCATCAAAATATGAATAAAAACTGCTCAAACCCCTCCACTTCTCTGTGGCCATAAGCTCATTGCAAAAAAAGACAAATACACAAGTTCCCTCCCAAATCTCACCCACAATCCTGCTACGACCAAATGGAAGGGTGACACTGAAGGATGTAGAAAGTTTTCAAAGGGCAAAATTAATGGTTAAATATTTTTCTTGGTGAAATGCACCACAGGCCTCCGACATCTGTGAACTTTGTATATAGTGAACAAGCCAAAGCAAACTGGGGTATTTGGTCATCAAAGACAGCTGCACAACATCTACAGTTGAATTTGGCTGTCATAGAAGCAAACACACATTGTATCTGCCGGCCATTGTTACGTACCACCTCAGTTTGTTCTGTCACATTTACATGTGCCGATGACCAGGGGCAGATTGTGTCATACTTCTGATACAAGCGCACCTTCAGGGAGAAGGTGATTGTTAAATCATATATACATGTATTTAGAGAGTGCGGTTAATTACAGTGTGTTCTACATGTCAGCGTGCTGAAGTTAAGGTAAGCGGCCAGTATCTGCCTCACATGACAGCGTGGTCTTTGCCTCCATCTGGTGGAAGAATCATCCAGCGTGAGCTGTCCAAATTATTTTGTGAACGTGAACCTGATTCTTGTTCAAGTATTTCTTTAATCTTCAGTTCAATAAGATAATTAACCTCTGGTCTGGGGCCATTAGGTTGTACATACTGTACTTTGACAATGGTCACCGTGATGTGAGTTTATAATAGAGAATGAAGTCTCCTCGAACCAAGGATGGATTCAGTCCTCTCTCTGACCATGGAAACTTCACTGATAATCATTTGTGGACAGGATCATTTTTATATCAGCTCTTGGAAGTTGTGATAATGGAAATCATGTGAGCAGATTCATTGCAGAGGGATGGTTAGCCAGCCACATTTTAGGTTTCAGTGTTTAATTCAAGTCAAATAGTATTCAACTACTTTGCAAGTGATATGTGTGTAGGGCTACGACAACGCTTTTTACGGTGAGTAAATACAATAAAGGCTTCACTGAGCGCAGTGGTGTTTACCTGCACATGTATGTTCCAATGCAAAAAAAAAAATCTCTCAAAGAAAGGTGTGTCTGTAAATAACAGGGAGAGGTTGCTGCAGTGTCCTGCGAATTGCGTCATTCAGACACGCGTCAACAGGGGCGGGGGAGCCAGTGCTCAGGGTTCAACGAGCGTCCATCCGCATCTCACCAGGCGACCTGTTTGGATCGTTCGGAGCCGGGAAGAAAGCACCGGAGCCTCCGCAGACCCTATGGACGCGGAGCTTGTTTTGACCGCAGCCGTGGACGCGGACACGCAGGAGCAGGAAGACGAACTGCTCGCCCTCAACAGTATCTTTGGTTCCGAGGAGTTCGTCCGCGATGAATCCAGATCCGCCGGAGAGATCCGAGTGTGTGCAGAGCTCCCTGCGGACTTCACTGTGGTCCTGAAAGAAGGTCAATGAGCAGAAATGCTGTGTCCTGATTGACATGGACTGTGTTAACTACACACAATGTGTTAACTGCACACAATGTGCCAGGAATGACAATTATCATACTACTAAACGCAAGTGCGAGGGGGGAGGAGTTAGTTAAATGTTCCATTCAAGGCTGTGTGAAAGCTTGTTAAACGTAAACCAGGCAGGTTTCTAAACGTTATTGAACATTTAACGTGCTTTTGTCATGTTGGGTTATTGTTTTTATTTCTTCCGAAGGTGAATCGCTGCGGCAGTACCAGCTATCCTTCCTTCCCCCTTTGCTTCTGACCTTTGAACTGCCAGAGGACTACCCATCCTCCTCCGCCCCCTCCTTCTCCCTCACCTGTAGCTGGCTGACAGACACACAGGTAATCAGTAGAAGCCCGTCTGGGGGGTCACAGAGACGGAAAGAAATGACGGTTAATAAAGATTACACTCCGCCTCCCACAGCTCTCTGCACTGGCCGCTCAGCTGACCGATCTGTACCTGGCCACCGGTGGCGCTGTTGTGCTCTTCTCCTGGGTGCAGTTTCTTAAAGAAGATACCCTCAGGTTCCTGGACATATATTCTGTGCTGGAGCTCCCCTCTGATGAACCCCTGTACGATAGCCCGGACTTAAATGCTCCACTGTCAGAAGCCGCGGCACCCTCGCAGGCTCCCTCAACCTCAGACTGGGGCGGCGCAGACTCAATGGAGGCTGAGCGGACCCTCCGGACCTCAGGGAACAACCACCCGTCCACAGTGGCAGGCGTATCAAAGCATCTGCAGTATGCACCGTCAGATCGAAGTGATCGGGGAGAGGTCTCGAATGACGGGGGGGCGGCAGCCTGGTCGATCCACTCAAGGGAATCCCCCCAGAATGGAAACCCAGCGTCTCTAACTCCGTCACAGACCCTCTTGTCCCAGCTCCTGATCTGGAACGCGGCTCGGACGCACAACGCGTTCTCAGCCACGGTGTTTGACTGCGGCGTGTGTTTCGTGGGCTTCCTCGGCTCAGACTGCATCCAGTTGCCCGAGTGTGGCCACGTCTTCTGCAAGGCCTGCCTCACAAAGTTCTGCCAGCTCCAGATAACAGAGGGCAACGTCAAGGGTGTCACCTGTCCCGAGGCGGACTGCTCTGCCACACCAGCACCTTCACAGGTACGGCCCCCGATCGGCCTCTTTGGGCCGGACAGTACGCGGATGTGATGCGGATGTGATCTTTTCTCTCACATGCTTTTGCTACGTAGGCCTGTATGAGATACTGCTGCGTTACCAACGTCATTCAACAGATTTCGCTCTTGTCTGGTAGGTTAGGTGTCTGGTAGGGGAAGAGCTGTTCAGTCGCTATGATCGTCTTCTGCTACAATCCACTCTGGACAGCATGGCTGGTATTTTTTCCCCATATATTCTTATATATTTTAAACCTTTTGTGCATCAGAATGGCCGGAGGTCAAAATTATTGATTAATTAATGATTAATTGGTCACTGCAGGGGTATATTTGTGTTTTTTTTAAAACTATTTACCTTATACGTTGTGTTCATGGAGGGGCCTCTGCTCAGGTGTCTTCTTTCCTCGCATCCTCGTAGACGTGGTGTACTGTCCTCGACGTTTTTGTGGTTTGGCCGTCATTTTTGAGCGATCCAGCGCTGCAGCCCAGTGCTCTGTGTGCGGCTTCGCTTTCTGTGTCACCTGCAGGAAGAACTTCCACGGAACTGAGGGGTGTCCGAAAAAGAGCATTACAAAAATACAGGAAGCCGAGGCAGACCTGCCGCAGTCACAAGGTATAGTGCTTGTTTCCTCCATCCCATATTTGTGAGGTAACTAGTAACAAAAGCGGTCAAAAAATTGTAGTGGAGTAAGAAGGGGACAGTAAAGGTACTTGTGCTCTGTTTGTGTCTCAGAGGGGTTGATGGGGCTGTGGGAAGACTATGCCAGTGGCAGTAAGAAGAGGCAGCGCCTCCTGGAGAGAAGGTATGGCCGCGCTGTAATGCAGGGCACAGTTGGGGAGTGCCTGAGTGAGGACTGGATTTCCTCCAACAGCAAGAACTGTCCCCACTGCTTCTGGAAAATCGAGGTATTCAATTCTTCCGCTATTAACACAAGCATGTGTTTACAGACACATTATAATGTGCGGACGGTCTCGGTGTCTTTGGTAATGCGTTGTTTGTTGTTGCTTTGTGCGTTGCAGAAGAACGGCGGATGTAACATGATGATGTGCACTCAGTGCGGACAGCGGTTCTGCTGGGTCTGCCTCACCAGACTGCCAACGAGTCGGCCAGGAAAACACTTTGACGGCAGTGCGTGCTCGCAGTACCAATAGGCCCTTTCCACAGCTGCCATTTTGACACGTTATACCAGGGTAAAAAGATGTTTAATTCATAATGATGGTCCCATTCCGTTAATTATAACATGGGTAGATGAAATCCAGCATTCCTATTGGTTGCGAGTGAGTCACAGGGTGTACATTATTGAGCGATTATCTACAGTACCTGTTCACCTTGACTCAAGCGCTCCAGATCACTGCGCACTCAAAGTAACAGGTTGCATAACATGCACGTACGGGGACTATTTTTCTCTATACTACAGAAATGAGATACACAACGTTTTACAACTATTTTGTGCTGAACGGCAGCTATTTACTTACTATTTATAATTTCGCTGGTACCGCACTGACCCAGCACGGTGGGGATGGCTGGAATGTGTCAGTGGTTGTCAATCCTCTTCCAGCAGCTGTGCTTCTAAACACGTTTGCTTCCTCCTGTTGCTGGTTTTATTTGGAATGAGATACACTCGGGCAATTCAATATATACACTATTAGTACCTTTATACAATAATTCTTTGCTTTACGAATAGTGTGCCAGTACTCATACCGGTGAGGACCTGCCAAATTCAAGCACTCATTTCATACTTGATGAAAAGAGAAGGAAGCATCCAAAGGCAAAAATCCAAAGTGAAACCTGAGGCCAGTACGACATATTTCAGCAATCTGTTCATAAGATTTGTGAGATATCCTGCTGACAGAGAAAAACAAACTACCAGGGGCACAAGAACAGCTTTTTGTGGCAGGGGTAATATGAGTAAAGCTTGGCTATCAGTACAGTGGAAACTAGAATAAAATATTGTGCTGATAGAGCTGAAGACATGAAACACACACTTGCACTGTAATAATCATCAAGTCAGCTTGTTGGTCATCTGGACTTTTATTCATCTGTCAGAAAACACACACAGCTTCAGTGTATCAGTATATCAGTCGTTCAGGCACCCATCCAGTCAGTCAGTTTATGGTATATTGGCAACATTGATTAGAGGCACTCAAAGTGTGCTGAGGTTTTCACAGAGGGTGAACCAGTAGAGATACTGCCCTGCAGGGGGCGCCGTCGGGGTGTTTTGGGGCCCGGCGACAGTGGATGGAAGGGAGGGGTCCTGAATTCTGTTAGTGTAAAAGAGTCTGTAGACCAGGGTACATGGGCTCTCATGTGAGACAAGGGTCACCAATGTTTCGATTGAGTGACAACATTAGAAATCCATTCAGCTGAAGTGGACACAATATATATATATATATATATGCAGGAAAAACAATAACAACGGAATAGTGTGACCTTTAGGGACTTAGCATAAAGACTGGAGTGGTGAATAGCTAGCGTTGCTGTCTCTAGTTAAAGGATCTGCTAGCGGCATGTCTTCATTTAGTTAGTTTGTTAAATCCTAGGCTTTAACCCACAACCTTCTTCTTCGCCAAGCTTTTGCCACTTGTCTCAGTACTTAAAGTACCACTTTAGCCAAATACTTGAGCACTTTGTTTCACTGAGTTTGCCAAACAGCGGCACTACATACAGTACCTTTTTTTGTCGGAGGTTGTTTTCACCTTTTTATTTATTCTTTATTCCCACTCCATCAATCTCAATCAATCTCTAACTCATGACCTGATAATCAGTGTTTCTGATCGGCCCTGGTCTGATCAGTCACACAGTGCATTCTTATTAATTTAAATAAATATGATACACATCCATAACAGCTCCAATTTCTCACCTTGTAAACATTAGGAAACAAATGATTGAGAAGCTAACAATGACAGTGGGAGAGGTTTTCACTTCAACTAAACAGCATATGGTAGCGTACTTTTCTTTATACGTCTTTTGTATTCAGTGCAAAATGATGATTCTCTCCAATGCCCTTCAGTAGAATCAGCACACCATACAGACATTTCCATAAATAAAAAAACGTAAACCTCAGAAAAAAAAAATTCTTGAACAGCACTCTCGCTGTCAAAGTTTCTCTCCAGAGTAGAAAGATCTCTACAAATATTAAGAACGACTTAATCATGCACAAAATAACCCAGATACAACTTATACGGTGCAATATGAAACACCTTTCTGTCATTTACAACAAAGTACTGAACTCATCAGCATTTAGATAACAGCATTGTTTAACGACAATGAAATCAATCATTGACAGTGTAATATACAATGTGACTTGGAAAAAAAATAAAAAATCAAGCACTGGTTGTCCACACAAAAGGCCATCACCTGTGACGAGGGGTCTCAATTAGATTCAAGGGGTCCAGAGCCAGTCCAAATATAGTATATGACAGGAATGAAACGTAGTGTTCGTAGTTTAGTTTCCCACCATCACGTTTCCTCCGTTCTCTGCTGCTTATTATTTACACAGTGTTGCGTAGCTTCTTTGGAGCGAGAGCTTGTCAACCCTAAAAAAAAAAGGTAACGCCGCCTGTTCTTTAATGTAAGACAAAGAGCGTTATTAATAGGAGGAGGAGGAGAAGAGCTAATAACAGCCTGAAACTCGGTCCAATGTGAAGAAGTCCTCGATGAGCTCTATCTCCCCCACAGATTTCATTATAGCAGTGCTTTCATCAGCTCATTTGTTCCACTTTTATTCAACCGTACAGCACAGCGGGCTACTGGAACAGCCTGGCATGGAGGTTTCTATTTGTATCTCACCCTCTCTCATGTGGTTGAATCCCTAAACACCACAATATTTTGTCCTCCAGTTCTTTCCTCCTGAATGTCCTCGTCTGTGTGATGGCGTGTGTGTGGTTGTGCTCTAGAGACAAGTGAAAGATGTGAACAGCTGCCTCCCCACGGCCGACTAAACTAGTGCGTTTCACTTCGTAACACTTCAGATTACGTGACCCAAACTGTCCTTTGAATGATTCAATTATGTGTGTGTGTGTGTGTGTGTGCGCGCACTGCATGAAAACCGAATGAAAACCAAATTTAAATTTAAAAAGGACGTTTTCTTCTCTTCTGAATTACAGAGGTTCAACATGTTCAATCTGGAGCCTAAATGGAAAACCCTTCAACCGCTACATAAAAGGACTTTTGAGGCACAGATATAATTGTTTCTTTTTAAAGGATTAAAGCCACACACATCTAGAAATAAGTTTTAGAGAACAAGAGTTAGTCCCTTTTAAAACAACCAAGGCTAGGACTTTGTCACTGTATTCTTTAGACATTTATGTAATTGCACAGTATTCAGCTCAGTCGCACTGACCTGGAACAGATAATCAAATAAACTAAAAACAGAAAATCTTATTGGATTCTGATTACATAACTGATCTTTTTGGGATTGGCTTAAAACTGAAAAGCAGCTGTACCTAGGTCATACGGGGTCAAAAAACAAAATAAAATCTTAACAACATTAAAAAAGGATCTGTCTTTAAATCCACTTTCACTCCTGAACACTCCTCCTCTTGATCACTGTGGTAAAACCTGGTTACGTGTCCTCTGGGAATCAAATGATTAAATAAATGTCTTACAACTAGAAACAATCACGAGCTCTGCACACTCTTTTTTTTTTTTTGTTGCAATTTTCCCAATGAATTCCATTGCACATTTCCTCTCATCACAGTGCCAGTTTGGGTGTGTTGGGAAGACAAAGATTAAGGCTGTACCCTCCTTCTTCAGAGACAGCCTCCGTCATGTGGTCCTACAGCGCAGTCCAATGATGGGACCAGCAGCTTACAACTAGGCGGATCATACCAGAGGACTTTAGCGTGAATAAAGGGCCTGGCCAAAGTGGTATAGAGGGCCGACAGTAAAATCCACACACAAACACACAGTGCTGCTGGGTAGACATTCAGACGCACAGTTTACACACCATTCCTGATCATTATTAAGTAGATTAAAGTATTAACAATATAGGCTAGGCTAACAAAAAACAAATAATCCATAGTATTCATGTATATTATCCTATATTTACATTTATGATTAAGATTGCTAATATCTACACAACTTTTGTGATTTGTGATCACAAAAAAAGAGTTGACACAAAATCTAGAAATACTGCGGATTATTTTCCACTTTTGTTTCAAAATGGCTAGCCAAAGTTTATTCTTTAGCCCAATTCTCGCCAAAGGCACGAACAAGGCTAGCCAGGGTGTAGCCTTCAGCCTGATACACACCAAACAGATCAATGAGCACGGATTCTACCGGGTGATTTGGTTTGTTGTGCTTTGTTTTTTTTTTAACTTCGCAAATAGCGCTTTGGATTTCCTGACCTGTTTAAGGTTAGAAAGACGTTGAATTTGTGGCTCCGTGACATACAGTAAGTGGCCCTGAAGTCCTTCTGTACAGCCTGTAGGATAAAAAACCTGCAGGGCTCATTCAAACTGAACTTATAGAGTTGAAAGAGGTCTCAAACTTAGGTGTCACTGATGTTTCTTTTTCCGAGGATGAATTGTTCCAACTTCAAGGGTTTGCTTCTATTCTTCCTTTTATTCATACCAACCAGTTCCAATATTTTTTTTCTATTCTCTGCGTGCACCACTACTCCTCTCCCTGTAGCCTTAACAACCTCAAGAAATACATGCAATTCATTTGTATTTAGCTCTATCATTAGTCAGAACGCAACCCATGGGGCTGATTCAGAGCTTAAAAAAACGACTATTAACGACGCACTATGAACGACGTTAACGCAAACCCATTTTAACGACGTCAATTTTTTCATCGCGGGATTTACGTTTTCTTAAAAGAATATATATATTTGGGAGGGGGGGATGGATGGCTGTTGCCTGAAAATGTCAACAGGTTTGTCTGTTTGAGTGGCTGCTGAAAGCAGAGGAGTAGTAGGATCACCTTTTATTAATAACCTAACTGATACGATTCATTGTTTCTGAAATGAGAGGCCTGACTGCTTTGCTCACAGCAAACTTGGAAAAAAAGAAAATATTAAGCCATGGTTTAACTGCACTGTAGGCTGAGTCCCTGTTTACCTGAAAAGTGCACTTTAAAATTGTATTTTGTACCGCCATGTTTGGCAATGTGGTTTTTCAGTAAAATAAAACATTTGCATAAAGCAAGCCAATCCACTTTTCCATGTTGATAAGAGCATTAAAATGATGAAAAAATGATGGAAAAAAATAAATGAAGGACATTTAGAATAGATAAAGATTTGCGATTAATTGTGATTAATTATGAGTTAACTATGGCATAAATATTGTGATTAAATATTTTAATGGTTTGACAGCACTAAATAGGATTTAAATGTTTAAGCGTTTATCAAATGAATTACAACGACATCTTGAGGCCATTTGGGCTAATCCCTCTGCTAAATATGCCCTTCAACCACAGCTTGGGATTAGATTTCCTGCGCTTTGGTCTTTGTCTCTCCAACTTATTCTGTTCTACCGTAACCTCTGTTCTATCTCTCCCCTTCCTGCCCTCTAGTTCTCTTAGCTGTAGCCGAGGTGCTCCATCTCGTGGCGGTATCTTAACTCGGACACCTTCGCCTTGTGCTGCTTGCTCTCCAGATGCTGCCTGAAGTCGGCCTCCTGCTCGGCCCCGCAGTTGCACATGGAGCAGTAGAACTGTCCGCTGGGAGTCACACACATTGCCAGGTCCCTGGGAATGCGCTGCCTAGGCCTGGGGTTGTAGTACGGTCCTGGAAGGAGAAAGACAGGAGAGACGACTCAACGGATAGGAAAAATGAATACGGCTTAAGGTTCAACATCTGTCAGATTGATTTACGTTAAATTAAAAAAAGGATATCCGCGTGAGCCTTTTTCCTTAACGTTTCCCTAAGCATCGGCATGAGGTTCAAAAGTTGTTTTGAGGAAAATGTCTTCTATTGGAGCAATTAACAGAACATTTGAAAGCTCAACCTGATATATAACCCTGGTATAAGCATAAGGTCAGAATATATAGCCTATAATTCATTATGAAATACCCGCAGAACTAAACTGACGTTCCCATTAGCCACAGCTTTGCTTTGTGTTGGGTGCTAATTGGCTCATTAGCATGCTGACATTAGAAAAGTACTTAACATTATGTCTGCTATACATCAGGATGTTAACATGTCACTGTGAGCGTACTGATTCTACCACTGCAACAGCATTGTCAAAGCCCGAGCTGGACTTTAATATACAGTACGTACAACTTGACTGAATAAACTACAAATGAATCATTTATTCAAATCCATAAAGCTACGTTTTCAACAGAACCATCGTCTCACACCTAATTCTAACTTGATATATGACTGATGGGATTACAATTATGATTAGGGTTGATCTTGTCTCCAGTTTGTGTGTTGTACTCAGAGGAAAAATGAGACTGAGATAAAGAGAGATAGAAAAAACAGCAGGAAGGCAACCGCAGGAGAGAGTGTAGCTATTTTGGGATTTGCCTATCATGAAAACTGATTGAGTCAGCAGAATGTTGTTGTGAGTGAGTGTGTGTGTGTGTGTGTTATGTGTGCACGTGTTTGTGAGTGTGTGACAAAGGGAATGAATGAGAAAGACAGTTAGAAAGGTAGGGAATTGTTTCTACTTCATGATGCATCTCGATCTGAGGTGCTACTTTAGATAGAGATGGTATTATAACGTCAGCAGAAAGTATGACGTTATCTTTTTTTTTCTGTTTTGTGTGTTCATACATGGTCAGACGGTAACATATTTTATTTTTTATGAAAGCTGGAAAAGGTTGTTTCCAGCTGCGAGTTTTATTTACCACACAGATGTTGTCACTGTTGAGTTAATGTTTTGTACTGACTCAACGAAGGTTTAACAATACCAGAAAATTAGAAGTTAAGCAGAAATGTGTTTCTACTTCTGCTTTTAAGGCTATTTTCCATTCGTCGTTGAGGTTTTACCTGGCATGCAAGCAGGTATCTGTGGACTGCGGCGGTTTTTCACCGGTCTGTATTCACTGCCATCTTTCCTGTTTCTTCTTGGGGCTGTCTCATTGCTGCCCTCCCTGAAATAAGAGAACCAAAGTCCAAGTCTTTTTGTTTCAAATCAAAAGCTAAGTTAAGACAATCGAGTTTAGTTTACATTGGCGAGTTTTGTAATTAAAAATCCCAAACCAGATTTGGGCTTCATTTTGGAATAACTGGGTAACTTAAATCTCAAGACAAATACAAGACAAAAAGAAAGCATTAAAGCCAAAATATAACGTTATTATTTAACTACATATATTTTTCTGAGCTGCATTTTATCCAGTTGTTGCTTCCAAAGAATTTGCAAAACAAATCCTAAAACAATAAGGAAATACATGAGACCTGTGTGCTGCAACAAAAGTCTCTATAATTATACCTACACGTTACTAGAGTTCTGTTGGGCTTCAGCGAGCCGTAGCTTCTTGGCATGGTTCTTTCCCTGGTAATGGGCCTGTGCGACGGCCAGTGAACTGAACGAGGCATCGCACAGCTTACAATAGTCATTTTCTGTGGCCAAGATAACCCGGGTCGCCCCCTTATACTGCGCCTGCAGACACAGCACAAGCAGTGCAGTTTAAACAATGCTGTACCCTATACAGTGTTTTTTTTAAATCATTTGAAAAACTATTAGGTAACTTTCATTCGTGCAAATACAATTACAGATAGATTTAATTCAATATAACTGTTATTTACTCTTATGTTTGCTTAATGCTCTCATTCAAACTTAACAATGAGCAGAACGAACACGAGAATCTGTTTTGGCCACAAGCTGGGGACAAACCTTTGAGGTTTGTACGGCAAAGATGTTACCAAACTAAATTAGAGTTATTATAACATTTAGTATCTGATTGCCTGAGGTAAATCCATATTAACTCTGTTATCAGCTCAGTTTTTTGTCCGCACCAACTCTTGAGGGAATTATCTGCCTCTTTATGTGCTAAGTACGCCACAATGTCCGTCAGCGAGTCTCTAACTTTGTCACGATTCATGAATCTAGGTCCCCAACACGGAGATATGGATTACAGACATATTTAAGTCTAAGGCCAAGGAAAATTAGAACCAATATGTATTACATAATCATTCAATCCAATTAGTCAATTGTTCAGTGCTGAGCGGATGCCGTGAGATTTCACTTAAGTGGAACAGAGTGCGGGTTATTACCGCCTCCTCAGAGGGAATCTCCCTCGACCAGCAGACTGCAGCAGCAGCAGCAGCAGCAGCAGCACCACCCACCCCCTTAACTGTTAAAGTGCAACATTTAGGTAGGTTTTGGCAGCGTTTGTATCTGACCTGCCTGTCGTTTGATCCTGAGCAGAGGGATGTCTGTCCGGTCGCCTCGAGGACTTCTGAGGTCCTGACGGCTGGAAGCTGCTGATTGCCAGCGTAGAAATTTCTTAGCTTTTTGCTGTGGTTCTTCCCCTGGACAGAAAAATCAGGAGGACTTTGTGCTCGTGTATGCATTTTGACATTTGACCTGTTTTGTGCATGTGTGCGTTTCCACTGACCTGGTAGTGAGCCTGTGCCTGCTGAGCAGAGTTGAGTGTAACGTTGCAGAGTTTACAGTACAGGGGTTTACACAGCTCGCCCAGCCCCGGGGAGTCTTCCTGCTCCTCCGCCCCCGGCAAAGAACCCTCATCCTGCGGTTGCTCGCTGGCCGGGGCTGCCTGACCAGTGAGAGGAAGGGGGATGAGGCAGGACATGGGGGCTGGGACGATGGCCGGTCTTTGAGGCATTGGGGGCAGGTGTGAAGCATCTGGGCAGGTAGCAGAAGGGGAGGACATAGGCCTCGGAGGGAGGGGAAATCGGCAGATTCCGGGTGGGGGTACCAGGGATTGTGCAGGACTCAGAGGTGGAGGACCCAACTGTTGTATGAGGTCCATGGTGGGAGGCACTATTGCTTGTGTGTGATCTACAGGCGGGGGACCCAAGGTGTGTGCCATGGGTGGAGGACCCAGTGGCTGAGCTCGGGCCATCGGAGGGGGTCCTAAGCTGTGTGGTGGAGTAATATGAGGATGTCTTAACGTGTGAGAAGCAGGCATGTGAGGGGGGCCGAGTGTCTGGGCAGGAACCATCATCGGGGGTCCAATCGCCTGAGCTGGGGCAAGAGGCGGTGGGCCGAGAGGCTGCGTAGGCGCCATTGGCGGAGGTCCCAGGTGGTGCAGAGAGTCGATGTGGTGGAAAGGTTGCTGCAGATGGCTGAAGAGACTCAGAGGAGGTTTCAACATGGTCTCTGTTTCTGTGGGCAACAGGGGCATTCACATTATGTTGAGACAGAGGCAGATATTACAAGTGGTGTCTGATGATGACTTACAAGGAAATGTAGCGACGTTGATGAGAAAGGCGTGATGTCTTGACATCTATAATCCTATTTTCATAAGATAAAATATTTTAGCTATTGCAAGTTTGCCAGACACGTCTGGGCCTGGGACATTCTAGAGATAATATATATAGTAAATATTATGAATTTTAAACATCGTCTTGTCACCGTATTTATCTATTAGAGCTGTTAGCATGGCTTTCGACTCACTACAATAGATGTACTGACAATGACGAGTCAAAAAGGAGTCTGACTCAGGCATCTCTTCTTGGAGATTTGTCTTGAAGGGTTAGGGTTACCAAAGTACTTCAGAAAAGTGAATTCTGAGTCATTTTCGCACAGCTCATAAGTACACCAACAAAGTCCTTTATATTTGGCACCAGACGGACATTGGGGACACATTACGATTATTTTCCTTCACATCTCTAAATATTACTTCCTGTCTTTGCATTGGATACTGTAGCAATTCATCAGGGATGGAACCTGGTTAAGAATGTAAAAACCGATGTACAGTTACATTAAAAGGAGAACATTTTTTTTTCCTCTGAGCCTTGAGGCAGGGGAGATGTAAAAAGATGCATGAATGGAAACACATTCTCGGACAAAGAAGCTTCACACTCCAGTGGGCAGCAGAGAGATTAGGCTTAGCCCGCAGCGCCTGCACTCATGCATACGGGGCACTGCACACACATGCCTGTGCACACACACAAACAGAGACAGTGGCAATAAAAAAAATCCTCAAGCTTCTCTGATCAGAATAGATCTCACACTGAAGTGCGACTGTTCAAACATGCCGATGTCGTGTGTGTGTGTGTGTGTGTGTGTGTGTGTATGTGATTAACATGAGGGTGTACGTCATACACAAAACATTGTCACGAGAAAAGCATATGCAGATTTGTGTTTGTGTTCATTTGTGCCGCTCTAATGCTCAATTTATAGACACGTATATTGTTGGGTGAGTAATAATCCAACAGCTGTGTCAAAACTCACTGCGCTGGGAGGTTTTATCTATGATCCAATTGGACGCTCGAAGGCAGTGATTCATAGACCCAAAATAACGCCCTGAGGCGTTTGTGTTTCCGACTGCTGTTTGCCGTCGAGTCCGTCGGTCCAGTCAGTCTGTCTGCCCGTCTCTCGTCTGGTCACCCTGACCTCAGGAGAAAGGTATGCTGGACAAGGCACTGACCTCGCTCAAGTTCTGTCAACTGAGACATAGATAGAGTTTGAAAGAGTTCCCTGCACATTGATGAAATATCATTATGCAGCTGTTGCATGTACTGAAAATAATAATATATAAATATATCATCCTGAATGAAGCCTCTACATTTGCTTTTTTTTGGGGAGGTCTAACAAAGCGGCAAGGTTAATTCACAGAATGAATTAAAACGGAAGATTCAGGCCCACAAATTGTTAGAATAGGATAAGTTTGGGGAATTTTGGACTTCAAATACATATTCACGATATTCATTAAATGAGAACAACCATGTTGTTGAATTAGGCACCTCCTCAAAACCTCAACAATCGCTATTAATGGCCAGCCAAAACCAGAACCTTTTTGCATGATATCATCTATCGAGAAGTCCAGAGTACAACTTCTCCAAAAGAGATGACTAACAAAACATAACTAACACGCTTTAACTGCGTATCACTTAGAATGTAAGGTGATTTCATGTAGCCAATGCTTGGCTTGAAAGAGGGGAGTGCAATATCACCTCATGAGGTCTTGTCCCAGATTTGGATTACGGCCCACAAAGTGCATGCTACAGAGCTGCAACTTGTATGCATGTGGCCAGCAAGGGACAAAAACTGAATAGATTTTTGGGCAGGACACAATCATCTGTGTGGTAAATAAAACTCAAAAAAATAAAATATGTAACGTCTGATCATGTATGAACACACGAAACAGAAAGGCTGCAGGTGATCAGTAGATTGACAACACATCATAAGCGTGGAGAGTTATCATTCCGATTGTGTCAAAAGAATCAGCCAGAGATGGAAAAAAAGAAAACTAAAAATAACTAAAGTTATTTGTCAGTTCATCACTTGTCAGATAGGTTTCAGAATGACATCACTTGGTTTCAGAACCACGCTATGAAAAAACATCTTTCCTGCAGTCTGTTAATATCATGTCCTCTATACTGAGAATCTCTAAATAGGCCACGTCTTTATTTTCTCTAGAGTTTTCTCTCGCTGTACTGTCTTGGTCACATCAATTATGGAGCAATGAGAAGCACATGCCTCCTGCACTCATTCCATTTGCTTCACAGGGCGCCAGACAAACGCAGAAAGCAGCAAAGACACATATAGGTTACACTGATCTGTAATTTACTTACTGTTCCTTTACAATAAAGCCGACATTCCACTTTTATATCTCAGTCGCACTAAAATCTTTAAATGTTTTTCATTTGAATGAACATGAAGTCAGTGGTAAAGCCTCTGAGAACCCGTCATGTAGCCTATGGGTTAGGCAGCGGTTACTATATTTATTAATGTGTCCCCATGAAGAAAACAACTAGATCTAGTTCAGTACGACATGCCCACAAAAGATGAAAAATGTTTTGGATCTTTAACGTGAAGTATACTGTAAATGATTGAAGGTTTGCCAAATAAAGACATTAAAACATCTCTCACCGTAATGATATGTTTGGCAATATATTTTAAAGTTTACTTAGAATTAGTTACAATGAGTTCTACTGTGGCAGGGATAGATGGATTAGATCAATCTTGTGCTGTACATCTGGATAACCATGTTTCTACTCCATCAGTATGACACATGCCTCTACTGCCTTTAAAAACAACAGGAACGCCTGTGCTATTATCGGCCGTGCAGGTGCAATGAAGGGACTCTCGCTGTGTAATTGCCACATGTCACCATCATCACGTGTGCACCTCACGCCACGCAGTAAGGGAGCCATTCACTTTCTATTTCTTCACTTTCACTGACAACCACTTGATTGACTGCCGTAGCCAGGAGATGAAAGTGAACATTGCACCGAGGCTGTTCACTGTTTTCATATTACAGTTATTATCAGCACAAACCTCTACAGCCTCCCCTGGAGCTCTCTTACAGTGCAAGAGATCATCCGAGTGCCTCGACAACCCCCACATTTGGCCTCGCTGCAAGCGAAGCAGAATGAGGGCTGGTGCAACACGACATTACGGTGATGACAGCACCTCCAGAGAAAGCCGGTTTCAACCTCCACCTTCCGCATCTACAAATGCATCTGGCTCGATTTCTCCATCCCTGCTCATGAGCGCATGAGACTGCTAACAGTCAGATGGGGGGGGGGGGGGAGGGAGGAAGGAAGAGGGGGGGGGGGTGGGGGGGGGTGGTCCTGCATGGTAAAGCCTCTCCTTACCTGGCAAACGGGCGAGGTAATGGCTGCTTTCACAGTAGCTGACAGGCGGCGAAGTGGTGTAATTTCTGCAGTAATCCGCACTCTGGTAGTACGCCGCATCCCCGTGCTTCAGCTGCAGCGCCATCATCGCAGTCACATCCCTTCGCCAACTTCTTCTTCTTCTTCTTCTCTCAAAAAAAAAAAAAAAAAAAAAAAAAACCCGGAGGACCAGGCAGGATGGCCGTCTCTACCATACGCTCAGACAGCGGCTCACACCGGAGGGGGGGCTCGAAGCGGAGAAAGAGACGTGGAAAGCGCCAGTCAGCAGCGTTGCATGCTGAATGCACGGCACGTAAGCACACGGGGTGTCATCCTGGTCATTGTAGGTGGACAAAGATGTGCCAAAGATGTTTAAAGACCAATGAACCCTTTTCAGAGGCACCCTGTTTATTTGGTACGGTCCATTTTCCGACGCCACCGCTGCTTATTTGCAAAGGTGGCAATCATGACACGTCGTGTAAGTATGTTACACCTCTGTAGTGCCCCGATCCCCCCGTGGTTTCATATTCATCAGTCTCAATCCTGCAGGAAAGAGAGCCAGGGCGGTGTGTCTGGAGTGGTCCAAAAAGATGTAACGTGGGAAAAAGATTTAACGCATTGAAAACTGCATTTGAAATAATAAGTATTATTATTATATCATTAGAATAACACAATGATGTAATCGTATATGCGATATTTTCATAATAGTCAGTATTATTTTACTATAGTATTGCCTGCGAAACTAATATTACTTTTTTGTAATATAAAATTACTACTGTAAATCATAGGACCATAATATGATTTAATTGAAAGCTCCACAGAAGAGACTCTATTGTGTGAGTTGAGACAGTTTTTCTTTCTTTTCTTTATTTCCCCAAGGTGAATGTGTGGTTATTGAAGTGTATGTATATTTACATGTTACCATGTATATTGATATTATATACATAACTGCCTTACCTCTTTAAGTGCATTTAGGCCATTATATATCGTAAGTAGTATGTTGCAAACCCTGAGCCAGCAGTATGCAATACTACCTACATTAAGATTGCAGGGTTTAAATGCTATCTATATTAATACATTTAAATGCATTAGTCCTTCCATAATTTACAGGCCATCTTATCTTCTTATTTATCAAATGATGGGCTGCTCCACAAGAACCTTTGGCTGTCACTGTTTGTGAACTGGGATGAGAGGACAGTTTGATCCTGTACTAACTTTCTGTTTTAATAAAAAATATTTTTTCTAGTCTAAATCTTCTCTGAGGTGACATGTTTTAACCCCAGCACAGCCGGGTCCAGTGTGTGTGTGTGTGTGTGTTGGAGGATGAGGGGGGCGGACAGACAGCGTGGCCGCACTGCCGCAGCGAGACAACCCGTCCGGTCGAGCAGCGGTCCGGCTGCTGCTTCCGTCCTCAGCTTCAGCCCGCCCGACTGGACCTTTTGGGGACAAATGTCTATGTAACCGTACGCCTTACGACCCACGGGCCGAGCCGACTCCGCGTCGGCGTGGATATTCGCGGTAACCCGGAGGCTCACGGACGGCGGAAAGCAGCCCGCTCCGCCCCGGCGCCGGGAGCCACCAACCCGGGCGGGAGTGGGACTGGTTTGCGGGGGGGGGGGGGCGTCTGGATGAAACGCTAGCTAACTAGCATTAGCCTCTCAGACCCGAGTCTTCATCACTTCGCCGCGCTGAGCAGGGTGAGCCTTCACGATAAAAGCCATGTTTAGTAGCATTCAATAGACAAATGGCGTTAGTTCAGTGTTGACCACGTCGCGGGGGATGACACTGAGCCGTTTGCTAGCGTCAACGACTCCGAGCTAACGACCGTTTCTAAAAACCGACGTGCATTAATTTAGGGGGCAGTGGCGGTAAAACCCACACGGATGAAGTGGTGAAAAAAAAGAAAGAAAATTTAATCTGTACGCTATTTACGTCTTCACCTCGTCGTGCTATTTAGCTGTCACCTGTCACCTGTCACCTGCCGTCCCCAAACACCCAAATGTGAGCCAACCTGCCACTGGCCACAGGCGCAGAAGATGTGTGTCTGCGCGTCTCCTTTACTCACACACACACACACACACACACGTTTCAGCGTGACAGCGTGAGGACGGATTGAAACATGGAAGCTGGAACTGTCCCATCATCAACATAAGAGGGCTTCTCTCTGAGGTATGCTCGTCAAAACCCCTCTCTTCTGTCTCCTCTCTCCCCCCCTGACAATCAAGAAATGTGTTTGTGATGAGATTGTGTATTTTTGTGTACATGATGGGTTGTAGAGACCCGGGCTTGTATGTTTGCTGCTGGTCCACCCCGGCTGATGCTATTTATGTTTGAGTATTCAGTGTCTAGGCCGATGTTTCCCCATACCCCACATCCTGTGCTGTGAGGAAACTTCCTCTTTTGTCCTGGAGTGCTCAGCTGCATCCTGATCAGGGTCAGTGATCGCACCGCAGCTCAATGGCTTGTTTGTTTTTACTCAGTGTTTTCCACTTTTGGCTTGTATTTGCACACGTTTTATGGTTAAACTGTGATTTTCGTGCACGCTTTCGTCAGTCACAGCTGTAAACTTTAGCTTGGTGGACGATTTTTTGCAGTCGGTGGAAGGATCTTTGTGTGAATTTGCTGCTTGTGCATCCTGTAGACATCCACCCGCTCAGCCCTGGTAAGTTTTGTGTTAGCAACAACAAAAGCGGAGCAGAATCAAGCGTTTTATTTCTCCTTAAGCCATCCAGTTGTAAAGGTTGTTGCTATTTTAGTAGCCATTCTTCTCGCTCTGTCACAAGAAGTTGATCTTAATGTTGGCTTCAAAGCACCGGTGGACTCGGTTGGTTTTTCAAATTAGCATAAAACCAAACCTATTACAATTATTGGAAAATTGCGAGATGTGGGTGGTAATTTAGAAGCTAACTTGCCATCAAGTATATTTAAACCTACCAGTGTGCTCTGGGTATGTTTGATGGTGCATTCTCAGTTGAATCAAACCCCTCCATCTGATGTGGGACCCAAGGGGGTTTTTGAAAGTCATATTGTAAAATGAGACCAGATATAGCGTGCGATTATGGTTATGTTATTTGTAGATTTCAATTGTTGCTCTTGGGTGACTCATGTACCTTAACTTAACTTAACCTTAACTGAACTAAAGATGTGGACCTGCTAGGCCACTACATCCTGTCGCTATTTGCTAGTTATTTTATTTCTCACTGAAAGTGACCACTAACACTTGTTGAAATGATTAGGTAAAAGGTTTGTTCCATTCACCAGTAGTTCTTTGATCTTAACTAGTTAAGTGTAGTTTATTGATTCAGTAATCTGCAAATTATTTCTTTAAGAATTTTGTTTGGTCATTTCCGAGTTTCCTACTTACGTTCCCATACAAATACATTCATAATGAAATAGGGACCTAGTGAAAGTCAGGAAACAACTACAGGGCTGTTTTGAGGCTGTGTGTCTATCATTGACTATTTTTGCTCAAAGTATCATGTCGCACTTTAGATGTAAAGTTAATCTCTATTAGACAGCGAACATAATTCAGACAGTGTGGTTTCCAACAATTTCAATAACCATCCTAAAGAAGAAACAATCAATGTAGTGAACAAAATGATTATTATCATGAATATTGTTTTTCTTCTCACCATGATGCCTTTCTGAGTAAGGCTTAAGGCTTTTGGTTTTCTAAGAACCGTGTCCACCCAAACACATACTTTCCCATCACTGTGTCACAAGCGGTTGCTGTTGCGTCACTGTGTTGTTTTTGTTGGAAATAAGCAGACTTTCTAAAATTCTTGTGTCAATAGAGTCCCACGAGACGCAGCTACTCTCCAGAATCCCGTGAAAGAGAATTCACCGAGTTAATGTCGACTTGTGGAAATGCAGCTACAGCATGAAAGCACTTTGACTCATTGTGAATAATCTTTCGTTTTAAGGAATTGTGTTCACAAATTAAGCATCTTGAGATGGGATCACCGCAGTCAAAACTCCAGATTGTGCGAGGGGCATAAAGTGTAGCATTTCTACTTGCTAGGACCCCGGCAAAACTCATCTCATGAGATTTGAGACTGCATCTTGGGCGGCTGGGATCCATTGCGGTGACCAAATCTGAAAACAATACCCTCGCGATGTGTCTTTGATAATCAATGGAGGGTTGGGTAAAAGACCAGTATTGATTGAACAGTGCTACGTGTGCATTACTTAATGTAAATGTCAAATGAATGGCAGACTAAACCAGTAATATACCAGAAAACATTGTTGCCTTGTTTAGGCTTTTATTACATAACTACTGGTTTAATATTGTTCTTGAAAGTGTTGTTGAAGTGTGGTTTTCTTTCAGGTTGCCACTGTGTGACTGAGCTCGCAGACGGAGAGTAAGATGCCTCCCAGGCCGTCCTCAGGGGAGCTATGGGGCATCCACTTGATGCCCCCCAGGTATGTCCCACTTGATATCATTGTGTATAAGTGCATTATTAAATTAAATTTATTACACATGTGCCTCAAGAATTATTGTCATAGCATTAAAAAATAAAAAATTCACATTTCTTGTATAATGTCCTATACATATATTTCTAATTGAAATTGTATTTCTGATTTATATATATATATATATATAAATATAATTTAAATATATAATTTCCTCTACATATATACACACTCTACACTGTTGATAGTGTGAAATGTGCATAGCGTGCAAAGTGAGTGATAAGAATAATAGTCTAAGTGAATCATCAACACATTATAGTAATGCTGAGCATGTCTGCAGGATCCTGGTGGACTGCTTGCTGCCCAACGGAATGATTCTGACCCTCGAGTGTCTCCGAGAAGCCACGCTCATTACCATCAAACACGACCTTTTCAAGGAGGCCAGGAAATATCCGCTCCACCAACTCCTACAGGAGGAGACCTCCTACATCTTTGTCAGTGTTACTCAGGTTAGAACTCATAATCTCAATTTGAAGATTAGCTCGACATAAAAACGTCTGTTCATCGAAATGAATACGTTTATAAAAAACACTGGAACTGCCCAAAGAAATATGTTTGTGTCACGGTTTGGGTCCTCTTCCTGTCTTATTTTGTAGTTTTCTTGTCTCTCGTGTCTCTGGGTGAGCTTCACTTCCTGTCCTGTCCTGTGAGTGTTCCCACCTGTGTCCAATCACCTGCACCTCCCTTGTGTATTTAAGCCCCGTGTGCCTGCTGTCCCTCGTCGCGTCATTGTCTACGTCAGTCGTTGTTGGAGCACGTCTCAGTTTGGTCAGAGAATAAAGAGCACCGTTTTTGAGAATCCTGCGTTTTGGGTCCTGCCTCCTTCCTTTCGACCTGCACCAGCACCCCACCCTGACAGTTTGTAAAGGAGAACATTAATATGTCAGAAACTGCCATAGGTGCTGGAAAAATCAAATAGATCTCAAGAACTTCTCAAATTCTGTTCCTGCTCCCTCAATGTTTAGCGACCCCTCCCATCCCCCCAGCCTTCACTTTGTTGTCATTAGAACGGTTTGAAGAATATGTAGTTTACCGTGGGTTAATTGGTGACTACATAAACGTACTAGAGGTCTTCAGGCAACACATTTTTGTAATAGTCTGACTAGAGTCCTTTTTGCTCCTGCCTGCAGGAAGCAGAGAGGGAGGAGTTCTATGATGAGACCAGAAGACTATGCGACCTGCGACTCTTCCAGGCCTTCCTCAAGGTCATTGAACCAGTTGGCAACAGAGAGGAAAAGATCCTCAACAGAGAGATTGGTGAGAGCATTTTGTATTCTGTCAACACTGGTTCTGTTGTAGATGTTAGTTTTTTATGAATGAAATTCATTTTATTAGCAGTCAAGTATACTTTGCAACATGTGAGGAATTCAAAAGGCGCTTCATGTTTCAATGAGGTTGAAATAAGTTGAACATTTTTGGGGATTCCTGTGCTTCAGAAATAATTCATTATAGGTAAGGTATAAGTAAGGGTTACTGATTTGTGTCTCCACTACATTTCTATCTTCTACATATGGATATGAAACATAAATAAACAGAGCAACAGACCATAAAAAGAATTTGCTCACATGTGGGCTTGTTTATAAATGAATAAATACATCAATAGACAGTAGCCTGTTACTACATTTAGGCCTAAAATGAATTGCCTGGCTTTGTTAAGATTGACTGTTTATTCAATCTCCTCTGAGACAGCCCACACACACACGCACACACTCACACACACACGTGCCTCTCCATACACAACTCACAGATCTATCCGCCTTCCAGTGTCTCATAATAATTCCTGGTAATGCCTTATGAATGTGAAGTTAATATTCCTTAGTTCAGGTGACATTAAGGGTGGTTGGTGTGATGCCTATTTAAAAACCCCAAAACCCTGAAAATATTTGGGCCTATATTATGTATATTATATTAAATAATTATGACTTGGACATTGATTACCAAGGCAACAGACTTCAAAGCTTTAAAGCATTTGGGTCAGCCTGAAAAGCAGAACTGATGAACTAAAACTGCTTTCATTTGTGGTGGATTATTGCTTTATGTGTTTCAGGAAATTGCAGTAGATAGAGAAAAAAAAAACGTTTTACAGATTGTCTAAACACATCGATTTAGCCAGAAATTGCCTTAAACAGACTGGAAAAAAACTGGCTGTGCTTTCTATTCCGTCAGGTTTTGCCATTGGTATGCCTGTGTGCGAGTTTGACCTTGTGAAGGATCCCGAGGTTCAGGACTTCAGGAGAAACATCCTGAATGTGTGTAAGGACTCTGTGGAGCTGAGGGATGCCAGCGGGCCCCACAGTAGAGCGCTCTACGTCTACCCACCCAATGTGGAATCCACACAGGAACTGCCCAAGCACATCTATAGCAAACTGGACAAAGGTAGGCAACAGCTATAGTCGGCTTTTTCTTTAGAGCGCAAAGCGTCCGGTTTCACAAGGGAAGGGAAAAAGGGCTAAAATAAAATATAGAAAAATATCATTGCTCAAATAACGCAACTAAAGACGATAAGGACTGTTAACTACGTCAATCCATGTGTTTGTAAAAATGTAAAGGAGCCCCCAGACTCGCCTTCTGTCCTCAGCCTCCCACCACAAACCTTCTCAACTAAGGTTTCTTAAAGCCTCAGTTTTATCCCAAAGAGCCCCACTCTGCTTGAGCTCTGTAGAACTGAAGGAGCAGCATGAAAGGCCTGCACAGGTGGAAGCCAACCTGAATTGCACCTAAAGAGAAAATGGGGGGGGGGGGGGGGAAGACAAGAAAGGCAGAAGAGGAGAAAGCCCATACCCTTGCACCAGCCTGACACGTAACTGGGACCAAGAACGTTTTAGCCTGGCATCAATATTTAATCACTACCAGCCAGCCGTAACAACTGATAGGAGCTACAGTGAAGAACAGGGCTTTCAATGAGGTGATACTATCGTGACGGTCAAAACAATACCCCCTGACTTCAGAACACTGGTGGGTGGATGGTTATTGCTTCTGGGATGCTTTGTGACTGAAATTTGATTTATTGTTATCCCGCGTCTCTCTCTGCAGGTCAGATTATCGTTGTGATTTGGGTCATTGTTTCTCCAAACAATGACAAACAAAAGTATACATTGAAGATCAACCACGACTGTGTCCCTGAACAGGTGGGATGAATATGTTCCAAAATGACAAAGACAAATCATGAGCCATCCGAGTTCTAAACTCAACGGGAGGAAGTTGAAGGGTGTTGGCATGTATGTATTTGTCCTATAGGTGATTGCAGAGGCCATTCGCAAGAAGACACGCAGCATGCTGCTGTCCCCAGAGCAGCTAAAGATGTGCGTTCAGGAATATCAGGGTAAATACATCCTCAAAGTGTGTGGCTGTGATGAGTACCTGCTGGAAAAGTACCCTATCAGCCAGTATAAGGTAAGCGGTATATGAACAGTGTATCTACTTAAGAAATACAATGAATCATGACCTTATATGGCATTAAAAGAATTGAGTATCGTATGGTTTATTGGCTCAATATATATCATTGTATATTTATCCTTGTATATAGCGTTTGTTACCTTTAATCTTTGTAGATCCCTCAAAACAACATTGCCTTTCATTGAGACTCAAGAGCCATTTCCTCAAGCCTAGACTCCATGCGAGCCAAATAGAAGTAGAAGATGCAAAGTCTCACCCATCCCTCTACGTTATCTGCGGCTGCTGGAAATTCACCAGTTGACATCACTCGTTATACTTAGCCACCCTGTAACTCTAGCATCTCTGTGTCCTTTGGCTCCAACGGTCTCCCTCTGCGTCATCCCTCCTCTCTGTCTCTCTCCCTCTAGTATATCCGTAGTTGCATCATGCTCGGCAGGCTGCCCAACCTGATGCTAATGGCCAAGGACAGCCTATACAGTCAGTTGCCAACGGATAACTTTGTCATGCCGTCCTACTCCCGACGCATCTCCACGGCAACATCCTACATGAATGGCGAGGCAGCTGTCAAGTCTCTGTGGACCATCAATGGGACCCTGCGGATACGAATCCTCTGTGCCACCTACGTTAACGTCAATATACGGGACATAGACAAGGTTGGGAAGCCCGCTTGTGTATACCAGTGACATTACACAACAGATCCATGATTGTAACGCTTTTATTCCTACATTGATTGGCAGGAAAGAATAGCAACAACCAAAGAGAGAGGAATTATGTGATAAAAAATAAATTATATTTATTGGGGTTTTTTTAAGATACGGCAATGATTTATTTATTCAGTTGGCCGTTATTTCAGTTGTGCACAGTGTCCCACGTACCTCACTAGTATTGTCCAAGTCTCCTCTGGACAGAAACCTTTAGGGAAGTAATACTGGTAGCACTTGTTGTTTTGCTATCTTGAATAATTTATGTGATATTTTCACAAAAATGTCACTACAATAATCATCTAGCAGGACAGCTTTTGACACACTGAGGCAAAGTAGTTCAACAAGTCTTGTCGAGGAATGTTTTAGAGACGATATGTATCATCTCCTTTATTAATGTTATTTTTCGTGTTGTCTTTTGCTTCTTGTTTATTTATAGATTTATGTGAGAACAGGCATTTACCATGGAGGTGAACAAATGTGTGATAATGTCAACACACAGAGAGTACCCTGCTCTAACCCAAGGTAAGTCATTCATTGCAGTACTTTTGATTTCACTACATGAATAACCGCAATAGCTTTTTTTGTTACATGGTTTTTATTATACAGTGAAAATTAAACCAGAAATAGATTAAATTCAATTTGATTAATCAATTATGGCTACAACTAATGCAAATAACTACTGATTATTTAAATTGGGCTTTCTGCAATTTGAAAGAGCGACACATAGATCTTTTAGCCGAGGTACTGAGAACCCTTGAACCCTGAGCCCTGAGTGTGAAATCCCTTTGGTTCACTCCATGGAATTAAATTGCACACACCTCTTTAGGTCACCTCTTCGCGGTTGCTGCTTTCCCTATATACCTATATTTGAGATTGTGTTGGCACAAGTCTCATAAAGAAATGGGGCGTCTTTTTTCTTCTGTATCTACAGGTGGAATGAGTGGCTCACCTATGATATGTACATCCCAGACATACCCCGTGCTGCCCGCCTCTGCCTCTCCATCTGCTCCGTCAAGGGCAGGAAGGGAGCCAAGGAGGTAAGAGAGCAGTAACAGAAATAACTCAACAATGCAACCTAAATTGACAGGAAGAAGACATGCAGAAACAGGAAGCGCCTTGCAAGGCCTTTTGGCTACAGCTGTTTTTTACATCGAGAATATAGTATTTTGAACAAAAGTAAAACCTAAAAACAACCTACAAATTATGAGTGTGTGTAAATCTTTTATTTAACAGTTGCATGCTGAGCCACCCTGGAGGGCTTTATGTACGTATATAGGAACCGTGTGTATGTGTGTGTGTGTGTGTGTGTGTATTTGAACCTACCCTCCTCTATGTGTCAGTCTGTCTTTAGTGTCCAAGGTGAATGAGAGCTGTGGTATCAACTTCATCTCTGTTTAATTACTAATCAGCCATGGCCAGTGTGTTGGCAGGAAACATCAACAGAAACCCAATCGACAGAAAGGACTTTTCCGTTCATGTTGGAATATGCTTGGCTTGCATAAGCCACTTTGATGGCATGTTGGGAAACTAGATAATGTTTCTTGCACAAAAAACGGAATTCTAAGAAGCTCTCACATTCCAAACTTAATTGGTGAAGAATAATAGTGACACACATCTTGTCTCTTTTTAGACCCATGTGGTGCAAAACTGCACAATTATGGCGTCTGTTGTGTTCTTTGGGTCTGAAACTTAAACATGCACCCACACCGATTGATTTTTTTCTTTCATCTCTCTTCAGCGAAAAAAGCTATTTAAAGCAACCTGAAGGCGCATGGAGTAGACATGGCGCGCCGGTTATCACGAGGTCGGCGGTGCAATCCCCGGTCGCTTCATGTCTCGTGTCCAAGTGTCCCTGAGCAAGGCAACTAACCCCTAACTGCTCTCCGGGCGCCTTCACGGCAGCACACTGCTCCCATTGTATGGGATGGGTTAAATGCTGAGAATAATTCCCCCACGGGGATTAATAGAGGATACTTTCTTTCTTTTTTTTATGAGAGCAAGAGGTGCGTGTGTCTGTGTGCTAGAGTGAGGCAGCGAGTAGCAGACATGGATATGGTAAGCGACACCCGGGGTGTATCCCGTGCCACTCGGTGCTAGGCTGGGGGGTCAGGTTAAAGCGGATGCTCTTTCATCCCCCACCTCAATGAAAGATAAACACTCCTCAGCTGCCCTTTGTTCCCGGCACTTGCTTTTAATGGGTGTGTTTTCAATGGCTGTCCGCACGTAACACTGTCTGCCTCGCCATGTCAACTTTTGTCACCTCGTTTCATCGCTCCATTGAGCGAAGACTCACTCTGAAGATCAAGATCTTTCCCTCAGCCAAAGGGAAGACTATCTTGGTAGAGCTGGTATTCGGTAGTTCACATTCCGCACATAATCATCCGCTCATGGGAAGGTTGAATTCCGAGTTTGATCAAATTTTACAGCAAATCATGGACTCTGTCATTATATACGGCACCAGAATACAGCTGGGCGACATTCCGTGGCTTACTTACCTTTCAGCATTAACTAGTGAAGGCATGGCATTCAAACTATTACTGTAACTTGGTTTGTTCTAAATAATATATTTCTTATATATTCTAATTAAATATATAAGAAACAATTAGAAGAGAAGGAGAGAATTGGTCTCCCCGACAGACAACATGACAGATGTGCAAAACATTTAATTTAATACGACGTTTTGAAACCTGATGAAAATCAGTGGTTCTCTCTCTCTTTCCCTCCCTGCTCTCCCATTAGGAGCACTGTCCACTGGCTTGGGGTAATATCAACTTGTTCGACTACACTCACACTCTAGTTGCCAACAAGATGGCTCTGAACCTCTGGCCCGTCCCTCATGGCCTCGAAGATCTCCTCAACCCCATTGGAGTCACAGGATCCAACCCTAACAAGGTATTCAAATGCAGCATCTTGAATGAATGCTCATTTGTGCATTTTTAGAAATAGGGAGTAAGTTGTTTCCGTATTTTAATCCATATTTAAAAAGTGTCAGGAGAGAGGCTCAGACTTCTTTTTTTCATTGCTGCTTCTCTGTTGTGGTTCTTCATATGATAAATAAAAAGAGTAACTTGAATTAGGAGTGTGACTGTTGTGAAATATACTTTAATTTACACTATTTGATTATATCCTTTTAAATCTCTTGTCCAGGAAACGCCATGTCTGGAGTTGGAGTTTGACCACTTCAGTAATTCAGTCAAATACCCAGATATGAATGCAGTAGAGGAACACGCCAACTGGACCATCTCGAGGGAACTGGGGTTCAACTACAACCTCTCTGGACAGGTAATGAGCTGCTTACCAGACACAACATCACAGCAAGTTGTTCTATGTTTGGGAATTTAAACACCAGTAAATAAATGAACATGCTTACCTTCATATTCTAGCTGTAATACGCTGACTCATTTAAGTAAAAGGCAAGTGAGTAAAACATGTATAAAACATGAGACAGCACTTGTAGTCATAGTTGGGTGTTATTGAATCTTTTGGGTTTTATATATACACTTCCCTTCACTGAAAGAGAAGTTACATTACGGCAATAGGTTATATGCAGGAGAACACTTTCCCTGGATATTTAATCTCTTTTCAGTTATTTCTAACATTTTATTTATCAAAGCATTTAAATACAAGTCAAGTTAGGGGAATAAGCGATTTGATAAATGTGGTTATTTTCAGCCAAGCAATGTACTATAAATACTCACGTTTGCTGTTGGTTAACACTTGTGTGGCTCAGTTACTCTGCTGTGTGAGACGACTTGTTAAGCTTTTCATGATGTGTGTGTCAAATGAGAGGAGTGCCCATCTGTGCGAAGATGATATCACGCAGCTTTTTATCATTGAATATGATCCAAATCCAAACTGACATCATAATTAAACAGTCACAAATCTGTTTTTCCCAGGGAGTATTGCAATGGGACGATTTACCTCTGACAGATTTTAAGCTCTTGACAAAGCGACGGGCAAAATAAAAACAGGATTGAGGATTTGAGAGCATTGCCAGGCTTTTCAACAGCCTGAGCCTCGCACCGAATGTTCTGAGCATCCGGCCGTTCATGGTCAATGTTGGAAACATTTCACAAGGGGGATTTGCTGTCATTCTGCAGCCATGATTATCTCTGGTTCTCGTTCTGTACCTTCTCTGCAAACACAAAGAGTACTTGTCAAAATATATCTCAGCACAGCCTGGCAGCTTGGTGATGAATGCTGGTCACAGTTGTGTTTATGAGGCGATTCCAGGAAAATAAAAAAATAAAGGGTGAATTATGACGATCAGAGAGCAGGACGGGAAAACAGAGGTTTCAACAAGGTTTTTTCTCCATCCTTTGTTTCTCACCTTTCCTGCTCACACTAACTAAGTATCTGTGAAGATTGCAGTACAAACAAAGGAAACAGATCGTTTAAATTGATTCATTTCAGATCAATTGCCAGAAAAATACAGGCATTTAACCGTCCCAGACGTGGCGTTCAGTTCAGTAAGCCTTTTGCCCCGATGTAGAAGTTTTACTACAACTGTGGTAGACACGGTAAATACATAAGTTGAGTGTTTAAGTGGTTTCCTTTCGGGTGTGTTTCAGAGCAACCGGTCGGCCAGAGATCACGTCCTGACGGAGAGCGACACGGAGCAGATGAGACAGCTGAGTAACAGAGACCCTCTTTCAGAAATCACTGAGCAGGAGAAAGACTTCCTCTGGAGACACAGGTAACCCCCTCGACCAGCAAATATTGTAATGTTCTACATTGTCAATAATAAATCATTATAATCAAACCGACTAAATTTTGTTTCAATCTTGTATGCAGGCTGTAGATATGTAAAAACGACTGATTGACACTTGAACACATTATCCCTTTTCTCTGTCTCTATCAGGCACTACTGCGTGAACATACCGGAGATCCTTCCCAAGATCCTTCTGGCTGTGAAATGGAACTCCAGAGATGAAGTAGCACAGGTAATGTCATGGCGTTCGAAAAACAAGAGGGAACCTAAAGAAAGAGTATTCGGATGGGATTGCCGAGGAATGGACAAAGTAAAACCTCGGCTTGCGAGGTGCAATACATGATGCAGATTTATTCCATTCCACCTATGACTCCTTCTGACATCCTTGTTTTTTGAGCTTAAATGTAGAGCTCTGCCAATATACTTACTACTTACTTACTTACTTAATTATACTTGCCTAATTCTCATACTCGTAATGAGTGCTACTTAATATTTCCTGTCTTGTGTGTTTCCCAGATGTATTGTCTGTTAAAGGAATGGCCGTCTATCCGTCCCGAACAGGCCATGGAGCTGTTGGACTGTAACTATCCGGACCCCATGGTCCGGCACTTTGCTGTACGCTGCCTCGACAAATACCTCACTGACGACAAACTGTCCCAGTACCTGATCCAGCTTGTACAGGTACGTCTGCCTGAAAGTCTGGACTGGTGAAATCAAGGAACTGAGTGGTTGTCTGTGTGCTCGATGTACAGTGGGTGCAAGGGGAGGGACATTTTAGCGTCTGAAAGGACAGATCCGCCCCTCCTCTTGCTCTTTCCCTACAATCTTCCCTTCCTCTATTCTCCTCCTGCTCCAGGTATTAAAATATGAGCAGTATCTTGAAAATCCCCTGGCCCGTTTCCTCCTGAAGAAAGCGTTGACCAATCAAAGGATAGGTCATTTTTTCTTTTGGCATCTCAAGTGAGTCACTTTTCAGGTTGCCTTTTCTTCATGTTACTTTACCTACCTTTTTCACCTGTGTCCTTGTGGACACAGAGAATCTCATCCCGCCTCACTGCTTCTCACCCCCACCTCCTATTGCCCTCCTCACAGGTCAGAAATGCACAATAAAACCGTGAGCCAGAGGTTTGGGCTGCTGTTGGAGGCTTACTGCAGAGCGTGTGGCATGTATCTCAAACACCTGAGCAGGCAGGTAGAGGCCATGGAGAAGCTCATTAACCTCACCGACATCCTTAAACAGGAGAAGAAGGATGAGACGCAGAAGGTAAGGGGAGAGGCAGCACGCACACACACACACACACACACACGTTTGTACAGTCACACAGGAACGTGCACATACAGTACCTCTCAAACGCAGTCATTTTTAGGATATTTTCTTGTTGGTGCTTGTGAATATGGGTGCATGCGCAAATATGTATGTGCAAATGCATGTGTGTATGTTGTGCGTGTCTTGTGGAGGTCCAGATGCGGTTCCTTGTGGACCAGATGAAGAGACCAGACTACATGGATGCTCTGCAGAACTACACCTCTCCTCTAAACCCTGCGCACCAACTGGGAAACCTGAGGTTAGAAACAATAGTGAAAGAGCTATTACCTGTGTGCGCGTCTCTGTGTGTGTGTGTGTGTGTGTGTGTGTGTGCAGTAGTGTTTATATGTGCATATGTGAGGTTGTGAAAAGAGAGGGACCTTGTCTAATAACTTTTCATTTGTGCCTAGGTTAGATGAATGCAGAATCATGTCATCAGCAAAGAGACCGTTGTGGCTGAACTGGGAGAATCCTGACATCATGTCTGAGCTGCTCTTTCAGAATAATGAGATCATCTTCAAAAATGGAGATGGTAAAACCGCACATACACACACAATGTATATCATTTTTAAATAATGTATTGTACATGACTTTAGCGACAAGCCTTAATGCTGAGGATTATGGGAATCTTCTATGTTGATGTCTAGCCCAAAATGTGTGATAATAATACATGTCAAGGATGTTTTTGTGTTAGTTGCTGAGTGTTGAAGATATCTGCCGTTGAGATGGCCCTCAACTTGTCGCTCTCAAAGCGCTAAATATTACAATCATTTTTATTTATTTTATTTAATTACTATATTAAAAACTCAGCCAAAGAAAATCCTTGGCGCTTGGCTGTACACACGAGGAACTGATTCACCAGCCTTGTGCTGTAAAGAGATGCTACGTACCTCCCAGTCCAAATCCTAGATGTTGACACAAGTTGTAAGTTCTAATGAGCATCTTGGCAATAGCTGTCTAATATAATCAAACCAACTTTTCCTCATGTCGTTTTCATGTATAATCTGTCAATAATCCCGGGTGTTAATAACTGTAAATCCTCTAATTGTGTGTTTTTGTTTTAGACTTGCGGCAGGATATGCTGACGTTGCAGATCATTAAAATCATGGAGAACATTTGGCAGAATCAGGGACTGGACCTTCGGTACTCCCTTCTTTTCTTTGCATCCTAAGCTACATGTATTTTTCTCTTTCTTTTCTATCTTGAATTGTATTTATTATCTTTCTCTCCAGGATGCTCCCTTATGGCTGCCTGTCGTTAGGAGACTGTGTGGGTCTTATTGAGGTGGTTCGCAGCTCCCACACCATCATGCAGATTCAGTGTAAAGGAGGCTTGAAAGGAGCCCTGCAATTCAACTCAAACACTCTGCATCAGTGGCTCAAGGACAAGAATAAAGGCGAGATGTGAGTTCCTCTCTCCTGATATTATTTTCTTACAGCAGCATGGCATCATTAGGCAATAAAGAAGTGAATCCGTGGGACCCGAAAACACCTGGACAATTGTCTCAATTGTTATAAAACATTGCTGCTTGCCTATATGTGTGCGTGTGTGTGTGTCTGCAGGTATGACATGGCTGTGGATCTGTTTACAAGGTCCTGTGCTGGCTACTGTGTAGCTACATTTATCCTTGGGATAGGAGACAGACACAACAGCAACATTATGGTCAAAGATGATGGACAGGTAACTTGTATTTGCCTCCACACACATGGCCTGACATTGTGGTCAAGGGTGGACAGGTTACAATTATCACACATTGCTATACCTACACAATTTGAGATATGATTGGCATTCAACCACCTCCATGAGTTCACAAATAATGAACAAGCTGTACAATGATTCAAGCCTATAAGTAAGGCTGGAACAACATCCAATGATAGAATTGATGAATCCGCTTTGTCTACCCAGCTTCATGAAGATGTTGTTTTTATTTTTTGATTGAAATACACTCATTTAGGATTTGGTATTAATAATGAATTAATAAATCACATGTGTTTGAGTCACAGTCACAGTGTGCATGGATTTGACTTTGTGGGACATTTAGAGGTTTACTTATAGCAAGTTACTTGAGCTTGACTTCCTGCTTTTTACTTTGGTCCGCTCTTGTCCAGTTGTTTCATATAGATTTCGGCCATTTCCTGGATCATAAGAAGAAGAAATTTGGCTACAAGAGAGAACGAGTTCCCTTTGTACTGACGCAAGACTTCCTCATTGTCATCAGCAAGGGATCGCAAGAGTGTGCAAAGACCAAAGAGTTTGAGAGGTACTGCTGCATCTTACCTCTATCGTATATCTTTTCATATCTACTTCCAACCAGCATCAGTCGGTAACTCTACTCCCACAGCGCGGCTATCCTCGTCTTATCGGGAGGTACTTCTGCAGCAAAGCATTGCTACAGGGATGTTTTCTTTAACATGGTTAAAAAGATCATCGTTAATTCTGTATATGGACACAGTACCAGTCAAAGATTTGGACACACCTTCTCATTCCATTAAATAGCACTGTGTAACTGTATTTTAAAAGTCCCTTACTTCAAGCAGCACAGTGCATCAGTTTTCACGGTTTGGGAAGTTTCCACTTCCACAAGCATTCATCACTCCCTCAATGCTAGAAGCACACCAATTGTCTATCGTTCTTCCAATAGCAGCCAAGTCTGAGATGTGCAACATTTTGTTGTTTCTCTCTTTCATTTTGAGACATTTTTATTAACAAATCCAACCCAATACTCACAAACTGCAAGAGCCCCGTAGGACGAGGCCACAGTTGTGCTGGAACCATCACAGCCCTTAGATGTGCTTCTGATGGCATCAGACTGGGAATGACACAAACGCGCTCACCTGTCTTTGGGTGGCTTTCATTTCCCAACACAGCTTTCTATTTTCTCTTGTCGAAGCAGCTGTCACTTTGCACCATGCTCTTCTCTTTCTTACACTCCCGTTGTCCGTCTCTCCCAGGTTCCAAGAGATGTGTTATAAAGCCTACCTGGCCATCCGGCAGCATGCTAACCTCTTCATCAACCTGTTCTCCATGATGCTGGGCTCGGGCATGCCTGAGCTGCAGTCCTTCGATGACATTGCCTACATCAGGAAGACACTCGCCCTGGAAAAGAGTGAACAGGTTATACAGCTTTTGTTGCTTTGATTTGTTGTGTTCTGATCTTATTTTGCGGTCTTGCAATTGTTCACATTTGGCTTCTTGCAACCTGTACTAGAATTATGTTTCTACTTGTTTATCGCTTGGGTTGTTTTCTGCTTTCTGCAGGAGGCGTTGGACTACTTCATGAAACAGATGAACGATGCTCACCATGGAGGATGGACCACCAAAATGGACTGGATATTCCACACAATTAGACAGCATGCTCTAAACTGATCTTCTGCAATCAAGCAAAAAGCACCATTCACACTGTGCAGTAAACAGGAAGTTAGAAACTTGATTTAATTGTTTCTTTCTGTTTAAAGACCATTTTTATTTATCCCAGCAAGCTTTTCTTTCCATTACACTCCGGCCTTTTTGCAGTCCTGATGCGCTTTGCTCTGTTTGTTTTTGAGAAATTCTTGGACAAAACCGCGAAAAGAAGATGTGTCTGGAAATCTATAAATGCAGCCGCAAAGTAAGTCCGCACTCCACCTCAAAGAGGAGGTGCTTGGGAAGCTTCTTCTTTTTCTTTTTTTTTTTTTAAATCCCATCTCCGCTGAGAAGATAGCAGCCACAAGGAATCTCACATGTGTTCATCAAACGTGTTGCACAGTGCAGGAATACTGCAGTGTGGGGTCTTCTGTGATGACTACCACTGGACAGTCTTCCACCATGGCTGTGGAGAAGTTGCCCTCCTGAGCTTTGCCAACTTTTAAACTTTTTTGAGGAAGAGTCGCTGGGTTGTTTTGCACACCTCTTCAGTTTAAAAAAGCACATGACCCTGGGGAAAAGTTGGTGGTGGTGCAGCATTTGACTCTTGAATAAACTTCAGGGTATTGATGCCTCTCCATAAAAAAAACTGCACTTACAAATAACAAACATATATAATATGCCTTTATTTATTTATTTATCTATTCCTTTTTTAAAGTTTCTACATACACAGGAAAACATCTCCAATCACTGCTATTGTGCATGTAGTTTTTGTTTTTATCTTCTTCTGACCACCACAAGTGCAACAACCTTTCTCCTTTTTCTTGATTATTGAGTTTTATTCACATTTGTAAATGAAGGCTGCTTTTCTTAAAGTTAAATATCTAATTTGACTGCTTTAGTGGCAGCCAAATGTGTGCTATTCAGGCCAGTCTGCAGCCCTACTTGGGAGTTAGTAAAACTATTTGTTTGGGGATGCGAATAGATGAGAATGACAGGGTCACTTTTGTTCCTATTGGGACCTATTCCCAGACTGGCTGTCTGCTTTATTGGCGAGCAGAAGTCATGGGGATGTTGTGTCTTCCTCATGATGGAATCCTTTGGCATCTCAACACTGCAAACTGCTAACCCATTAGCGCATTGCCACATTGTGGCACATTTTCTTTTTAAATTATAGTTCTTCATTCACACCTAAGTGATAAGGTGATGACAGGAAAATCAAGACAAGACGCTGAGGCGCATTCTTATTTCCTTTGTGTTTTAAACGGGGCAAATGAGTAATTGTCTCGGAAAGTATACTTATGTAAGTTGTGTTAACGAGGACAGAAAACCTCGAGTGAGACTAAAGAAAAGAATGTATTTTTTAAGAAAAGGTGCCCTCAGAGCAGCCTCATGCGCCCCAGAAAGACATTTAGATGTGGAATGTATTTAATTGCTAACATGGACCTTAGTTGGACTCATCTTTTAGTGTTTTTTGCATCTTGCTCATGTCAGATGCAGTGCCACTAACCCTACAGAAGGTCATTAGGTCATCGGCGGTCTCTTCCCTTCTGCTATTTTTATTATGTGCCAAATCGCTGAGGCCAACGAGCTAACTGCTAAAATCACTTAAGAAACATTGATTAAAAAAAGATGACGTTGGGCAATGCACTTAAAAAGAGTAGTTGTTGTTGTAATTCTGAATGCCTTTTTTTCTCCAAAAGGACTACGTAAGATGTTAGCCTAGTTAGCATGTTTTCCAAACAGCATAACCAGTAGGTATTAGGCTGTGTGTACGTACGTTCACAGTCAGACCTCTTTTCTATGGTGGGTGGTGTGTGTGTGTGTGTGTGTGTTGTGCGCATTAACTGTCTTTCTGTACAGGTTGCAGAGCTTCATTGGCGGGCCCCAATGAAAAGCCACACTGTACGTACATTTCCACCTGTCTGCGTGTGACGACACTCAACTGCTGAAGTTTGGTTGTCTCTAAATCTTTGTAAGCCTCCCCCCCCCCCCCCCCCCCCCACTGGCTGGTCTGTGCCAGAGATAGAAATAGTAAACGTGGACTCCTTTTGATTTGTTAGAGAGAAATCTGAAATAGACAATAACTTTTTTCATACATTTGTTGTGAAGGTTCTACTAGAAATGTCAGGAATCAGAACTGCAGACGTATTTTGTTGTTTCAAGACAACAATGGTGGTGTCTTGTCAGCGAGTGTGTGTATTGTACTTTAATCATGCACGGGTAGTTGAAACATGGGGAACAGGCTGATTGCAGTCCTTCATCTCAGAGAGAAAACGCACTCTGACTAAGGTTGTGCTTTGGTCAAAAATGTCTAAATTCTATAAGAACTGCGACAAAGTATCTTATCTAAACAGGGTTTAATAAGATTTAATAATCTTAGCTGTTCATGTGAAGCCGATATTTCAAAACCTGTCTGACAATGTTGATCAGTGTCCTGCAGGAGTTTGAGTATCACATAATGACACCTAATTGTGTTCCACTATCTTTAGTACAGAAGAGGTCGATCCCAATTCTACTCTTTAAAGTTATTCATGTGCTTCAGTAACACTGTAAATCATAGGATCGTAGGTTCATGATTTGAACACGAGCAGTGGACATAATGACACGAACACCCAGAAATAATTCAATTTAATAGAATATCCTTGGCGTAAATACTTTTTACATGAGCCCTATTTTGTTTTTGATGGCCAACAAGTATGGCAGGTAGGAAGGTGTTTACTGTTACTGTTTGTCTTTGTTGCGTCATGTTATTTTCTTTTTCGCAGGGCTCCTAACCACATGACAGTGTTTTCCTCATATATTTTATACAATGTACCATGCTGTCAGAACCTTAACCCATACTATGAATGAATGTACAATGGGCCAATGTAGTGTTTTTCACAGTATAACTGCATGAGTTTTTTGTCTGCTAAGCAGCCATAAAGATGTTTATAAATGAATGCCTTAAGTTTGCTCTGTGTTAGAACAGTTTTACCTTTACAATAAGCTGTGTTTTTTTTTATTTATTTATAAATGTATATTGTATATCATGTTGGCTCCCTGGTTACAGAGTAAAGGTTTTTCCTGACTGACTGACTTATCTTAGTGTTCTGTGAAGATTTGAAAATAAATTTGCTAAACATACTTGACTGTTGACTTTTGACTGTATCGCAGGCTTCTTTACAACGTACTCGTTTATGGAATAATGGTATCAAGCATTTGTTTTTTGTTTTATTCATAATTTACTTTATCTCTTGATTGCTTTATTTCTTTTTACACTTCATTGAAATCTGAGGAATAGAAAGGTTTATAAATTGGATTCCTGAAGAGTCGGGAAATCTGAAGGGCCGAGTGTGATTTTTCTCCTTGTGCTTTAAAGAACAAAACAGTAGAGACGGAGCATTTGGGCCAACTGAATTATTTTTGTCCACTTGAAAGTAGCTGAGTACAGGATATGTTTAAACATACGTGAGCTGCATTTCTATTTACACATAACACCAGCACATAGAACAAAGTTATATTTTATTTTGTGTTGTTGGGTTTGAGTTTTTGAGATACATATTTTGCAATCACTCATTACTTTACTCAAAAGAAGACACCAGTTCTCCACGCTCATTCGATCATCATTTCCATCATCTTTCAAAAGAAGTGTGCTTAATCATCTTGGATATTTTTGTAACTTCACCTTTATGTCTTTTAGATCTACATTGCACCCATGAAAATATCTCCTCCAAAAAAATGCAATGCAATTTAGTATAAGAGAAGTCTGCAAAATACAAATATCTGTTTAGAGTGAGATCATTTTGTATGTAAATGTGGTTCCCTCGAAGAAAAAAAAAAAAACTTATGCCATCAGGTCTGCATCACTGAAAGCCCCTTCCACTGAGGGCGGGGAGGTGGCCTCCTCCTTGGCTGCATTCGTAGGAGCTTCAAAATGGACCAAAGAGAAAGGCTTCCAGGGCTTGGACGGGCAGTGGAAGGGGCCGTCGTGCACGGCTTCCGTGGCCACGTCGGGGGAGGCGGACGGCTTAGAGGCCGTGGTGTCCTCCTCGGAGGATTCTTCTGGGTCTGAGGCTTTGACTGCGGCCGCGGTGGGCAGCGCGGGGGTTGGGGACGGGACGGTGGAGGGAACCCTTTCCAGGATGTTCCTGAGTGGAGACCAGCCAGCAGGACGCCGCCTCGTCAAGATCTGAAGAAGAGACTAGCGTGAGACGCTGGACAGTTCAAATCGACCTTTTGTAGGAAGGTTTTGACAAAATAATTGTGTTGGCGACCCATTTTGAGTTGTAGGTTTCACCTAACATATTTAAAATAGATTTAAGTACGTGGGTATTTAAATGGGAAGTTCTTTGTGTAGGTTATTTTAAGTAAAACTTTATTAATACAGGATTTTTTTTTACGGGCCTGTCGGGCTCTTTAAGTTTCTGTGTTTGGCCATCTTGTGTAAAGTGGATCTCACCGTGAAAGGCAGTTGCCCTTCATCACAATCCAAGTAGGCATTTGGGACCTCAAATCTCCATGGTGCTACATCCACTGTAGAGTTACAGTGCATGTACTCCTGCACACATAAACACACACACAGACATACCCAGTCAAAAATAGGCCTGGGTCACATTGTGTCAGCCACAATATGTGTGTGGTGTTCAATTTGACCTTATTCCCTTCATCGGGGACACACAGATCATTGAGGTCTTTGTGCTCAGTCTTGGCGCAGGTCGTCCTCCTCATATCAAACTTCAGCTTGAACCTGAAACCTGCCACAACCTACAGGGACACAGACGGACGGCGGAGTACACAAGAAGCGGCGTACATTTTCCCCACTTTCCCCCGCTGTGTGTGTCTCTCTCTCTCCTCGCGTCAGCCAGTTTGTACCTGTCTGGTGGAGTAGCCGACATTGTGCAGGGTGAACAAGTGAGTGGAGTCGGACTGGGAGTTATACTTGGAGATGGAGACGGCGAGAGGAACCCTAAGGTCCTCTGAGTTCACATCGATCTCCATAGGGCAGCCTAAGCAGCGCGCTTTGTCTGGAACGATGACATTTTCTGTATAGGAGGCGGATTGGAAGAAGAACGACAGATTGTGTTCAGGACGTTCACGCCAACCCGTCGCTTTGTCAGACTAAAGGTAAAAATGAATATTAAATGGACAGAGCTGAACCGACGTTTGCCTTTTTTTTATTCCACATGACAAGCTGGCGCCTACATTACCCAGAATGAAACTCAATCACAGTGTCAACAATGTAATATGAGTCTCATCAGCACACATGCAGTACATAGTGTTACTGTATGCTGTGTTGTAAAACAATGAAAGGATCACAGATCATTTTTCACACAGGGGATAGTTTAGTGGCAATTATTTTTAGTGCATTTTGCTTAAAACCTCAAACTTTTATTTCTTGAACGGCAGTTTGTGGTAAAGCAGATTCTTAAATACCTGATTACGCAAAGGATTCATAGGCTCAAAACATTTTAGAAGCTGAATAGATAAAACATCAACATCCAGCGGGCTGGTTGGGTAAATAGATTCAAGTTGAGACTGTCACTGTCTTTTAAGGTGTGATAAGGTAATAGTGCGCTCTCCATATCTGAACAATAGTGTTGACATTGTTTCACAATCTCAATGCTTTGCGGCAACATGTGTACATTTTTCTCAATGACTGCTTCTTTTCGTAATGAGAAATATGCGTATAAGGAAACTCCTGCTGGGAGAAAACTCCCCATACAAGATTGGTAGGATGAGGCTTGAAGGACCAATTCTCCCAGTTAACGCGTCACATGACAATTAATGAGTATTTATGAGCCACATGATTAACACAGAGCCTCAACTCTACATGTCATAAAATGTACATTTTACATCTCTGTGGTTTAGGATAGTGGTTTGTTTTCACTCACCTAACTGGCAATCCACCTGCTTCGTGTCTGCCTCCGTCTCCGTCATGTAGACTGTGGCGTTGCATAAAATCGGCTTCTGGAAGAACAGCAGAATAAATCGTGTTTGGGTTTTGATTTGTGTTCTTGGTGTATGATCCCTTACTTTAACTTTTGTTACCAACTTTAAGCAATACAATCTCCTTTTTTTTCCGGGATGGAAAACCTGCAGTCTACATAGATTATGACCGATGTGTTCTCCACCAGACGTCCATGGGGGAGTGTTTTGGAGGATTGTGTATCCCTGCGTAGAACAACCTGGAAACCTGCAGGTGTCTTATCATTGTCAGGTTACCTCGGGTCCAACAATCAGATAGTTGCATTGTGTCCAGGGTGTGCTGCTCTCAGCTGAACAGTCACTCCTCCTGCTGGTGAACTGCAGGGAGTACACCGAGTCTGATCCATTCTCTGACTGCAGACACACACACACACACACACGATCAGTGTGTGCCAGAGGTTAAAGTTTACTAAACATGTTTTCCCGAAATGTATTGGTAATCATTCCACAGCTTTTGTTCCTCTTGATTCATCAACGTCCAGTTTCGGCTCAGAAATGAGACGCGAGGGTGAAAACAATCCTAATGGCTATTCACATAATAGTATTTGACATGATACCAAAGTAACTGCCATATGCAATCAAGCAATATTTATGTACGTGTCGAAGTACGATTTTCCGGTTTTGTTAAATTACACAACATTTTTACAAACTTGATTAGATGAAAGATTTGTGCTTGTAACACACTACATTTGTACCCCATGTTTACCCTCTAAAACTAGTAATATCACCATGAACTTATATCCTGAGACAAAGCGGGTACACTGAGAGCTCCGTACCTTACTAGCTGACAGTGTCTGAAAGAGGGCCAGCTTGTGTCCGGTGCTCAACCTCTCGTTGAACTTGCTCACAGCGCTGCCGACGGCCAGCTGCACGGACGGGTCGTCGCAGAAGATCAGGACGCCGGGCTGAACATCCAACGCCTCTCAGAAAACAAAAACAAAAAAACCCCAGAGGAACATACATTTCTGCCCCGCGAAATGAGCTACGACTTAATGATTGGCCTACGGTGTGTATTTGGATTTGAGAAGGGTAAAACATGCTCTGCTGGCAGCTCGTGAGCACATACAATCTGAAATAAGGTGGACAGTAACAAGTATATTTACTCAAGTTAACTTTTCTGCTGTTACTCCAATACATTGCAGAGGAAATACATAGTTTTTATTCCAATACATTTATCTTTAGATCTAAATTACTTTACAATCATATGAGGAAAGTTAACTAAACAAGATTAAAATGTTAAAGTTTTTGTGTATGCATCCAATAGCATGAATATATTGTATAATGCATGCCCTTTAATTAACTATTTTAAATAAGTATTTTCAGGTCATTCTATTTATTCCTTTATGGGAGTAAAATAAAGAGTAACGATCCAAAAATGTGGACAAATGTGATCGTTTGAAATGTGGTGGTGGAAATAAGTATTTCATGCAATTTGATGCTACTCCCATAAAGACCCCCCAAAAAAGTCTAGATTTGCGATTCTTCCTCCCTTACCTGCCCAAAGACCGAGCCGAGTAGGCACAGCAGGCCCAACGCACACCCCCCCGCTCCGCTCTTCATCGTCTGATCCTGCGTTTGTCTCCGCTCTGCAAGGAAAAGGCAAATGTGACGCCGGTCGATGCAAACTTTCGCTCAGAGTGGATCCGTGTCGGTCGCACGCGGGACTCACAGGTTCTGTAGGCCGAGGCCTGCTGTCGATCCTGCTGGACTTAAAGAGCAAAGACGTGACTCCTCAACGCAGGGATGGACCGCTGAATGACGTTCTGCAGAAACTGTGGGTGGGAATCCTGAAAAAGATGATGACACGCTGATAGACACATAGACAGGGGACCTGAGGGCACAGAGGACACACGCAACACACACATACACACACACACACACACACACACATTAATGCTCACAACGTCGAGCAAAGTCGGTAAAAGGAGAGTAAATATTTGCTTTTTTGTTTGCCCTCCTACCTGTCAAGTCAATACAACAGTATCAGAGAGAGAGAGAGAGAGAGAGAGAGAGAGAGAGAGAGGGGAGAGCACGCAAAGATGTGTACTAACTTTATTTATTAGTTACTTTGAAAAAGCAAGCACTTGCTTGCCTAAACTCACATACTCCAAGACATGAGCGATGGTCTAAGATATAGCCCCAAATCTACGTCTTTAGGGTTCCCGGTGTGTGTTTGTGTGTGTGTGTGTGTGTGTGTGTTTGCGTGCTGTGCTTTTTGTGTGTTTTACCTGGTACTTTGTCCCTGTCGACCTTTGGCCCACACCACTCAGATTTCCCCACTGCTTGTCTGTGAAAGGAGGCGAAACGAGCTCCCGTGTTACACTCCATATAGATGTACCCTGCGTTCCACCTAAGGAGCCACTTAGCTGCATGGCACAGCTCCATAGGGAGAGAATTATAGGATCATCATTCTGCTCTCTTGCGGTCACACATGCACCAAGACATCAGCTGTTAGGCACCACGGCAACAAAACCTGTGGGCCTGTGGTTCCCAATAAAAACTGAAAAAACTCCTTGAATCCTTGAAATTACTTCTATAAGAAATATCAAAATAAAAAAGGTTAACGAAATGGCTTTATGTTTCAAGGTATAATTCACGATGTGTTAGAAATTGGCAAAATGTTTCTTTGTGGTTGCAAAGCGAAAGGAAAAGATCAACACACCTGGTACGCTACGCTAAGCTAAGTGCAGCTTATCTTAAGCTAAGATAAGTACAGCTTAGCGTAGCATACATGGGGCGTTTATTCGGTGGTCTTGGAAGTCACAAATACAAGTGTTGACCCTGAACTGAGCTGAGTTTAATAAAGTAGTGTCTCATTCAGCCCGAGAAGCTCCACATTCGGTCTGTTACCATCGGAGGTGTCTGTTTGGAGTTGAGCGAGGCAGCGGTTTTCCATTCTCGCCTTTCGTGACGAGTCACTTCCTCCACACGGCTCTTTAGGTGTTGAGGTGTTCAACGGTTTCACATTTAAAGCACAAACCACAGCCGTTGTGCTGCACTCCTCCTGCTGCATTGTCTGCTCTGTCATGTTATCTTCTTTATTAAACATGATGCAAAGGGGTCAAACAAGTGGCTTGGTAATTCTCCTCCTGACTACTTTTAATTCAGGTAAGTTTGACAACATTTCAATCTAATTTCACCTTCTAATTTCACATTCTCTCTAAAGAGATGGTTTTCCTTTCCAACATGTTTTGGTTTCCACTCCTGCACCGTGATCGTTGCTCTCGTGGTCTTCAGTGATCTGAGCAGATGATCTCTGGCCTTCTTTTATTTTTAGTTCAGCATTGTCTCACTGCATCTGCTCATTCATGTCCAAATAGCAGTACAATTGAGTTTGTGTAAAATAAATGCAAAGGAAAAGATTAGTAGTAGTAGTTGTAGTTTTCAAGCGGTATTTTATTGTGGCATTATTCATTTCCTGAAACTGGGATACCTTGGTGTAATTACTGTTAACTCTCACCGGAGATCTAAAAAGACTTTTACCAACTAAATACAGTTTTTCGCAATTGTTAACACACAAAACAATGACGGCTTTCTCAAAACTGCACACACCAAACTGAAAAGCACAACCACAAAATGCTAAACCTTGCCAGGTGACTCTTTGCCATCAGAACTGAAACTGACACAAAATGGAACTTATGATTCAATTTGGCCATAATTTCAAATGCAACACACATACCATACACACAACAACACACAACAGTGTGCAGTGCTGCACACTGAAGAGCAAAATTGAGAACACAACCACAGAAATAGAACACACAATGACTAAGCAGAATGAGCCTTTTTTTCTCTTTGACTGTGTAAGCCTCCTTTGTTCATATTCAAATATTAAACAGCACACAAATATGCAGCAAAAATAGTTTTAAATCGGCACCCACAGAAAACTGTAAAAAAAACTGTAAACCGGTCTTCACAAAAATTACAGCATTTGATTAAAGTGAGCGCACATTTTTAGGGATTTTTAACACTACGGCATAATATAAACTAAGGCTTATACACGCTGTCCTCGTTATGTTAAGCATTTTGGAATGCCACCTTTTTACGAATCAATAAAGAAATTCAAGACAACTCTGAAAGTCTGAATCCCCGGCAGGTGTCCTCCTCCTGAGAAGCGACGGCTGGGCCGAGCCTCCCTCTGACTCCCAGCCGCCCTCTCAGGCACGCAGAGACCAGCCGGAGTGGCAGCGCTCCGAGGCAGCTCCTCCAATAGGTGCACATCCTCCAATAGGTGCACATCCTCCAATAGGTGCACATCCTCCAATAGGTGCACATCTATCATGAACACGTTCACTGTAATCACTGTAAAACTGTGACGGACCCCAAACCCTAAACACAGTATTGTCTCTTATTTTAAATATACATTATGTTGTGTGTATTCATATTTGTGTGTGTGTGTGTGTGTGTGTGTGTGTGTGTGTGTGTGTGTGTGTGTGTGTGTGTGTGTGTGTGTGTGTGTGTGTACAGGGACGTACATGCTGAACAACACTGATGGAAAACCTTGTATCAAGGCAACCATGGGAGCAGAGTACATTGTCAATGAAAAGAGGGTTAGTGCTGTGAATGGCTCAGCACTGTGTGTGTGTGTGTGTGTGTGTTTACCATTTGTGAATGCTGTGCTGTTTGCCTCAGTGTGCATCTACTGTGTGTCATTCAGCACCTTGTGCACAGTGTGTTTATGTCAGCAAGTCTTTGAACGTGTTACAAGTGGATTAAAAAAAAAGAAATCCCATCCTTTAAATGGATTGAGAAGATGTGTGCAGGATGAGGTTAACGCATGTTTATATGTGAGTTTGAGGAGTTTTCTTACAGTCCCATGTTGGAAAAGTTCAACAATGTAGCAAGAAAAGAAACTTACTTGTGATACGTTCGGGTCACATGTGAAGTACTTAGTATTTCTCTCCTCTGCATTCAGAATACTTGGTATTTCAACCTGGACCCCTCCAGGGTCCAAACCAGCGGTCATTGTGGCAAAGACGCTGCTGTTCTCTGTCTCACGCTGCCCGACAATGCAGCCAGTCTGCAGTTCACCTTCCGAAAGGTAAAACGCATCTAACAACAAAGGTCACGCTCCCCGCGTCTGCATGAACTTCCTCTCACAGTACAAAGACCCCAACCTTCTACCAGCGCTGCCTGGGGGACTCCAAGCCCACTTATATTACACATAATAACGTACTTTTAGAATAAAACACTGGCATGGTCACCTTTTTCTGTGATAGTAGAACCTGTTTGGTACATTTAACGATGTACTTGCTATAATCCTGGAAGGCAAGATAATCACTGTTTTTTTCTCCTTGCTTGAATGTGTCTTCTAGTTAAAATCTTTTGAAAAAATCTGTAAAAAATTCACGTAATTTCTGAACGAGCCTCTATTATTTACATCTCCAGGATAAGAATTTGTTCTACGTTGACAAGTTGACTGCTCATGTGTCTCCTCCACCTGACTGCCAAGCATGTGCAAGTAAGACCACATGGAGAGAGAGAGAGAGAGAGAGAGAGAGAGAGAGAGAGAGAGAGAGAGAGAGAGAGAAATAGCGAAACAGACAACACACAAACCGGTATTTCTAACAACAACCCACGAAACCCTTAAAGTGTAACTGTCCATGTCGTACATCCACTTCCTCCCAGACAAAACTTGCTCCCGTTCGTGGGCTGATGAAAAGCTGTTTGCAGCCAGAGACGGACAGAGCTTCACCTGCCAACACGAGCAAGTCCTGTGGATGTCGTCGGAGCTGAGGGTCAAGCTGCTTCCTCTGCAGATGCAGGCCTTCACTCTGCCCAAAGGACAGTATGGAACAGGTGACAGAGTTAATCACTTGGGTTCAGTGGTGCAGGGGTCAATTTAACTCCACGAATTGAACTTAGTGTGCGTTGTTTAAAGGGCTCTATTTGATCTAGAATTATAACCATATCTACAAACTGGGATAAATCGAATGGTTCTTTCGACTTGGTTTATCTCTTAAACAGGAAGCTAAACAACAATGATTGCAAACTATGATTTCTAAAAGGGTTTATTGTCTCTCGAAAATCTATTTAACTGCCCAAGAAGTTTCGATTCAATAAATAAAACCGGACAGGAAAGCCTGGTTGTTCACCCTTTTTATCAATAGATAAGATAAACCTGTCTGGATATTTTACAAAATTCCCAATTTTGAGGATGACATTTTAGAGCATCAGATGTTGGGATAACTCTTTGTCCTATTGTTTAAGACCAGGGAGAATCTGCTGCAGAAAAGTAAGTGTACTGAAACTATAGATAATGTCGTGTTGCTGATCTATAAATGGTGATAGACGGTAGCCTGCATTGCAGGTTTTCTCCCAGATGAAAACACATCACATAAGAATTAGAATGCGTGTACACAAATTGCCACAAATGTAGCTTCATCAGATTGGTGATTTCATAAATTAAGGTGCTCATTTGATTTCAATCAGCATCTTTCTCGCCTCTTGTTGTTTTTTTACAGAGGTGGAGTGTTGGTCCGACTTTTACAGACGAGTTATCCCCGTCATCGCTGGGGCCACAGGGGTGGGCCTTGTTCTGATAGCTTTGTTGACCTTCCTGTTCATCAGAGACCGCCGTGCAGGCGGATACGAAAGGCTGTGAAACCATGTGAAGCTGGATAGAAATACACTCAATCTGATTTTACACTTACAAAAAGTTTTCAAAATTACTTTCCTGATCTTGAAATTTACTTTTTGTTCTTGGGATACTTCAAATAATACTACAAAATATTTTGTATGTCTAAAAAATGACTATTATTGCAATAATTGTGTTATATTGGATTGATTATTCTTTTTTATGTTTTACAAATATCTTCAATTCAGCTTGTAATGAAATATTTTCTGTTTGATGAAAGATGATGAGAGGTGGGCTAAAAATGTATGTATGATTTATTACAGACCATCAATGAAACACACCATTGTGTGGTAGGATTTTTTATAATACAATTATTCACCCTAAATGGAAGGAAAAACTATAAAATTAAGATTTGCGGCTTTATTACCTGATTAGCCGTCAGCCCTGGTGGGCTATATTGAACAATAAGACGTCTCTTTTAATAAAATATATATTCTTTAACGTACAAACACATAGCTCAAATATTTGAATTAGTTTGAATGTTGTGAATGTTCAATGTTATTTTTTTCTTTGGCTTTTTGGCTTTCCCAGTCAATTTTTATTATTAAAATAAAACGAAATTCTTGTTATTTTTAATGTGTTATTTTTTCGTGGCCACCCATAATTCACGTCCTGGTTCCTGCTGCCCTCTGCTGGTGACACGAGGTCACTGTCGATTCTTCCTCCGCCTCCAAATCCTTCTTCCTCATTGGCTGCTCGACACTACGAGTCCTTGGAAAGGTCACAAATGATAATACACACATTTGCAACCGTGTGGCAGTGATTACTAGTGCGGTTGTAACATTTTAAGTCCCCTGACATTACCGCGTGGTTCAAGTTGAGTATTTTGCTGCAGTTAATTGATAACCAAACGGAACACGTGCTGTTTCTGAGAAAACCACTTCGCCTTTTTTCCTGCTGGCCTCATTTGGTGAGCTAGCTAGTAGCTAGTAGCTACTAGCAGCTGGTAGCTATGGCCGCTGTTATTCTGAGTTTCCCAACTCTGCAGAGTCTGAGGATATTTACACAGTGAGTACATCACGGCGTCGCGTGGCTGTTATGGGCTTGTGACGTGCTTTGCCCTCCTAATGTCGTCTTCTTTTTGACGTTAGCTTAAAGCTTAAAGTTCGCAACGCTACTCCACGTCAGAGCTAACGTCACCAAAAACGTTGTTAACGTTGTCCGCGGCTGCTCGTCATTGCTCCGCAGCTCTGGCCCCGTCGCCTCACTGGGTCTCTCAGCACCAACCTGTTGATAAAATGCGTTTTTGACATTGCGTGAGCTAACGCACCAGGTAGAGGCTGAGCAAGGTTAAATAGTAGCAGCTAGCATGTCGTGTGTTGCTGTGACAACACACAGACACACACTGTTGCGTAGTTGTGTACCCGTGCGACCAAACTTCTCTAGCTTCACACTCGGCTCAGTCATTTGCGCTGTTTTTTACTAATTAGATTTTGTATGTGCTATTTATTTTTTTAAATGAGCATTTTGTCTTTTTAACCTGTGTCCTTCACCGTGTTTCCTCTCCTCCTCTCAGGAACTCGTCATGGACCAAAAGAGGCGTGAGGCTCGTTTCAGGAGGTGACAGAAGAGTCCTTAACCCAAAGATGTTCACTTTGCATTCATTCAAAACTGGAAGCAGAGAATATTTATTATTTCTGCGTGGTGATGGTTAAAGATGGGGGCCGACTATTGTCATTTGATGCGCTAAGTTTTATTTCGTTCTGGTGAAGTAACAACAAGTACTTTTTTGGGATGTTGCTGTGTTTCCGTAAGGATCTGTAACATGTCTACTGTGTCTTCTTCAGGGGTGGGAAGGATCGAGAAGGTGCTGATTGCCAATCGAGGGGAGATAGCGTGTCGTGTGATGCGAACGGCCAAGAAGATGGGCGTCCGCTCAGTGGCTGTGTACAGCGATGCAGACAGGGACTCCATGCACGTGGCCATGGTGAGATGACGGGCAGCTCAGCCTTTAAAGGACTTGGAGGTCCTTTTAGTACTTGAAGTCATCTGCTTCTCTGACCTGAGCTTTCTTTCGCAAAGAGGTGTTTTCTCATAATGGTCATTCATAATTTAGAAAGTTGTTTGCTTTCATTTGACTTTTGGGGGGTTTGTTTGTAGGCAGATGAAGCCTACCACATTGGTCCCCCGCCATCCCAGCAGAGTTACCTTTCAATGGAGAAAGTTTTGGAAGTAGCCAAGATGTCTGGATCACATGTGAGTAGTCCGCTACCTGCTGCAAATACTTTGAGTTGAAGTGATGCTGTCACTTTCTTGATCGTCTTGCTCAAAGATGCCACTTCTAAAGAATAGTGTGCATTGAACAAGCTGCAGGGTGCTCACATTTTAATGTGATATTTGCGCGTGTAGGCGGTCCATCCTGGTTACGGCTTTCTGTCAGAAAGCACAGAGTTTGCGGAGGCGTGTAAACAGGAAGGCATCATCTTCATCGGGCCACCTTCCTCTGCCATCCGAGACATGGGCATTAAAAGGTACCCCGCACAATGCGTATATAGTTCTATCGTAACCTAACTGTTTGTTTACTTATTAACATGAAGACACGGTCAAAGAGAAGCATATTTACGGAAGAATAAGAGCAATAATAGCAACTTGTACCATTCACTGTCATAGATTTTGCTCTTTTTTTCAGCACATCCAAACACATCATGTCAGCCGCTGGGGTGCCAATCATTGGTGGCTACCATGGAGAAGATCAATCAGATGAGAGGCTGCAAGCAGAGGCGGCCCGGATTGGATTCCCTGTGATGATTAAAGCAGTCCGTGGGGGAGGCGGCAAGGTGAGAGGATTTGGAAAAAGCCTAAACATTTTGGCGAAAGTAACTTTTGTAAGCATAGGATAATGTGTAATTAATAATTAATGTGTAATAATTTGTGTGTTTAGGGGATGCGTATTGCACTGAAAGACTCTGACTTCTTGGAGCAGTTGGAGTCGGCGAGACGAGAAGCCAGGAAATCGTTCAATGACGATGTCATGCTGGTGGAGAAGTTTGTAGAGGATCCCAGGTGATTCATTTACTCACCCAGCTTCTGCCCACCGGACAGTTGTAACGGTTGTCTTTGTTACTTGAATTTGAAGATTAAATTGTCCTTTTGTCTGTCTCTTGTAGACACGTGGAGGTTCAGGTGTTTGGGGACATGCACGGTAACGCTGTCTATCTGTTTGAGAGGGACTGCAGCGTCCAAAGAAGACATCAGAAGATCATAGAGGAAGCACCAGGGGTGAGGAACTGTGAGAAGTTGCTTTGAATGTGCATAGATCCACAGTATCTAAATCTTATTGAATTTAAATCTCATTTTATCTTTTCTACCCTTGACAAAGTCCAGAAAATGTTCTATACTATGACTTAAATGTAAGACTTGTTGACTGTATTTTACTGGTATTTTTTCAGCCTGATATTAGTCCGGAGGTGCGCAGGAAACTTGGAGAGGCTGCTGTTAGAGCAGCCAAGGCTGTCAACTACGTGGGAGCAGGTTAGACACACACACACACACACACCTGCTCACACACACCTGCTCACACACACACACACACCTGCTCACACCTCACCACAGTACATAGAAATGATATCACAGCTCTCCTTATTTAGGTACGGTTGAGTTTATAATGGACGCCCAGCATAACTTCTACTTCATGGAGATGAACACCAGGCTGCAGGTGGAGCATCCCGTCTCAGAGATGATCACTGGAACTGACCTGGTGGAGTGGCAGCTCCGGGTAAGGGATGAGCGGTGGAGTTGAAAACATGACCTTTTGCTAATACATAGTTTAGATCTGAGTGGCACTGATCAGTCTCTGTGTAAATGTGGCCCAGGTGGCAGCAGGGGAGCGCCTGCCTCTCCTCCAGGATGACATCGTTTTAAGGGGGCACTCTTTTGAGGCCCGTATCTATGCCGAGGACCCAAACAACGACTTCCTGCCGGGGGCGGGGCCTCTGCTGCATCTCTCCACCCCTTCACCAGACCAACACACGCGTATAGAGACTGGAGTCAGGGAAGGTAGTGGGTCTAGATTTAACTCATATATTTACGTCTATAGCTTCACATTCTTTATGCAACGACTCGTAATCCAATCACACTTGACACATACAAAAGCATCAGATCTGCGACCACTCAGTTTGCTTAAATTGCGCGTGTGTGCACGCTTGTTTTCAGGGGACGAGGTGTCTGCACATTATGACCCGATGATCGCCAAGCTCGTGGTTTGGGGAGAAGACCGATCTGCTGCCTTAAAGAAGCTGCGGTACTGCTTACGACAGTACAACGTAAGACGCACACAGTGCTGCTTTGCATGTCCGTGGTACCAAACAAATGCAGCGTGTGCTTTACCTAAAGACTCGTGGTTCAATATTGACAGAGATGCACCCTTAAATGTCCGTAGTCCGTAGTCATGTTGATGTCTCGACTGTCTTTGCGTCCTCTCCTTCCTCAGATTGTCGGACTCGACACTAACATTGACTTTCTGCTGAGTCTCTCGGGCCACCCGGAGTTTGAGGCCGGGAACGTGACCACCAGCTTCATCCCCCAGCACTACGCCGACCTTTTCCCCGCTCCGATAGCTCCTTCGGGGGAAACGATGTGCCAGGCCGCTCTGGGCCTGCTGCTGCAGGAGAGGGATCACACGCAGGCGTTCGCACAGACCTCCGCTGGTGAGCGCACCGCCTTTCCCTTGTAGCACATTCGATTTGAAAAAGTAGGATACTAAGTGTGTGTCTGTGTGTGTGTGTGTGTCTGTCTTTCAGAGCCCTTCTCCCCATTCGGCTCCAGTAACGGCTGGAGAAACAACATCACGTTTAACAGAAACATGACGCTGCAGCTCGGAGATAAAAGTAACGGGCACAGGGGGAGCTTCCTAATGTGGGGGACGGGATGAAGAAGAAAGTTGATGGGACTTCGTAGCTTCCTCTCAAAATCAGCTCCAGAGTTTCCCTAGAGAAATGTCTTGTTTGCTTCCCCCTGTTGAGAACTTCTCCTCTTGTGTCTGTTGTCTTCAGCGGTTGATGTGGTCGTTATTTACAACAAAGACTGCAGCTACTCAATGCAGGTAAAGGTGGAGTTTGTTCAGTATTTTCTTTTTAATTTATTGTTTTTCACAGAAAAAGTACCATTATTATTAAAATATTTTGCAATACAGTGCTCACCTATTTTTTTAATGTTTGAGATAAACCCATATTAATTCCCATTAGATTTTCAACCACGTCACAGCTTTTATTCCTAATTAAAAACTCGTCAATCTCGATTCACTGATAAACAAAATACCAAAAAGCTAAATACACGGAACATAAGTTGAGACTATTTGTTCAATTTAATTTTCCTAAGATGAAGGATTTAAAGTCCTCCCTCATATTTATAAATAAATGCATGACTGCATTTCTCCTTGCAGATTGGCGAGGAGGTGTACCATGTGACCGGAGAGGTGGAGACGGACAGCGGAGCATCATTTCTTCACTGTTGTGTCAATGGAGTGAAGTCTCGTCCCAAACTGGTGATCCTGGACAACACAGTGCACCTGTTCTCCATGGTGTGTTCCCACCTACTGAAACACATGCATGTGTATATTCATATAGAACTTCTACTATAAGCAGTGTTTCTTCAAACATTATTTTCATCTTGATTATTGAGCTGATTTTCTTCATATTAATAGATTGATGTATCTGGTGAAAATGTAAAACTACTCATAATACAAAATGATCCATGTTAAAATAATGTTAATAACGGACTACTTTGTACACTTGATAATTTTGAGTGAACATCAATAACTTACTTTGCTATAATGAACATGATAAAATGTTAATCTAGTGGCAAATAACTTTTATTTTATATTTGAATCGATAAAATACATTTTGCAAGATTTACAAAACGTTTTTAACTGCTACTTTAAGGGAATACTGCTTTAAACACACACCTTAAGTTGTTCAGCTAATAACTACATAGTGAGGTAAAATGTTTCACTCTCAGACAGAATGGAGTTGGAGTGTGTGTGTTAAATGTGCTCCACCCAAATCCTCCATTCCTCACACGCCCTTTTAAACTCGTATGCGCACCTACCTCTTTATAACTCTACTTTAACGGCTCTATTTGGGAGCGTCAGCACTTTTTATAGTTGATTTATTGCAGGTTCATTGTCGGTGCTTTCTGTATCCATCATTTCATATTTCCAACGCTGTCTGCAGGAGGGGAGCTCCCAGGTGTCTGTCCCAGTGCCCAAGCATCTGGCTGGTGTGAGTGGTGCTGGTGCCCAAGGTGCAGCAGTGGCCCCCATGACGGGAACCATAGAGAAGGTGAGATTCTTTTTTTTTTTTCCATTCATTTCTAGAAATTTAAGTCGTATTAAATATTGTTTTGCTTTATCCTTTCACATCACTTTATTACAACATCAAACGTGACAAATAAGTGACAATTAATGATAAAATGGGGGTCAGAGGCGCTCAGCTGGTGAGGGGCAGAAAGTTTAGTCACACGTTTTATCATCTCGGAAAAACCAAAACTTAGTAAGACCAGTTATTTATTTAGTCCTGCTGTGGTTTCAAATGATCTGGGTCTCGCACCTGTTTTATACATCACTGGTGCCACGTATCCTCACTCATAGCTCCTCCGGCTTCCTCTCTACTCGAGATGGGAATCTCTCCAATCTGAAACACTGAGATCAAACTCCCGTTTTTCTGGCTGAGCGTTGTGTGAGCAACAAGAGAGGAGGAGTGTCCTCTGTTCCCTTTAAACAACCTGCCGTGTTGCGTTCAGGTGATGGTGAAGGCCGGAGACAAAGTGGCGGTAGGGGACCCTCTGATGGTGATGAATGCCATGAAGATGGAGGTGAGGGAATTCCGCCTGTCGCACATCCTCCTCCTCCTCCTCCTCCTCCGCGTTGTGTAACGGACGTGTTGTGTTTCGTGTGTCTGCAGCACACCATCCGGGCGCCCAAGTCGGGCGTGATCAAGAGGGTTTTCTTCAGCGAGGGCTCTCAGGCCAATCGCCACGCTCCTCTGGTGGAGCTGGAGGAGGAGGAGGAGGAGGAGGAGGTGCAGGGGAGCAGCCAGTAAACGCACAACCACAACGGGTGAATACACAAGGAGGGAGGAGTCCAAAGTAGTTACTGAGTGCGATCAGCTGATCAGCAGCAGTCGGTACCCGAGTCACGCAGTGGGAGAAAGGAAAGGATTAGACAAATACCTGTGTAAGTCTGTGTAAACGACACAATAATGAAATGTACGGCTGCCTTTCCCTTTACGTTGATTGTGGAACGGTTGTTTGAATCAGTGAATCTCTGAAACTAATGTTCTGTTAGTGGTGTGTGTTGGTAGATTAGGAGCTGGTTTGGGTTTTCGCTTTCTGTGACCGCTTTGTAAATCTGAGGCAGAAGAAAAGAGCAGCTGTAGCTTGTTAACCGGTCGACCCGGATGATGAAATGAAAGCAGAGGTCTGTCGTAGAGGAGAAAGCCTTTAGAATCTGGAGGCAGAGCAACACTCCACTTAAATGAGTCCTGGATCGAGCTCTGATTGGAGAAGCAGTGCAGGATGACGTGTCACTCAGAGGGATTCAAACACACACACAATTGATTTCTGATTATCACTTTTTACTTTCGTCTGATGAGGTCTTATATACTAAACACCTGTGTTTATGTTGTAGATGTGTGACAAATACGGATACTGTAATAAATAAAAGCTAACGGATAAAGCGTATGACTTTTGATTGACATCTCCCTCATTAGATGGAGTAAGTCAGTTTGTCCATCAGTCACATGGGGGAACCTTGAAATAAAATCGGTTTCCCTCCACGTGCTTCGATACACTGAAAAGGTTCAAACTGGGCCTTAGTGGCACCAGAGTGTACTTATTGCTACACGCTACTGACTAACATAATCTTCAATTCTTTTGTTATGGACTTTACAAAAGTGGTTGGACCAAAAATGATTTCCTCTATTTTTGACACCTTCAACCACAACATACAAAAAAAACTTGACTCTTTGAAAACCCTATATGTAGCAAATCAAAGGGGTTAGTTGTAGTATAGCATGTCAGAAGATGTCAGTTTAGATTTTTAAAAAGTCAAATTTATTAGAACATATATATATATATATATGTATATATTGAGATGCATCTATGAACCTAGTTTGTTGGGGTCAGTGATTTGAGGAAAGACTCAAAAGCCCCACAAAACTTCACACAATGAATTATTTAGGATAAAATGTGCGTGTTTTCATCCACGTCCTGGTTGTGTGTCCTCACTGCCCTGTGTGCGTCGCAGCTCGGTAGCGGTGTTTAACACAGTGACGTCATGCGAGGAATATATTGCGTTAGCACGAAGCTAACTAGCTAGCTGAACCTCCCAGGTTAATTAATATTTTTAATCGAGTCCCGGCCCTAATAATATATATTATATTATATATATATTGACCTTACATATATTTTTTTTATAATAATTTTTTACCTATTATTTAAAAAAAATCTTTTTTTTGTCTCTACATATTTTGACTTTTTTCACAATATTTTTTTCCCATGACATGACTGGAATGATCTTAGATGGAGCAACCTACACGTCCCTGTCACTAATGCCAAATGCCCCAAATTTCTGTACTTTAAACCTTATCTGGGTTCAACCCTCAAGGGACATGGTGGCTCTTCCTAAATCCTTTTTTAGTTTTAGGTAAAAAATCATGATGGGGATATTGGTGCATCTTGGAGGATCAACCATGCTATTCATCCTTCCTGCATTGGTAAAGGCACAAGTGAGTTGAATTTGAATGTAACAGATAATTGGAGGGTAAACAAATCTACACCCTGTGCCAGACTGTCAGTTTAAGGTTGTCCACAGGATGCCATGAAGTAGACAAACATGTGATTGTCTTGAAAAATGCCCTCAGAGGCTGTAATAAGTTTCATGTCAGTGTGACCACTGAATGAGACACATCTGCTCATCTTTACTGACTCATCCGGCCTTCTCTCCCGTCAAAAAGGTGGAACCCTATAGGCTACGTAGCATGGCTAATAAGTGCTAAAAGGCTAAAGCAAAGCAATTAACATCAAATTCAATTCATCAGCAAAAGATTCTTCATCATTCTTGACCATGCCATCATAACTCAAGTGAACGCGCCTTGTGTTTCTGCATAACCCCTAGGGTTCACTTCTCCGAAACAACCGTGGGGACAATGCCCCCACTACTACCTCCACGGCAGTGTGCTCAAGACTTGGCACGAGCGGGATTTGAACCCACTGGCGGTGCGCACAGAGGCTTCTGGGCTCTAGCTTGCACCCCTACACTACCAGTCCTGGTCACATTTTGGCAACTTTGATTCTCCTATTTAACCTTGAGCATGTGAGTTAAACTTTAAAACTCTTTTAAATGCTATTTTCACATCTGGGCTTGAACCCACAACCTTCAAGTGCAGTGCAGGGGGTTATGTCAGCAGCTCTTCCACTGTGCTACTTCACCACACACTAATCAGCCCTTTGTTTGTTGTATTTAACCTTGAGATTGCTACTCAAACCTGAAGTAAAGCCAAAGGCTCAAAACCACAACTGGGCTTCAACCCACAACCGACAGAGTAAGGACAGTAGCTCCTCTGCTCTTGTGCCGCACTACCTCACCCTGCACAAATTACATTTTTGTTTCTCGTATTTAACCTTGAGACTGCTACTCAAACCTCAAAACTCTTTCAAAGCAGAAATGATGTCTGCATGAAGGGGGCATGAACCCACAACCTCAGACAGCAGGTTGGAGCCTGCAGCCCTTCAGTTGTTCCCTTGTGCTATTCAAGCACATGCCTCATTGTGTCCGTTTCTCATATTGGACCTTGGGATTGTTTACTAAACCTCAAAACTGTTTCAAAGTTTACAGTTTGAAGCCCTGACTGCAACCAAACCCTCCTTCTGGGAGAGCAGGTTTGAACTGAGGATCCTCCACACTTCAGCCTTCCTGCTATCTCCCTGCACCGTTCCACCACACACCTGTTGATGCTTTTGAATCCAACCTCAATTCTCATAGATTCTCAGGCTGGAATCCACAACACAACACACTTGTCTGCTGGAATTGGTTGAACAAAAATAAAAACCCATGTGAAAAAAATTACTTCTCACTGTTCTCAGGTCAAATATTTATGCAATTAAAATGTGATTAATTTCGATTAATTAATTACAAAGCCTCTAATTAATTAGATTAATATTTTTAATCGAGTCCCGGCCCTAAAAATTATTATTTACTTATATACTATTATGTTTTGTTTGGATTTTTATAATATTGTTTTACAGCACACAACCACAATGTTTCCCTTAAAAATGTATTTATTTCGTAAATAGAACCATCTCCTTAAGCTTCAGGTACAAGACATTTATAGACAAACAGCAACTAACATCAGTCAAAAGACAATGAAGAGAATAAAATAGATTTGAACATATAGTACAGCGGTGATCTCGCGCTTGGTGTTGAACCGCCTGACAGTCAATTTGAGATATAACCATAAAAATATGACTATTATATATTGGGCTCCTGTTTAGTTTTAGCAATTTCCCTAGAAAACATGTTTGATACTCGTGCAATAAAAATGAGCTAATTGAAAAGATGACTATGCTACTTGTAAATCTGTCACATTTTTCCAGCCATAATATGGATTTACATGTTTATTTGGTCTTTATACGTTCAATAAATGGGCAATATTTCATGAAGCAAGAGTATTTGGTTTAAAACCCACATTTGTAGGCATCATTTAACGGCTCTACACGAGGGGTCCAAATGCCCGCCAATGGGGCTTTTCATGGATTACATGCTCATCTGCAGTCTGAAGCCTTGATACTAATTTAATTTAATACATTTCTTCATTATGTGGTTTGGTAATCTGCTTCTAGAAAGACCCCAGGGGCCTGGTATCCAAACCATGGGAATGACGTAATTGCTTCAGGTCTTGGTTGTCTCTTCTCATCTTAAAAAGCAACTAGAGCCCCGGTTTGGATATTTCTCTCGTGCTACTTTTTGCACTCTTTTTTTTTTTCAAGTATACATTTGTCAGTCTTGATGAAAATAGTTGGCTATAAGAGTACTACTTGCAGTTGTGTTTATATTTATTCATACGATTGTAGATGTATTCACTTGTAGACGAGCACAAGGGGGCATCAGAACGGCACAAACACCATCTGCTTTTGTCCGGATTGGACTCGTCCTCGTCCTCTGTGATGGAACATCTGATTCCAGAGAGGCCTGTGGTCCAACTCCAGGTGTTCTGTTTAAAGTCAAGCTCTCTTCCTCTGCTGCATCAACTCACAGGTCAAAATTAATGCAACAGATGTGAACAGCCTAACAGCCCTTATCCTGACATTTAAAAAAAATACACACTACAATACCCATAATGCATTAGCATTTAACTCAGCCTGCCTTTTGTCTGATTTGAGTAGGAGTAAATCGAGCCTTACATCACCAGTTGGAGTAACCCTATAAAGCAGCACTAACATGTATCTCCCCCCATGTACAGATTACATTCATCATGGGCATCCAGGTAGAGACCTTAACAGCAGAATCAACACACAAGTTTAATAACAAACGGTGATATCCTGTGGAGGTTGTTTCCAGTTATAAGATCGAAAGAAAATGTACAGCACAGGACACACGTTATAATATGTAAGACAGAAAAAAAAACCTTCAACAATAAATAGGCCGTTTCATTGTGAGCTTCAAAAGGGCCGGACATGCATCACACAATGTGTGCTTAGAGAAAATTAACTTTGACAATGATTTGACTGACAAAAAAAAACCAAGAAAAAAAAAAAAAACTATTGACAGTCCTTCAAACAGTAACCATAGCAACAGAAACATCCCATGACATTGTATGCTGCTCCCCCCCCCCCCCCCCACGTTGTTTAAAACGGTTGTCTCGTTAAGGGTTCCATGTTACACTTGTAGAGTTTAGTAAATCCTCCTACAAATAAGAACGGGCACACGCCTCATTTACTGGAGAGAAGACATCGAGACAACCATCAGAGACCAAGATGTGACCTCAGACGGCATGTGGTGCATTACACTTCTGAGTCAAAGGAGCTTTTCTCCAATAACAACCGCAGCGCATTTAAGGAAAAAGAAGTCAAACTAATCAGGGTGAGGCCACATCGTACAACAAAGGTTATGTACCGACCTTCTCACACACACACACACACACACAAAATCATTGATAGAACAAAAACCTGATTTAGATGATGACAAACAAGAAATGAGTTGACAAATGACAAAAGATGATTTTGAGCTCGATTAGATTCATCTGACAAAGTTCTCGCTCTAAAGAGACATTCTGCTGTCTGGTTACTGAAAAGCATCTCGTCATTCAAGCCATGTCCATCTTGCTGGAATAGAAATGGTATCGACATCTCATCCGGTACTTGGGTCACACTTGACTTACAAAATGAGGAGGTCCCTTCCATCCCCTGAACCCCTCGTAGACACGGACCCCGTTAGCTCAAAGTATTCCCTGAGTGTCACGGTCCTGAATGCAGAGATGCCTTTGCTAAACGAGCTGGAGGAGCCTTCAAGGGGAACAACGGCTTCTCTCCGCAGTACCTTCAATAAGCTACAAATGATTTCACCTGCTGAAAGTGTATGGCTTCTTAAAATCTGTCCTGCAGAGCAGCGACCACCGTCCTCTTCATCGTAAGCTTCTGTATAATCAGGCACAAAAAACAACAGTTCTTCTTCTTCTTTTCGTGAATCCTTTGTTCTTTGGTATCACCGTGGAGATCCATCTCCTGGTGGAGTATCCAGGGGCAACGGTACGTCACAGAACCAGCGAAGGCCCTGAAGCCTACAGGTCGCCTCCCATTTTCGCCGGATTGCGAAAACAAAAAAAGTCGCCAAAAGGGGAAGTGCACGGAAGCAACCTGCACGCGACCCCTCAGAGACGCGTCCATGTGGCGCGGTCCGGCGTTGAGGTTAATCAGCATCGCTACAGCGATTCGAGCAGGACTGCTGCCTGAGTGAGGAGCTCGTAATAAGTCCAGAGGGTAAGAAAAGTCAGCACAAATGGGACAATTGTTGCCACTGACGAGCCGACGTGATCCACCTACAAGAAGCAACTCCACCGACGTCTGCTTCGGGCCTCGCCGACCCGCTCCACACGTCATGCTTTGAATTCCTTCCCACGTGGCCCTTCCTCCTCTTCCTTCTCTCTATGAGCTCATACATGGTGGTGAAGGATCGAGCAGCGAGCCACACTCAGACCCGCGATGCATCCGCGGCCAGCTTAAAGTAGGGGTAGGTTTATGAGGTGAAGGGAAGGCAGTTGGGGGGGGGGGGGGGGTCTGTGTGTGGGAGTCAGTGGGCGGAGTCAGCAGTGGGCGGAGTCGATGGGCGACAGCGTCAGGATGCTGCGGTCGTTGGCGTAGAAGTTCTCCGTGTCGCTCCCTGACCTGAAAACAGGCAGCAGTGACGGAGCATTAGGAGTGAGTGAGAGTGTGTGTGAGAGAGAGAGAGTGTGAGAGTGTGTGTGTGTGTGTGAGAGAGAGAGTGTGAGAGTGTGTGTGCGCGCGCTGGAGGCGCATTGAGAGCGAACGGTGTCCCGAGGTTTCAGGTAGAATCTACACCAGCAGGCTGGAGATGCGGTGCGCAGCGAGGGATGGAGGCGTGAGGAGTTAGTAGTGAGCGGGACGTTGTTAGTGAGTCGAGTCTAAAGCTTCACCTCTTCCCCTCTACGGACAGGTCTTTCAGGGCGGACCCGTTTCAGAGAATACAACCGTAAGAAAGGTTGACTGGACCTGCCTGCACGCTGATCTTTTTTGCTTAAAAAGGAACGGCAGTGCGAGTAGATCTTTGTCCTTACTGTGCCTTTAAAAGGGTTTAAATGTTTGGTAAAAGCTATTTGCCTAAAACACAAATGAGGTCTTTGTAGGAGTCGAGGTGAGACTTTAGCTACTGGACTCATGGATACAAAATAAAACCATAAAGAGAATTAAATCATGATCAAACAACATTCTTGTCTCATATCCCATTCAGAAATAAACCGGACGAGTGCCGTAGTTCTGCAGATCAAACAAACATCCAGAAGTTCAGCCTCATATCTTCACGTTCTAGTAGAAAAGTAGGTGGACTATTGCTCTACGTGTTAAACATTTACATAGAGTACACAATCCATGATACAGTGTATATTCGGCATTTAGTGACACACACCCTTTCTTCTATTAGCTTGGCAGGCTGGGAGTCCTTCCATAACTAGTCCACACCCTACCCATTCCTCAGCCCCCCCCCAATCAGGCATCTTCAAAAAACACAGCTTGCACGCTTCATTTCTAAATGTTGCGCCGAATAATTCACGACGTTTATTGGTCACAGATGAAGACAACCGTTTTAAAGACGTGGGACGTTTAGAGACAGGTCTGGTTTGACTGGAGGTCACAGGCCAACGTTCACCTCAGCGCTCACAACACCCTCCCCACACGTCAACACCGGGGGGGGGGGGGGGGGGGGGGGCGCGAACATGAATAAGTCATTAGGAAGTTTGAATGACATTATGCAGATTTTACAGACAGAGGACAAGGACACATACGGAGACAAGGACGGGTGCAAGAGAAGGAGTGTGTGACACATACAGGTTTATATTGTATACAGAGTACCAAAGGCTCCATGCAACAAGACAAGAAGAAAAAGAAGGAGAAGTTAGACTCCACCCCTCCGGAACACTCCTGGTTATAAAACGAGCGTCACGCGAAGTTGGCCTCTTCTCAGAAGCGATACATAAGGCTTCAGGATCCAGTAAAAAAGTGGAAGAGATACAGTCGCCAACAAAGACTACGTTTCCCAGCAGCCTCTCTGGTTCAGGGTCCCCTTAAGATGAGAGGGGACGTCAGACAGCAGCCGAGTTTCTACCCAAAGAAGATGTCTACATATACACGAAGTAAAAGACAAAACACTCACTCAAAATGCTGAAGTTCAATGAACTGCTTTTAAAGCTCAGACAATGAAGTTGGGTCCCCAAATACTGTAATATAATAATAAATAATAACAATATGTAGGCCCCGTAATCATCTACTTTTCTTTATTTTTAACCATTTAGAAGCCAGCGTAGAATCTGTCTGACATTTGAATGGAAGGCTGCTGCTGACTTCCTGCAGTCACGTATCTGGTTTAAAATTAAAAATACATCTTTGACTCCCGACATTTGTGTACGACCCTGCTGTCCTCCCCTCGCCGTTCGCCATGATTCAGCAAAGGCGTTCATTCAGCAGCCAGCCGAGGTTAGGCTCCCAATATATAAATGTTAAATACATTATGTATTACATGAGATTATAAATATGATAAATGATGTAATATGGGACTGGATAAATTCCCTTCCTTTAAGGCAGTTTCCTAGCATTAAGGCCAAGTGAGGGAGTCTGTCATCATTATTTCTGGTTTGAATTTCCTCAAATCCAAAAAGTTGAAGAAGAAAGGGCGGGAGAGACACATGCAGGTTTGAGAAGGGAGGGGGTAAGGATGTAGGGAGCCATGAGAAGAAGGAAAGGACAGTTGACAGCAGAGGAAGGAGCAACAAAGAATACAAAGTGACCCTTCATACTCAGCCCCCATTAGTGTCACTTTGTAAAATTACAGTAAGACACACACAAGCAGAGCGGTTTACTGCTGGCCATTGTTTATCCTTCTGGGGAAATAGAAGCGCAGTTTAAAACATTTCCAATTGGCTGCTTGGTGCCAAGGTCAGAAAACAGACCACCGGAATAAATTAATCTAGATTAAATCATGCGTCTATTGACCCTGCAGCCAAGAGTATAGTTTCCTCTTAGTAACGTGACAATGGAAATAGATCATTTCACAAAGCGGACCGTGAGCACCTGTGCCTAGTGGACCCTGAAGGGACTACATAGAAAACTGTATTATTCTTATACAGTAAGTCTCCGTTATGGGATGGCTCAAAGGACTGCTGGTCACAGAGAGGAACCATGCATCCATTACTTCACCTGCACGCGCCCAGTACACAAGTCACACTGCTAAACACAAAGGACCCGAATGCCACGTACAGCTTCAGTATTCATTACATCAATACTGAAGACGTGGCATTCGGGTCCCAATCTGTTTAAGCGGAGAACTCATCGCTCAGCGCCGAGGTCCGATCAGCTCAATGAGTCGAAGGGATTCAGTCAAAAGACAATAATACTGAAGCTGCAATAAATGTTTGATCCTCTTCCATCACAAAGTGGAGCTGCAGCAGATAAGAGCGCTTATCTGCACTTATTGAGAGCTCCCATTGTCATGTGATGTTGCCCCTCACTTCCATTCAGCGCCACTATTGCCAAAGGCAGCTTGAAAGCACAGTCACTTATGAAGCACTTCCATATCTACTAGAGGTGTACTGGCACAGATTTGGTGCACTGATCGTATAAATCGTTCAGCTATGTGGCCACATCTCAAGCGGAGAAGCCCTGCACGACAGGACCGACAGGACAATACGGGGGATCAAACTAAATCTGTTAAAGTGCATTGCACATTAGGCGGTTCTTTCTTGAAAACCGGCTAATGAGGAGATTAAGTAGATTTTAGGGAGTATCAACAAGAAACAGACAGGACAACGGATCATAGCATAGATTACATAGACACATGAGCTGGAGGACGGACGTGCCCTAATGAGGGGGCGAAACACAAGACAGTTTACATGGTGTAACACATCGAAGCGAGGTGCATGCTACTCACTGGACCCTGTGAGCTTACAAGGTGCTGGATACATGTCTGATAGCCCAGTACTCTAAGGGTGAGATTAAGCTTAGCCCAGTACTGTAGGGGTGAGATTAAGTTTATCCTTCAATCAGCCAATAAAAGACTCAATGGAGCAGTCCATAATGACTTGATCCAGACATCTTCAACTTGCTCGTTGTTGTTGTTGTTGTTGTTCTTCCTCCCGCTGAGCAACACCCTAAAACCAGTCACGGGTCACCCTGACCTTCTCAAACCTCGACCACTCTACGCGCACACCCTGCAACAGATCTGACAGAGAGGCGGTCTGGCTCATGGTTTGTGGCGGTTATCCTCCCCACCTGTTGCTGCGGCTGGAAGCGTGGCAGTGGCCGCCGCCGGCCTGGCACCGCCCGCTCACTTGCTCCAGGAGGCTGGCCAGGCGGGAGCAGCCGCTCTGGCCATGTTTGTAGCAGCACAGGGACTCCACACAGCTGAGGGTCTGCGTCTGTGGGGCCGATAGAGACTGGAGGGAAGACAAAAATGGGGTTGAGGGGCATGGAGAGAGTAAGGAAACAGGACAAAGGGGCGGGAAAGAAGAAGTCAAGACAGAAATGGGGAGAGAGGAAAAAATAAAGGCAAAAATGAATATTTGCTGTCACATTTGGAGATGATGATGATGGATGACTGCAGGATGGATTATTGCATGCTAGCACAGAAAAAACAATGAATAGGGAAAATAAAAAACATGCAACACAAGGGCCTGAAATGTTGCAAATACATAAACCATAAAACCTGAGAACAATCTTATACAAACTATTTTGTATGTTATAGCGGTTGTGGAGTGGATATATTTTAACTTAACTTTCTTCAAGTGCCAAACTTTAACTAGTCCACGAGTAAGAACAATTGCAAAAATACAAATTATGCTACGCATCAATGTAGAAATTGACATTCACATGAATGAATGAAGAAACCTCTAATTGTCTAAAACAAAAAGACTGAAAACCTATTCAAAGACCAATCCGGCTTCCAGTGAGTCAGAGCTGCATTGGCAGACAAAGAGCTGCTGAGAAACCTGCCGGATCAGGTCGCTTCTTTTAATATGAGTCAGCACCAGAGAGAAAGAGAGAGAGAGAGAGAGCGAGAGAGAGAGAGAGCGAGAGAGAGACAGTTGGGTGGGGACGAGTAGCGAGACGAACAGAGTGTGCGCTTACACTAATGTAGGTGGCCTCCGGTGGGACACTTCAAGATGAAATAGAACTTTGAGGAACTCATCACAGAGGGGCATTTTAAGTCCAGATTAACCTCGGACTAACTTCAGTGGTCCACAGTGACGATGAATAAAGCTTTAATTTGGACTTTTTGCTGTTATCAGCTACAGGAGCTACTTGTGGTGATGATTAAGATAAAGCAACTTTTGGACCCGTGTGAAGTTAAAGTCACATCAGCACACGGAGAACTAAGTTCATCCTAAAATGCTTGAAGATCCAGCCAGTTCAATGTCTGGAGGCCCATTTTTTCCCCTTGACGTGGTTGTCTGAGACGTAGCCCGATTCAGTCCCATTGTGTACCTTCTTTCCCCGCAGAGCGTCCCATGCCACGTCGCTGCTGTTGCATTCCTCTGCAGCAGAAATTGGAGACACTGTTGGCGTGAAACCAAACGTCTGCTTCTTGGCACGCAACAGCAGAACAGAGACAAGGCGGTGTGATTCATTCTGGCAAGGTCAGGTGTGCCGGATAATGAATGCGCTTTTTTGTTGTTGTTTATCAGAATTTGTCTCTTTTTGGAAAAAAAGGCCAACTGTGTTCTTGTAGAACAACACTCCCCATTTGAGCAGAGAAAAAAAAAAAGTTGTGGGCTGTAATGAATTATTCAAAACAGAGTTGCAGTCCAAAGTACAATAAAACAATTACAGCAAGACAGCAAGAATTTGTATCCCACCCGTGTTAATCCATTAATCTATATTGGTACAACCATGTGAGCGATGGCCACGGCAGGCTCTTAAGATTATTGATTTAAATCAGTTGCGATAATGCTGTTCTCATCGCCACTGATGTTGCAATAAAACTTCCAATGCCGTACGAGAGTGGGGAACAAGAAAAGGAAGTTTGCGAGGAGCCATTTGGTGAAAGTCCTTTGTTCTAGAGAAGCAGCAGCAATCCGAAGCCCAGAGGCCAAACCTTCCGAACTACAGAGTCCAGTTGGCGTTAATGCGTGCCGTCCTCATGTAGCACAACTTGAGAAAGTATTTTAATCTTTGGTGCTCGTGAAAGCCCAATAAAACAGAAGTCTTAAAACCACACCGTAAACACAACAGTGTTATATAAGATATCAAATACTCACAAGGGGACAATGGTACTTCATGCATCCTTCAATATGGAGAATAATGATAGAGGGATGTGCTGAATGAACACATTTACAGCAAGGACAATGAAATTAGCATGCCAACAACATTCTCTCTCTGAACTGAACAGTGAGCGGGGAGAGCACAGCAATGAAAGGGGACACGCGTGGTTGGCTCAGGGAGGTCGGGGGTCAGTCATATCCACGTAGGGAAGGATAAGATCATTCATACAGGAGACAGAAAAATGAACTAAAAAGGGCAGCGTGACATATAGCCATGGGTGAAGGACTGAAGGAGCAGGTCGTTTTCACCCAATAGAAGGACAATGGGAGTGAAGTACGGTACTACCTAGGGGAGCAGGGGTCTGGGCCGGGAGGCAGCAGGGGGAGGATAAGCAGCTAGCAGGTGCCAATTGTCCTCCCCTGGGCTCCGCTGGGCTTTAACAGGGTCATATTCTGGGCCGACTGAACCCTCACCCTCTTCCATCTGGAGGACACAAGATGCTCACAGTGAGCCCTGCTGACTCCTCAGGCAGCCGACGCGCCGCGCTGCCAACACATCCGGAGTAGTCACAAATCTGGACTTCTCATGTCGAATGGATTCTCATTTCAGAAAATGTCTGAAAATAGAGACATCTTGGAACTAGATTAAATATATACGTATATTTGATGTGACTATTCTTTGTTATTCGAGCGAGATTTTAAATTAATCTCATTACATGTTTTTGTGATTGAAGGCTAATTGATTGTGGATACTGTGGATGTGTGTTTTTTTTTGTGTTGCTTGATTACCAACCGGCAGAGAAGCCGCTCAGTCAGTAAGCAAGCAGTCAGCCAGGCTGCACTGCAGGGAGGCACCCTCACTCTACAGCGCGCTCATATCCAAGTATACATACAGTATCTAGCGGTCAAACCGATGCTGGTCCACATTCTCAAACCCTTCCCATGTGACCTCACCAGCATCCAACATAACGACAGCCGAGAGCAAATTTGTGGACTCCGATGCAAATAAGAGCCGCTGCTTCCTGCGGTCTGAAACGAGACTGTGCATCCCAGGTGTCCTTTCCCTGCTACAGATCTTAACCTCATCCTAATTGGCACACAGTGGACCATCATACGTCCCTAAACAGGTCCTTCAGAAAGTTTGAATGGGGGTTGATGAGGTCACTGGAGGAAGGCTTTAATTTCTCATAAAAGCGGAGACAACGGAACAGAGAAAGAAGCTGCAGGCACAAAATCCATTTGTCACGGGAAATGCTTCCTTCTAGAGCTGATAAGAGCAAATCTATTAGTTACCAAACCAATTAACCTGCTGGTGAAGCTATCAGCGCCACAGATGAGGCAAACAAGAAAAACCCCAAGAGATCCCTTTTTGTTCCTTTGCAATTACCTCCCTCTAATCTAATTAAGAAAAAAAACTGGAACTATTTCTAAAGAACTTAAAGAAATACATTGAATTATTCATCATACATAAATGAATACCCACTTTTATTTTGTAAGAGCATCGTGTGCGTTTCGACCAATTCCACAAATCACTCAAACTAAGAAAATACCATCTATTTTGCACAATGTGCTTCCCACTTATGACCAATCTACAGCCGCTTTCTGCTCATTGAGTTGAGGATGGGGCCTGTCGTTTCTAGGGTAAAAGGTTAAAAAAAAATCTATACTTTTGTTCAATACTTGATTCATTTGATATTCAGTTCAATATCACTTAAATGATCCATGAATATATACCTCTGAAACAGTTTAATCATTTGTATCTTATTAAAGATGAAAACCTTAGTAAGGGTAGGATCTATTGTGTGAGCTGTAAATAGCAGTTATTTTTCCTTTTTAATTATTTGCAGATTTTCTGCCATTGTCGTGTTAAACTTTTATCCGACTAGCAATGTAAAATGCAATAGTATTCAATTTACTTTTATCCATGACAAAAAAGCATAAACATTTTTTGTGAAAGAAAATATTTGGCATGTTGGCTTGAATGAACAATAACTGGATTATCATACTAATTGCAGATTGCTTTTCTGTCATCAACGAATCAATTGTTCAACACAAACTATAAATATAGGCAGATATTCTAATCGTGAACCTATATTAGCACTTAGCTTGCAGGCTGTTTATAGTTCTATCTGCTGTGACGGCACGAGTCATCAGCTGAAAACAGCCGCGATAAGAACCCGAGGGTCTGTCATGCTTCCAACAAGTCACATCATGATGCTGTGCAAGGCAGCTGTAGCGGTGCTCTGGGTCTACTACAACCATGCAGGTGGGCTGAAAGCTCTACTGGAGAACCCCGTCTGACACGATGCATGGGGGGACGGGCCACGCTGCAGATCAAAGCGGCGTGTCGGCATGGACTGCACCATGCAAAACTTTCACAGGAGTGCGACATGCCAGACTGCGGTTGTGTGACAGGCCCGCGAGCCGGTGGTCAGGACTTTGGGACTAACACAGATGCACAGTCAGAAAGACCCTGAAAATGTCCCTGAATGACAACGTGGCTATCACGATATCATGAGTTATGAGATAAAGGCACTTTACTCATTCATTCATTCCTTCGCTCATTCATCCGTTTGTTCATGCAGTGAGGAGGGGGAGGGGGAGGGGGGGGTAATGACAGTCACATGCTTGAGCAGGCGCTAGTGGTGGATGTCTGAGATCACATTCTCTACGTTAGCCACTCACTAATATGCAATGGATGCGGTGGGTGTAAATACTTCTCTATCACCTCCAAGGCCACGAAGCCCCAAATTACGGGTTAGTACCCTGCCTCATCCCGGGGAATGATGATTGGCTGATCCAGGGCATGCAGTGACAGATATAACAGGGGCACAACTGTTCCAACATAACAGCACACATCTTGGCAGTCAGTGTACTGTGTTGAAAACAGGCCTCAGTGGAACTAAGTCAAGTCCAGACCTGGGAGAAAGAACATTTCACTATGGTTTGGATGATCATAAACAGGAGCACTTGTTTCCTAAAGCAATATTCATTTTAAGATGAAGTCTATGCTAAGTGTATATAAACTTTATGTACTTGGTTTTTGAAAGGCATCTTAGCAATAATAATGAGGCTATTTTGACCCTACATAGTTAATGGTAAGTCATCTAAGGGACATGATATCTTTTCACAAACATACAGATGAATCTCTAAACTGCTAATGTATAAATATTGCTTTTGCACAAAGCACTCCTGGGATACTTGTTCTACTCGAATTAATTACATCAAGCCCAGGTAAGAAACCAGGTCTCATCTCCTCTACCTAATTTTGCCCAGCTGGCTCTTGGCTCTGGATAGAGGCTGCAGAGCGATGAAGTCATCACCTATCGCCACACGGTTGGAATACATCTAAACCAGGAGAATACACAGAGAGGACAGGAGGAAGAACACATACACACGTTAGAACTCACGCTTGCATACACACATTTCAACAGAATGTGTAGTTTACCAACGTTCAGAATCTCTCTCTCTCTCTCACACACACACACACACAACGGGACAAAGGTTAGAGCGGAAACAACACACACCACATAGGAGTGGAAACGGCAGTTCATTTTTTTCATTTTCTTCTGAGAAACAGGGGAGGGAGTAATAAGATAAAAACCATCTCCGGCTGGACCAATCAATACTTTAACAGGGTGGGTCTGCTGAGAGGTGACAGTGCACACGGTGTGTGTGTGTTGTGGGGTGTGTGTGTGGTGTGTGTGTGGTGATCAGAAAGAAGTCCTGCCAAGTGTTTGTGCCCAACACCCTGCCTGTCCTGTAAAGAAGTCATTGTCACAGAGGTTTAGGCGATAGAGATAGTATTTTACAATTTAAAGCAATGTCTTTTCTCTGTCTGAATTTGAGTCACCTTGACATTTACTCGTTTGCTGCCTCCCAACTCTTGTATCATTACAGGAAACATTATTTCCATTGGTCTTAAACATGTAGAACCGCTAACATTGGAGATAATTGACAGGTTTAGTCTTCCGTTTGGAATTTCAATGAGAGAATTTTACCTTTGAGGATTTAGACCGGGTGGGAAAAAAAGACATTAAAAATGAATTTAGCCTTCTTTACCTAAAACAATTGGTATGACTACTATACAGTTGTGGTAGAGAATAAATTAATGTCCAATTGGGGTTGCTATTTCAAAGCAATACTTAAATAGACTTGAAAGTGTAATCCACTTCAGAGGAACTGTTGAACCAACAACCTGTGAAAGTCCTCCCCATGTTACCTGACTCTTCTGTGTGCTGGTGGGCTGCAGATGTCGATAGAAGACCTTCTTCACTACATCAGGGAAGAGGCAAGTTATGATGATGATGATGATGGCAAACCAGGCCGAGCCGCTGGACAACAGCTGTACGAACACAAAGTACATGTCCTGGGTGTGGAGGAAAGGCCTGGAGAGAGTGAAAAGGACACAAAGGTTACATAATGCAGGAGAAAGCATTTTTTCATATGCCAGCAGGCTGGCTGTGTACGTTCAGGGTTTACCGGCAGATTCAATTTCACAGCTATTGCTTTTATTAAATGTATTCTACGGTTAATTAAGAGGTGTTACGATAGGCCTACGTGGTGGATTGAGCAGAGACGTGTGGCACCGTTGGCAAGAATTTTCCATCAAAATAAAATTAACTTGTAAGAACTTCTTACCAGATGATGCCTCCGTAGAAAAGGGAGAAGATGAAGTAGAAGGCTATAGAACCCCACGTCACAAAATGGTTCATCCACGTCCAGAAATGAGTCTCTAAAGCAAGCTGTTAAAACACACACACGAGAAGGAAAGCTAGATGTAAAACACTGCAGCAGGGACATCAATACAGTGCCTCTGTGCTGTGAAAAAGACCTCAACCCGGCCTGTGACACACCGCTTTCTGCTAATGGCCCCTGACGTCATAGGTGCACTTCACAAGGTACGCTATTTCAGATTTGGGACTGTGGCCTTCAAGTGTTCCTGTTTAACCCCCCAAAAATATATGGCTGAGCTCATACATATGGAAGAAGGGAAACATGCTTACAAAGATCTGTTTTCATCTTAATAGTGACTTTTATGCTTGATTTAGTTGACTGTATTTAACATGCTTGATTTCTTATTTTACCAAGTATTTACTGGCTAGTTTTCTGAAATGGTTGAAACCAAACACTCCCTACGATAATATAAGAAACAATTGCATATTTACAGCTGAACATAACAGGAAGTATTTTACTAAATTAACATATTGGAAATAAATGTTAAGTTAACATTAAGAGCTCAAACATTGGGTGTAATTTACCTTTAATGTGACTGTGATGACCATCACAGTAAAGACCAGCGTTCCGAATGTCCAGTTCCCAAACATCTATAAAGCATGTATGAATCTTTTAATTAAACAGTCAACATTATCAAATTATGACATTCAAACAAAAAATAGAGTCTGTTCACATGCATGGACCCAATCAACAGCAATATAAAAAAATGCTCCAGATAATTGATGCAGATATTCTGCCGGTGGTCAAGGAAATATAAACAATGACAAAATCACTTACTCCCCAGAACAATAAGATTGGAAATAATTTCTAAATCACTACAATATCCCGTTGCTGCACATGATATCTACTCATTATGTTGCTGGGATATTATAAAGTGTTCAAGTCAAACGATTAATGAGTGGAGACAAGTTGAACGAGATGAGCCAAGATGAACCACGACAAAAAAAAAAGACCTACAAGGCCTCAGTTAACAAGTTTAGGAGTATTTTGATGCCTTTAGCGAGGCCCTGGCCTCCGGCAGAGAGAATCACTCCACTTGGACCAGGACTACGGGTTGCTCTATTGGCAGCAATTTCAGGACCCTGCTGGAAATGTAACTCTCAAAATGTAAATCCTTACTGCAGCAAAAAAAAAAAAAAAAAGAATTGTAAAAAACATGACCAGACTACAACAAACTTCGGTGAGATGTGTGAATGATCACCAAAGAAAAACACTTTCAGAGGAAATTTTCTGCAATAGTGAAAAAAGAAGTTTCCACCCAACAACAAGTTTATTTTAGACTGACAAAGGGTAGGATTTACTGGAATCCTTTTGGTCTTTTCACCAGATCCTTCTTAATCATCACTACATTTCAACCTATCCTATAGAAGATCCTTTTGCCTCGTACATTGTCCAGATTTGCCATAATCAGTGTACAAACTGACCCCTTTTATTCTGACACTACAGCGGCGCCTGTTCAGAGCAGGCCTGAAAAAAATCATCCTGTTATGCAAGTAAAATCCTGATGGACCACTCATTAACCCCCCAAGGACACACACATTAAACTGTAGAGCAGACTCTTACCAGCTGCCTGTTAGCTCGCAAGATCTGAAGACATGCACAGCGTGAAGGCAGAAGAAAAAAAGAAATCAACAAAAGATAAAAAGACAGACAAGCGAAAGGGAGCGCAAAAGGAGTCAGTGCTTCCTGAAATATCAAACTTCAAACTAATAGAAAGAGGCCATAGATATGCAGCACAAAAGGAAACATATTTGGTGAAAAATGAGGGAGAGAAACAGAGGATATGATAAGATTACTATAACATACTCATCAACGGGTGGATGACACAGTAATAGACAAACACACTGTACACAAAGCTGTTAAAAAAACAAAAAGAATGAATAAGTCAAAGATAAGAAATGATCAAGATTAAGAGGGAGTGAAGAACATCCAGCTGGTGACAAGCCAACGAAAACTCATTCAGACACGCACGCACAGACACATGTACACAAACCCTCGTTTGATTTGAACTTATCACTCATTTCAGGAAGCAACTTTCACCTAGTATGTTCTGAAAAAGCAAAACATTATTTGTTTCTCAAAATTCTACAACACACACACACACACACACACACACACACACACACACACACACACACACACACACACACACACACACACACACACACACACACACACACACACACACACACACACACACACACACACACACACACACACACACACACACACACACACACACACACACACCTGTCCATTGCCCATAAGCGATGTGTCCTCTCCCATCAGGATGTAGGATCCAAAGAAGAAGATGAAGGCGTGACAGAAGCCCAACAAAGTCCAGTACAGGAACGTCCGGAAGGACAGCAGAGAATTCCTGCTAATGTCCCTGTAGGACACAAGGTGGGCTTTTTTTTGTATTTGCTGGTGTGTGTGTAATGTATCAAAGGGCAATTTTGCACTTCACTACAATAGTGAATCATGCTAATTTACACTGTGATTATAGAATATGTATTGCGCATATGGCAACAAACAAACTCTCTTGCTCAATCTTCTTATCACATTAATATTTTAGGTAAACAACAGCAAAAATATTCATGCTAACATCATATAAAGCATAAAAAGTAACTGCATTGTGTTCATGAATGTATGAAGGACAATTTTCTTTTAATATAAGAAAGCTTTCCACAAGCGGTTAATGTTGCATTACGTCAAACGTACCTGTACAGTCCAGGTTTATTCTGCAGTACATGTGGATGGACCAGCTGTTCAAACAGACTATACACCAGGATGGGCAGCGAGGTGAAGCAGATGTTGTACAGCGTCAGGTAAACGCTGTCATACAGAGTCTGGGGTGGACACAGAGTGCATTCAACTCAACACCAATTTATCGGCTGCAACTGACGCAAGCAAATCATTTACCGAGGGCCTGAATAGTGCCACACAGGGGAGAGAAGAATGGACGACATTTGTCTTGGATCAAAGTAATAACTTTGTGTCAAAAGGCGTAATGTCAATAATATCAGAAAGAGGATGTGAGATGCACTGATTAAATGTTCAAACAACTATGGTTCAAAGTATTGAGTCAAAATGTCAGCGAAGTTCTGGCCTGTTCAGAATTTTGATATCAATATCAAACTGTATATTGAGGTGGCTCATTCAGAGGAGTTTTGGAAACAAAGCTTCTGGTATAGTTAAGGCGGCATTATATTTAGTCAACGACAGAGTGTGTAACATTAAAGCCACAAACACGTATATGAGAGAGAGAAGTGATGGAGAGATAAGACACTTACTTGTTGTGAAAACAGACAGAAGAACTGGTATAAAAACTGTGGCGTGATAAAACACACATTCTAGAAAAGAGTGAAGAAACAAAATATGAAATATTTGATTTTAAAAGGACACTACGATCTAAATGTGCTTAAACCTAAGATATATTCTACTAGCATTTTTTCAAAAGCATGGATTGGCATGTGTGGATAAGGTTAAGGAACTCACCTTGTAGAAAAAGTACTGTACAAGCGTAGCTATTCTAATGTAGTAGAAGTGACCGTGGACCAGCAAAAGTTTTGCCAGGAACTTAAACCTGGCGATTGCATAGTCACTGTTCCTCACGGCCTGACGACCCTCTTTTCCCATTATACCTGAAAGAGCAGGGACACACATACATGTTGGAAGAACCACTGCTGAATTCACAACTTGTGTGTGTGTGTGTGTGTGTGTTTACCTATGCCCACGTGAGCTTCCTGTATCATACTGACATCATTTGCTCCATCCCCAATCGCTAGAGTGATGGGTTTCTCTGGGGAGGTTTTCCAAAGACGCACCACCTGGACAGGAAAAAATAACAATGACTTCTGGACGCTCTGAGGGCAATGCACTTTGGTGTGTGTGTGTGTGTGTGTGTGTGTGTGTGTGTGTGTGTGTGTGTGTGTGTGTGTGTGTGTGTGTGTGTGTGTGTGTGTGTGTGTGAGCACTGGTACCTTAGCTTTCTGCAGCGGGGCCATGCGGCAGCAGAGCACCGCTGAACAGTTTTTACACACTTCCATAAAGAGCTTCTCGTGCTCCCTTAAGGCTAAAGACAGACTGGCCCCATCCACAACCAACCCATGCTGTATGACATGGTCCTCGTTTATCCTGGAGAAAATATGTACACGATATGAAAGGTGGTGTAGAGCGACAGGAACAATTAGAACCACTAGCAACTATTGTCTTTGACTAGGACTAGTCAAAATAACCGGACGGAGTTCTGAAGTTATTGAAAATCATAAAAACATGAGACCAAGCTGAGGAAACAAGGGATGATCGATCAAATCAATGGTGTTCAATTAAAACTAAGCTTAGTCTAACGTTAGCTCTGTTGTTCACAGAAAACAAAGACTGTATGTTAAGATACGCGTGTGTATTCTCTGGTCAAAGGGGGAACGGGAAACACTCACCTCCTGGCTAGTCTGCGGAGCTGCTCGGCACAATCGTTGTCGGAGCGTTGCTGCAGAAGCTCCAGGATGTTCATGGTCCGGTGGAAGTGGCCACAGGACAGGCTGACGCTGACCGCCGTCTCATGTTTGTCTCCCGTCAGCACCCATATCTTGATCCCCGCCAGCCGCAGAGCCTCAATGGTCTCCTGGACTTTATCTTGGAGTCTGAGAGAGAAAGAGAGAGAGAAAAGGAACGGGTGGAATATAATTCTACTACATGCATTGTATATGCACATTTTACAGCAGTCCCTATGTGTAATTACATTAGATCATTCCCCAGGTAACAAATGACTAATTAGACATCTAATAGACATCTTTTTCAGAATTGGCAGGGACACTTCATTTCTCAAAGCTTTCTTTTTAAGTTTGCATATCATCTTCAACGAGAGAAAGTGTAAAAAAAAAAAAGAAAGCTTGTGTGCGCTCAGGCAGCGAATCCCCAAGCTCCGGTTGGGGGATGTGATGCAGAGTGTTCTATAAGGTCCATGTGCTGCAGCCATAAGCCATTGGTCAAAGCTTATGCCAGTCAGGTTATCATGGCAGGCATCTGTTCACCCACATTCTAAGCCGGGCCCCCACAGGACACAGAAAATGACCTCAAGCAAGAGGAATCTTCTGTTGGCCCCACCCTTTTTATTAAAGGGAAACTTTATGCTTTAATTGTGAATCTGGCCTCCATGACATTGGGCAGCACGGATGTCTAACCACGGTTCATGATAATAAAGAGGTTAAAAGACAAAATATTATACAACATGACCATGCCTGCCAGCATTACATATGCATATTCATATTAAACACAAGAATATTTTTGTCCTGTGCTTAGAGGGAATTTTCAGATTGTGTCCATGTGTGCAGAAGGATGAATACATTCCAGAAAGAGGGTGAAGAGTGAGGCTAATGTGTGAAGCAGATGGTGAGCTGATGCAAACACGGATCAACATTCATTTCCAGAGTGGCTCAGTGGGGTGACGTCTTCATCCACACAGACTCTACATTGTTGGTTTGCTTTAGATTCTCACATCCACCGTGTTTATCTTTCTGTTGTGAACTACGTTCATATTTTTGAATTAACATTTGATGATTTCCAGTTATTTCCTGCAACATAATAATCTATGGATTGATTATCATTGGTGTAGCTCAGACACTCATCTTTAGTACGTGGTCTATTGCCATTTTCTAGTAATAGAACATTTCACAAGCCTCACTGACTTTGGAGCCATTAAAAAGTATCCATACCAAGATGCTCATAATGACAATGCGAACATGCAGCTGTCTGGACTCCAAGTTCCCCAATCTCAGTCTATCAAGTTAGCACGCTAACATTTTCTAATTAGTAACAAGAACAAATTGCATTTGAGGCCAATAAAAATGTCATTCATTTTGCAGGTTTGGTCATAAACTTTTTCAGCCTGGTAAAGTCTCTTACAAAGTATAAAAATAAGAGATCACAGAAGGTTGATAAGATTTATCTTCAGGGATTTTGATGAATTTATTTCACAATTTAAAAAAAATAAATACCGTCATTAGCCCGAAAAAGCTAGAGAACCAGAATCCCAAGGCTAGCGTGTTGAGATATTTCATTGTGGATCAAAAGAGAACAGAGCAACCTGCATTGCCACCCATACAGCCAACATGGCTTTAAAAACACAGAAGGCACTAAAATATTCATTTGGAAAACCATTCGATGAATGCTGAATTAATAAAACATGTTTTATCCAAACACAATATGTCAACGTACTGCCACTAGCAGGACATGATTACAAAGAAACTTGCTGACAGAAGTTGACATCATATTGTATGTTGAACTTGGCCGCTGTGGTGAGATTACAGCGAGTCAGGTAAAACATTCACTGGCTTAAACTCAGTAACCATACTGCACGCAAAAAGACAGAAAATGGTTCATTTAATGCTACTTCTTCCTACTGCGTTAGTTGACATACACAACTATATTGTTGAACACTAGAGCTTTTAGAGTATACTGAAACGCGGAGATTTAGTTCTTCACGTGAAAGATGTCGTATGAATTCGGGGATTAGAACCAGTTTTTTGGAGGGACAATACCAATATGAAACACATCAGTCAGTCTCCTTACTTGTCCTCAACCCCTGTTGCTCCCAGCAGCTGTAGGTCTCTCTCGATGTAGTTAAAGGCCTCTTGCAGTTTCTCCTCCCTCTGCTGCAGCGCGGTGCGAGCAGCGCTCAGATGCTTGTCCACGTCAATGTACTCCTCTGGGCTGAAGTGGCGGCATGCGACAACTAAGGTCCGCAGACCTTTCTACAGTGGGAGGAGGAGGAGGAGGAGGGTGGATGACGGATGGAAAAAAGAAACAACCAGAGACACGAGTCAGAATATAGGAACGACTAAATGAAAGGAAAAGAGAACATACAGACGGGTGTGCCGATAGAGGTACCAATACAAGAGAGGTAAACATTTGTGAGACAAGAGGATGGGGACAAGAAGAGGAGGCTTTTAATCAGCCTTTTATCAGAGCTTAGCTTCAAATCACAGAGCCAGCCTGGGGGGAACACGACTACAAATCAACTCCGTACAGAGCCGCGACTCCTGGGCACTGACGTCCAGTGATATGATCTGGGGGCAGTGTGTGTGCGTGTCCGTGTGTGTGTGTGTGTGCGCGCACGCTGTGATGAGATTTACCGTCTAATGAGAACACGGAGCTCCAGAGCCAAAAGTAATCACATCAATGCAGGGAAATGCCAGGCCCATGCACGAAGAGACACGCAATTCTGAACATAAGGACCAGGAGGCATTTCAGAGTGAGATATTTAAATGTTTTATTATGAGACTGAAGGACTTTTTCTGTGAATAAATTCTTTGAAGATGCTAATGTGATGTTAAATGTGTGTGAAATGTCTGCTCATGTTTGAATGGGGAAATATGAATATTGAAAAGACAACGTTTGTGACTCACCAAGAACTGAACTACAATAATCTACAAAGGAATACTATATGTGTAACGTCTTAAATGAAGCAAACAAAGCAGCGTCTCCTCTAACTGCAGATTGTCTGCACATCCATAGACAATTTTCAGCAACAAAGGTGATGCCAGTTGAAAAACACCCACTTGATGGATATGAGAGAGCAGTATTGGTTTGTGCAGCTAGAGAACCTATTGAGACATTACACCAACCTTAATAGAGTTTTGTAATAAAAAAATAGAATCTCACCAAGGCAAACTCGTCCACGTGAAGTCTGGTCTTTTCTATCTCACCGCTGGTAGTGAAAGGTAAGACGGCCGACTCTGCGCCCTTGGTGAACAGCACTTTGCCACCTTAGAAAAAAACAAACAAATAAAGTCTGATTTTGTATAGAACATGAACAGATTTTTTTTGTTTAAATCTCCAGTCTTAAGTTTGACCACATGATCAATGTAATAAAGTGTATTGTTGGTTACTGTTTTGTGACATTTTGTCAATAATGCTAAAATCAGTTACCTGAGGGAGTTTGCAGTATGACGCTCATCCTCCTGCGATCAGCATCAAACTCTAACAAATGGAGCAATTTATACCTGTGGAAGGAAAGAGACGCCAACTTTGGACTCAGCCCTCACAACCTTTTCTCTGTCTGCAGTCAAGATGTCGTCGTTCATCACATCAAAAGGGTCATACATACTTCTCTGACTTTCCGAATGTTCTGATCTCCATCGTCTCTCCACTGCACCGAGTGAAGGCCACTCCAATTCTGAGGGAAAAAAAAACAGACAGTAGTTGAAAGCTAAAGCTCTTTGGAAAATGGACATGATCAACTTTAAAAACTGAAGATTCAATTAAAGTTTGGCATAATTTAAATTTGTCCTTTAAATCTTAAAATGTATAGCTACAGCACTCCCGTCAGGCTCCCATGGGACCGGTCTTCATGAAAAGTGCAACAACAACTCGAAAGACTCTAAACACGGGTTCGGTCACCAATTTGTTTTACACCTTCATGGATGGCGACCGAGCGCTAATGTAACCGTACCTCTTTGCGGCCTCTACTAAAGCTTTCTCGTCCGGCGAAGAGGCGTAGTATTCCATGTTATTGGAGGAGAAACCGTTCGCATGGGAGAACGGGTCTCCTCCCCCGCCGAGGCTGTCTGGCTGGTCATAGCTGATCTGAACTGTGTGACACAGCGACACCGCCTTGAGAAATAACAACTCCTCACCAATCTGGATGGAGGGGGAAGAAAGAAAAAAAAAATCTTTACTCTGACACAGACAAGTTCAGAGTCATTTAGGTTGATTTTAGGGGAAGCACTGGTGACTGTGCGGTGTGTTTGCACATTTTATTCACACGTGGTTGACAACCTAAAATCAAATTTCATTAATCCAATTATTCATTGTTGATTACACAAAAGGCCGGAGGCAAAAATCCTCCCTAAACTGTTTAATTAACCCATATGCGATAGGGCTTGCCTGTTAGCATCTTCCTGAAGAAAATGTAATGTAATGAGATTTACCAGTTGAGGCGTACAACCATCTGGCGAGTCGTCATTCATTCCCTCCGGTACCAGTTTGCCGTTAACTTCCCGGTACTTGACTCCGTTGATTGAACACTCGCGGAAGTGCATCTCGTTTTCAGTTAGCGTTCCCGTCTTATCCGTAAAGACATACTCCACCTAGGAAACAGACACAAATATGCACACATAATAAGTGGAGCCTTGAGTTGATGAGCACCACAGGCGAGGCAGAGTTCAATCATCCAATGAGAATGACCTATAGTTCCTTATGTTACTTAAAAACAACCAATTGAATTGAGAGTGAATTATGTTATATATCCAAATAGCAACATTTATTGCAAAACAATGACCACTATATAAATCATACTACGTGATATCATAACTCTTTCCATGGTGTTCCCGCACTTGTGTACCTCACCTGTCCCAGCTCCTCATTGAGGTCAGAGGTGTTGACCTGAGCTTTCTGGTTGCTCTCCTCGTGGTAAAGGTCTAAATCCCAGCCAATAAAAAAGGAACCCAGGAACTTCTGCATCTCCACAGTGACGTAAAGCGAGATGGGGATGATGAAGTTATACAGGACCAGAAACGCCAAGAAGTCTGAGATGAACTTCAAGATCTAAAGAGGGAAGAGGTTAAATGTTATTAAAACGAGACACAAGAGGAGCATGGCAACAAGAATAAAAACAAGCAGTGAATCCGGAGAGCAAGATAAATCAATGTCAACTGTAGCAAATGTAAACAGTTAGAACTGTTTAGAAATACAGGCCATCAGCTGTTGTTTTAGGGGTGTTGCACCAGACCTTTGTGAACAAGAGGGAGCTGAGCCATAAGGCAAAAAGATCTACCTGTCCATCTACATCTCACTATGGTCATGAGCTATTGGTTGTGACTGAAATAATCATGTCGTGGATGCCAGAGCCCAAAATGCGCTCCTTTTAAAGCAATAGGGCGATTAAGAGCAATAAGAGCCGCTTGCTCCTTTGCGTTGTGTGGGTGCCAGCAGAGGTTGGTTCGGGCATCTGATCGGCATCCCTCCCTTTAGAGGTTTACCAAAGTAAACCCATAACCCGCTGGAGATATCACATGACTTGTACGGCATCGGGGCTCCTTAGGAGGAACGAGACAACGTTGCTGGGGAGACAGCCGTCTAGATGAATGGCATTGCCTGCGTTTCACACAACTTTTTTGCAAGAAAGGGAAAGGTTTATGCAAGACCTAAATGCTTCTTTTAGGTTATATCATGAGCAACTAGCGTCAATTTGAGTTACCATGGTTACATGGCTTTAACCAGATCAATGAAACTTAATTATTTCCTGATTGATTTCACTGGTGGTGAGGCTGGGAGAAACCACATCCAGCATCTGGATTATAAGCACCACTCACCCCCCAAACAGTGGGGCGCCCTGGCAACCCTTACAACAGTCAACAGCACTGTGTCTGCTGCAGAGACCTCCAGGTTTCTGTAAGGACCATTGCACAGTCTGAAAAAAGGCCCAACGTAGGATGTACTCCCCGTGCCGGCTGGGGGTGAAAGCACCTTAAGCCACACAGACAGATGGTGTGATGACTGATCCTTCTGAATCAAAGCAGACAAGGCAATTCATTTGCATTACTGAAGTAATGGCTTTATGAGACAGGAATGGAGCTGGAAAGAAGCATCAGCAGCGCTACAGAAGCCAGTTAAATGACATGACAATGTTGGAGCTACTGGAAACGGATATTGTAATTTTACAGCCTTTTCACAGACCGTTGGAAGACAAATAGATTCCCTGTAGGGAGGCGATAGTTGTGATGAGAGACATGCAATCATCCGTTAAAGACCAACATGCACTGTAAAGGGGCCGGCAGTTTACACAAAAACACAGCCTTTAATCTGTTGCGGCTTTACTTCTGTCTCCAGTGAGAAAAGAGGCAAGCGGACTGTGCTGTGCTTGTTTCCCCTCTGTCGTACTAAATAGAGGGTGCTGTTGTCTCTGACTGATTAGTGTTGGCAGGTAGGCTGATAGACCGGCAGACTGTCCCCATGAATGGCCCTCTCACTTAAGCCCTGCCACAAAATGTAGAGACCAGCTCCCTTCAAGGAGTCTGTGTGTGTGTGTGTGTGTGTGTGTGTGTGTGTGTGTGTGTGTGTGTGTGTGTGTGTGTGTGTGTGTGTGTGTGTGGGGATTGAGTTTGGGCTCGTCTTTTTTTCTTCGCCAACTCTATTAACTTTTATTGGCAGTAAGAAAAATACCATTATTAGAAAGTAGTAGAAAAAGCAGAGAAAAGCACGAAGAGGGAAGTATAATGTTGCCTAAAACCTTACCTCCTCTCTGGGGCTGATGTCCTGCACTACTTACAGAAAGAGGATCGAGAAGAACGCATTCTTCTGATGCTCAATGCAAACAAGACTTACCGGACTGCTGTTTCTCTCTTGTTCAGTCTTCTGGTTGTAGAAAGGCTCGTCCCACTTGTTTTCAGCCTGCCAGGCATATTTCAAGATGGTGCTGAGTATGGCCTCAAACAGCAAGATGCCAAGGTAGATGATTAGAAAGGTATTCATGGACCTAAGACGGGAAAATGTTTTAAAGTGGAATGTTATAAATTAACAGCATCCCAAGAGACATATTTTGCTGACACGGAGACAACGGAGAGTGCTCACTTCTCCACTGCAGAGCGTTTCTGGGACTTGCACTTATAGTTGAGCGCCATCTTGGACTCCATGCCTGTGTAAATTGCCACACCTGCAACAGCACAGTGAGTTAAGGTATAAAACAGAGCTCATGAGAGGTTAGACCACAGGCCTATGGACTGACTAGGGCGGGGGTGTCAAACTCTGCCCACTTCGCCCAACCACTGACGATGGGCACGGCTGGCTCATACCGTGTATGAACTTCATGTCTTGATGAAGAATGAATCGAGTGCGTTATCACGTTCAATTGTATTGTCTCACCAAAAATCTCTCTGGTATTTTTCAACCTGGCTCCTCTCAGCAGCAAACTCTCCTGACCCAGCGGCCTGACGTGAGGGCACACAAAAACAGGGTAAGCACAAGACAGTTGGTCATATACAAACTTTCAACACACACACATCTTCTGTATAGTTAATCAATAGTTTCAATTTTGTGCTACATTTTCTTTAATGATAATAAAAATAATAATCAGAAGGCCATGTACCCAAGGCTCATATTATTGGGGTCTGTTTGTCAGCCCTCAGCTAAAACACACACAATTATTAATGAAAAGTCTGGTCCCACCTGACTATCTCCTCTTCATCTTGAGTCACCGTAATCCGACCGACAAACCTGGTTCAAAACAAAAAGGTCTTTTAGTGGCCATGATATAAAGCAAATACTGGAGAAAAAATAAATCATGTAAATGCAAGAATTCACCTATACTAACGTGCTCACTGTGAAACCTGAGATTATATGCATTTCTCCCCTATTGTCACAGATTGATGCCCCTGGAGCAAACAGCTTCTCTTTCACTGTGGGATTGTGGCCAAATGTTAACAAAAAAACGCCTGTTCAAGCGGGAGGAAACGCTCAATAATGTAACCGTTCAACTTGCGTTTCCCACACATACAGAGCCTCCTTCTCTCCCTGCTGCCGCAGTAATCCTCATTTGTCAAGAACCCCGATGACCATAACACCATGAGAAACCTGGTGTAGTGAATACCATCAGGTTCCTCCAGCAGAATAACAACAAGGTATTTCTTCATGCCTAAACCTGGTTAAAGACAGCAGATTTCTGGTAACTATGATGTTTAAGAAATCAGATTACCACAGAAAGATCCCAGGAGCTGTTTTAATCAAATGCATATGAATGCAGCAAATGTTGAGAGAGCGGGGGATACAGCAACCAAAAGAGGGGGAAGGGTGGGGGGGGTGAAAACTGCCACCGGAACAAATTGCATGATCTAAAAATACACCGATCGATCCTGAAGTAGCCAGCTGAGCCAGACATGAGAGAGAGGGGTTGTTGAAGAGGCGATGAAGACATCCCAACCCATCGCTCATTTAATAACAGATCTTTGACAAGGATTATGTTGCATGTTTTAATCATACGGCTTACAAAGTGGTATCTGGGAGATATCCAGGGTTCCTCAGGGAATCCCAGAAGAACGAGGCCAGAACAAAACTGTTCCATTCAGATTCTCTAGTGAGTCTTTACCAGGGACGATCCATGTGTTTATTGTATGGGACTTGATGTTGGATTTGTTTTTTGTGTCCACGTCCCGAAGCTGTGGGGATCGCGTAGGTACGCATTACCTGTACAGGTCAGCATCCGGTTGTTGGCACTCCACCACGGCCTGCAGAGCCTCCAGTTGGGACACAGACTGACACACCGCCGTCTCTGCCACCGAGTAGTGAGTCTACAAACACAGTCAAATGCCGATGAATGAAAGGGTGTTCTTGCTAAAGACGGTGCAGCATGGGAGCAATCTGTTCCGCAGCCTGCTTTGCAGGAAAGGAGGCCGCACCTCAAACACGAGGGAGGCAAAATGTCAGAAGAAGGGTGAGATCAAAGTGAACCCCTATTTACGCACAAAAACAAGAGGAAGTTGCTAATAATTTCTGCAGAAATGTGGAAGTGCAACACGATGGTGCAACTACTGATAAACCTGCAGCCAAAATCGTGGTGGCTAACACCAGACACATTCTGACCCTTTATTTTTAAAATGTGTCTTCTCTATGTGGTCAGATGAATGTGATCAAAAACTACTGTTGCTACATGGCAGGTTTGGTTTCAGCAAATTCGAACAATGGATACAGGAGATGCGTGTGCTACTGTACTACAGAACAGCATCAAATAAATGTAGACAAATATTAAAAGATTATACAACAAACACGACTCCCACACTAAAAACCCAGCATGCTGTATAAATAAACTGTTACAGAAGCACCAAAATCTCATTGGAGGGACAATGAGTAACACGCCTCTGGCAAGACCGAGTGGGGGGGGCGGGGGGGGGACTTTCTAAACAGAGTATGTTAAACATTGAAACTAGTCATTTTAAGACTTTTTGGCACACACACAGAATGGCATAGTCATGTGAAAGACACACACGTTAGTCTATCAAACTACATTTGCGGACTAATTCTCAAAAATTAAAATGAATTTACATGAACTTATTTAAAATGAATCTTCCATGATGAGTACACAGCAACACAACTTAAAAAGGTACCCTGAGGTGTTTCAGACCGCTAGTAGGCCAAAAACAAGGACGCGCACACACACACACACACACCAAAATGAGTCACATTTTTCCACGGGTCGACGGCTGGGGGCAATAAGTACACAAACGAAGCAGCCAACAAACAAGAGAGCATATGTTCAGAAATCAGCACACAAAATATAAAGCTGATGGGTCCAGAGGTATGCAAGCTCAGCTACAGACTGACACGTATGAACACAAACACACACATTTGTTTGGTAAATGTGTTACGAGGAAGGAGAGGCAGTCACACTTTGACAGATCTTGAGGAAAAAAGTATGAACTCTTTAACAGAACGCAACATTTGCTTGATAACACTTTATGGTGGTTTGCACCACAAAGTTCTTCAATATTGCAGATATCGTCACAAATCTTTTGACGTTCCCGTAGAACATGTTTTGTACACATTGCTGCCTTGCTCTTTCTTCTTACTTCCCCTTTACATATTTTGAAATGCTGTATTTTTTAAACAACATCTCCTCTTACTGCTCTATATCTCGGGTTCTTTTCTATGCACCAATACCCACAGCTTGACTTCCGCTTGGCAATACATTGTGGTTGTGATGTTCCTCCCAGACTCGCACACACAGACCTTAAGGTTGGTTTCCCCATCCAGGCTGGCTGTGGTGATGTGACAGGTTCCATCGTCTCGATCCGACGACAGCAAGGCCAGGTCAGCTGGGAATGTCTCATCCTTAGCCACACGAACTATGTCCCCCACCTGGATACAGACACGCACAGATTCACAAGGAGTGAAGACGATACCAGCCACAAACGGCCTTGGTAATAAATAACCTGCTAACGAGCTGACGGACTCAGTGTTTCAAGGTTTTAAGCAGAGCTAGACAAGAGAATATTTGGGTTACAACATGTCAGTGATACGGTCATTCCCACAGTGATCTCATGAGGAGGCTGCTTTGACCTATGTTAACTTTGAGGCAGTTCGGCTTTGTGTGCTCAAATTCATTTGGCACGCAGGTATGCACACCTGCCATTATATTGTTTTCACAAAAAGTTTGTTCCTGGAGTTCAGGTTCAAATGAAAGATATTTTTGTATTGCATCAAATTTAAATTCTACGGTATGTATGTCTGGTGGATTTCTGGCTATAACAGGTGTCGACATTTGGCCGAGGTAATGTCCCGATCGTAACCGAAGAGAGAAGCTTTTCCTTTGGGTGTAGAGATCTTGCCACCTTACCCTGATGTTCTTTGATTTTGTCTGGACGAGACTTCCGCTGCGAACCACAAACACCGGAGCCCCGTTCACCTCGTTGTCTGCTTTGTGTCTCAGCCAATCCTCGTAGCCCTGTGGAGAGGTCGGCTTTTTAAAATCGATCACAGCGATCAATAGTGGTGACAAAGTGACCAACAGCTTGAAGTGTGGTGTGAAAACATGTTGATATTAATGCAGGGTCCTTTAATGGTGTGTAAATAAAGCAACTGGAATCAACTGCAGCCGTATCACATTTTCATGCATTTCACATCTCGACGGAGAAAAAATGTCTGGAATGGTTGAAGTTTTCTCAGACTTATGAACTGAAACAGCATGTGTCAACTACGATTAATCTAACTTCCATCAGTCCCAAATGTCAAATGCAGTATGGTAAGTTCCCCATTTTCAGCACAACAAAGAGGAAGCCAGAATGTGATTGTGTTCTCTCACCTGTTTTATGGCTGTAACTGTGATCACAAAGAAGAGAGGCAGGCCACTGGTTACTGGGGAAGTTGGGGTGTCTATCATTAACTAGAAAGATAAATATACAGGCGGGTTTGAAGGCATTTTGATGAATTGGAAGTGCACTAGAAAAAAGTGTGGTAAATGTTGTTATGTCCTGTTAAGAGAGAAAACAACAGAGAGAAGTAGTGGCTGATGTGTCACACAGGAAATCCATTTAACTTCCCTTACAGGTTAACGGTTGGTTCAGAACACACTGCATTTAGTCTGAAAAGCAGCTTCAATATGAATGCATATTATCACAATTTATTTAAGGCTGTTTTGCCTGAAGAACACCCCAAAAATTACCCAAAATAAAACCATTTTTAAAAACGCTATCATGGAACAGAGACAATGGAGGCAAAGTGATTTGTTCTCTTAGTGATTCAACATGTTGTTGCTTAATCTTGCATCAAGAGTGTAGTTACTGTAAGATCTGCATCTACTAACAGGTAGTTGACAGAGAATATGAGCCATATTTATAGGCTCAAATATATATAGTTCACCAAGTATAGACAAGTCAAACCCGATCCCTTGAAGGGTAACTACACCTTCCAATTGTGTTCAAACTTTCCATCCCAACAGATCACTAAATAACGTAAATGAGGAGCTTTTCAGAAAAGAAAAAAAAGTATTGAGGAATTCATCAAAGTCCTTCTAAAAATGGTCAAATTGTCCGTAAAAGAAAGTATCCCGTTCACAGTGTCAAGATGAAAAGAGGTCCTCCACTCAGTGATTCGAGACTAAGCTGACTTCAGCTGCACTGACAACTTGAGTGGTGGAAAAGAGTTTTTTTCCCAGACAGTGAAGTTGATTACTCAGGCTTCACTTCACTGGCCCAAATAAATCAGGAGAAGGCTGAACATTTAAAAACCAAACCCTACCGACTGATGCTTAGCGACGGCCTAATGCCCCGGGACGGCTGTGAGGACACACAAATAACTCAATGTGCGACTGTAATGTTGTAAAACACAAGTAGACTTGTCTCACTACTGGTACTAGTCACAAACTTGTGACAAACACAACCATGCCAAAGAAAATAGTGTGTTATTTGTGCGTGTTATTACCTGTACGAGGAAGATAATGAGAAAATAGAAGTTGGCTATCCTTCTGAACTGCTCGAACAGATTCTTAGGGACAAAATTCCAAATTGTGTACTGAAAGAGAAAGAGAAAAACATTTAGGTAAAGGACTAACACAGGCTGCATAAGAAGGGTCAGTGAGTTTCTAAAAGCAATATTTGAGGGATGAAGTTGTTATTTAGCCTTTTTGAGACTGCATGGCTGACGGATACAACAAAGAAAAATGACTAAACATTTTAGGTTCTCTCTCCACACGACTTATTTTCACTTCTGAACTTTTCTCAGTATTAAAATTAGGGCTGTCAATAGATTAAAAAAATCAATTAATCAAACATTTTAAAATTCAATAATGTCGATTAATGGCAGTTAATGAATGTTGTTTTTAATGAATGTATTATTTTTTTATTCTAATGACTAAATCGTACAAGTAATGAGTAATCACTTTAAAAAACGTATTTTAGACACTGTTGTTTAATTGTTAATTATATTTTAAACACAAAACTACACACATTTGATTATCTTGGAAGCAGAATTCCACCAGGTGGAACATGTTGAACTAGCAAGTCTAGCAGCTAGCTTAGCATAGCTTAGTCAAGCAGCTAGCTTAGCATAGCTTGGTCTAGCAGCTAGCTTAGCATTGCTTGGTCTAGCAGCTAACTTAGCATAACTTAGTCTAGCAGTGGAGGAATTCCTCCGCACATTTCTCTCCTGTATATTGCGTCTGTTTTACTTAGTTATCTGTCACACATCTTTCTACCAACATGCTAAAACTCCAGATTATTATTTTTTCTGCAGTAAATGTGAACACTTTTAGGAGGTAACTGTTATATTGAGTGACAAACATGAAATCCTGTGGTGAAAATACGATGGTGAAAATACCAATACAGGCTTCATCATGAACAGCATAGCAGGTACCTTGGAGGAGATGATTCTGTTGTCGGCAAAGCGCTGCGGGACGTAGTGGCCATGCTGAGGGAAACGGTTTGCAACATAAACCGTCCTGGTGTCACTTTGATGGGGAGGGTCAACGCCCTGAGGGAAGGAAGTATAGATGAGAATAGTAAATACAAAAAGGGACAAAAACAAAACAATAAAACAAGATGTTGGGCTAGCGGGACTAATGGGATGTAACATCATGACCTGATTTTAAGTCATTCCGTTTAATTGGCATAAAGCAGAAGCATCTAAAGACCACACTACAATCCACAAGGGTGTCATAACGAATCAGGAGACCGGAACAATCTAGATATTGTATATATTCTTGTGAATAGTACTACAATATTATTAGTATTAGGGTTGTTTGTTATATAATTGACAGCTAAAGTTGAACTCAATTCCCATAGCAGGAAGTAGCGCCTGTCTTCATGGTGAAAGTGAGGATATTAAGAATTTCTGCTTGGTTTCAACTGGCAACTAATTAATAGGATCCTGACTCCCAGCCTCACTTTCACTCACATACGAGACACCAGGATGCGACCCGTCAGAGTTTCACTCCTTTCAATGGATGTCTTTGTTTCTTGACCTTGGAGGGTGCATTGTGCAGCAGGGGTGTAAACCGCCTCCCTCCAGTTTTTCTGTATCTGTTGTGTTGGACAACACAACCGTTTCCTCGTGAGTTCTCTCATGCAGGCCGCCTGCACTAAACCGTCTACGCAAAGTTAATGCTTTAAAAGACTGAGATGGGGATCGACGTTCTATATTTTCCACCACAATCATCCAAACCCAGATGGTTCAAGTCCCTGTATAGTTTATAAGATAAATTAGTTTTTAACTTGTATTTTAACCAATTAGACAAAGCTTATATATGTGTTTATGAAAGAAAAATGTACAAAGGAAAGGACCATAGGACCATATATTAACTAAAATAGACGACTGGTCCAAAACATAATGTTCAATAAGAAAGGGTGAAAGTATGACAAATAACACTAAGTGGCACAAGGCAACACAATGTTCCTCACAGTGAAGGCCTCAGGCTTGTGACACTCTCTTACCCGTGACCACATAACAAAGTCACATTTGGGTGATGCACTGTGGTTATTTAGCTGCAAGGTCCCATTAAGAGGAAACACAACAAAGACCAAGGATATACCTTACATATTCAAATTGAAATTTGATGTGGTTTTATAAGCTTAGTCATGCCAGGTTTCTAAAAGTCAAAAACACAACAAAAAAAACACTGAAATGCATTCAGGAGTGGTTAACCTCTGAGAGCTATTTGATATAATCGGCTAATGTTAACTATTCAGCATACATTCATCTGCAGAGACCAAAACACAAGGGGTGCACTTTTCACTTTGCCTTGTTGCTCACTTGTGACATTCTTTTCTGCTAATGCCCTGTGTGAGGACTGCTATTCTAAAAAAAAAATTTAAAAAAATGTGCTTACAGTCTTTGCAAATGTTCAATGACGTAGGTGCAAAACACACCCATCCGCACACTGACAGACAGACCGAGGCAGAGAGGAATGTATATCCGGGGGCAATTCCTGCCTTTCTGTTTGACTCTGGAGCTCCCCATCTGCTCCTGATTTCTTATTGAAGAACTACGCCACGACCAACACTATGGTTGGGTTGATCAAAAATGTGTGAAAATAACGAGAAAGTCTAGTCTCGTTGGTAACATTCCAGGTGGAGTCGATATTGGGGCTTCATTAGCTGTAATATTCTTTAAACAGAAACCGGCCTATATTTGTACTTTTTAAAGAAATACTAGCTCTACGGGGAAGGTCAACTGAGCATGTAGACAAAATAATACGTCATTTTATACCAGACTGCGGCATATCAATCTTAATGGCTGTAACCACTGCAATACCTCCGCCTGCACGGCTACGTCCAGAAGGCCAGGAGAAGCCCCGATTACGAGGCAGACCGAGCGGGACCAACTTCTTTCTATTGTAAGGTGCTGTGAACATCGCCTACTGCTGCTTTAGAGGCAACATCCTCACAATCATGAAGCTGCACACACAGCGCTGGATTCACTGCTGCGGTGGAATACAGAAAACTGAGCAACGTGTGCAGTGTTTGTAAAGACTGCTCACATTTAAACAGACATTGGGTAACATGGGATGTCCACAGCAATGCATAGAAACCAGCTGTTGAGTCACTGGCATTGATCAACGAGCTCTTCCCACACATAGATCATGGCAATGTTGTACTTGGTAGAAAACACCTTTGCATGATTACCGTAAGGTACCATAAGTCTTTCAGACTGTGTATGAGAAGCATATTAACCAACTATCAGTTCAGTTGCTTAATAATTAACACCATTGCCCAACAGCAGCTGAAGTGCTTGTTCATACAAAACTGCCTTGTGTGTAACTGCCACAAACATGTGGAGAACTTGATGGCTCTGAACGCACTGCAGTGACGTGGGGAATACCGATTTACATTGAGGGTCATTAAAAGTTAATAGATCTATGGGACAAGACCAGAGTTTGGTTGATGTGACAAAATGTTTCTATTGGCTTGTTGCACAGCAGAAATCAGGCTATTATTTTGTCTCCTGACTGTAGGCAGACAGGTAACTGATTCCCACATCCAGCCTTCGAGGTCCAGGGTGACCTGGGGGTAGCATAGCCCTGAACAATGCGAGTCAGCGCCAGAGAGGGAGTCGCGTAAAGAGGGTCTCAATACGTTTTCAGCCAACTACCTCATAACATAATAGAGAACATTTATCCAGAGCAAGTGGGTATGAGATGAAAATTCCCGCAAGCCGCTCCTGATCCATCGCTTTGACGGTAATTGAACAAGATGGTGTCACTGTGACACTTGACCTTTGACCACTTAAATTGAATCGGTTCCTCTTTAAGTCCAAGTGGACATTTAGGGCTAATTTGAAGAAATTCCCTTGCAGGGGTACCAAGAGAATGGACGGAACAAATAGACAAATATATCCGTACAACTGAAAAATCACGATGCATCCAACTTGTCCCTAAAAGGGGACATTCATTCAGTCTTACCGGGCTGCCACGTCAACATGCTAATTTCCCTCAAAAATGAGCAAGTAAGCAGAAATAAGGACAGGACTGACATGTAAGGTCTCTCAGAAAACTAATCAGCCAACCACTGTGTTATCCCTCTTTCTCCTAAACATCACTGTACTTTCCAGCAGAAATAAAGATCAGACAAATGCCCCTCTGGTGGACTCTCATTAGGCCACTTGCATTTTAATAATTAGAAATCTTAATTAACTGCGAACTTCACGGGACGGGTCAAACGAGTGGGGCCATCTCAAATCAGCAGGAGGCTACCATTTCTATGGAGTCCAACTCTCTGACACCAAAATGAACTTCTAGAAGTGAAAATGTAAATTCTTCTGAACAGCTTATCGAGTGTCACCGGACCCCAACTTAAAGAACAGTACTTAAGAACCAGGACATGGGGGCTCAGACACATTGTTTAGACTCCCTGGCTGTGGCAAAATCAACATTTTGACCAATGTGTGACTGATCTCATAACATGCACTCATTCATTCACTCACTCAGTCATTCATTCATTCATTCATTCATTCATTCATTCATTCATTCATTCACATGGGCAGGCCCCACTCACATGCTTACACAACCGTATGTCCATGCAGGTTCTTATCCAAACATTGGATAATCGCATGAGCCTAATCTAAACACCAATCCTCCGGCACGGCTCAAACCTGTCTATGTCCCTTTAGCGCCTTCATCCGAGGCTCCATGCGCCTCATTAACAGGGCACTGGAGGATTTCTGTTTAACTTCCTCTGCTTATTGCTTGGCCGACTGACGCGTCACCACACAGCCATGTTTACAGGCAAACAACAGGTGACACAGGCAGATACAGGATGCTCCCTCAGTCACACGGAACCGGTTGACTTTGAATCTAAGGAAGTAAATACCGACGTATACTGAGCAATGGAAAAGAAAAAACACTGATACGATCAAAAAGTTGAATCAAACTAACGTTAAATCTTGCTACAAACCATTAAAAAAAGTCTCTGACGTTTTAGGAGTTGAGCCAAGAGCGGAGTTATGTCATATTAATACGTAATAAAGTGGACGAGTAGACGCTAGCAGAAGTGAGCTCAACTTCGCCAAGTGTTACGCGGTTAGCCACCTAGCTAGCGTCGACTCTCAGCCGCATTTCAACAGCCTACCAACTTACAACTCCAGCATTAGGATCAACCGTCTGTCTGTATGTCACGACGTTTCATCCGGCGCTGACGTCGTAACCCATTAAAAGCTTAAGTGAACTGACATAACAGCAGCTAAACTGGGACTAAAGCTAGCACTAGCGTTACCTCCACCTGGCTGCCCTCTGCGCGAGGCGCCAGGCGTGTTTGGGACGCGCCGTCAACAGCTAACTCATTTGCTAGGTTAGCCTGCAAAATGACACCCGGGTAAAGTTTACACAGCTTTTCTCGAAGCGAACAATGCTTTTCGTGCGCCCGGCGGTGCGGGCTAACTGGCGCTAGCGGGGGGGGCAGAGAGGTGACGTCGGGCGAGTGGGTTTACCAGCTGTTGTCGTATCCAGCGGAGCATCCTTAACGAGGACGTTACGAAGTACTCGGCGCAGCCGCTAGCAACTAGCTACTCCCACAAAACCTCCCATGGACGCTTCCCCCCTCGAAGGCAGCTCCTCTCGGTGGCATTACGCGACACGTCCACGCAGCGCGACGTTAACTCTGCGGAGAAATGCGTCCGCTCCTTCCCATTTCCTCGGTAGTGGCAGACAAACGATCCCCGGTGAGAGTGACAGGCGGCAGGCGAAGGGAGTCCCAGAGAGCTCTGCACTACATCTCTGTTCTGCCACGATCCGTTTCCTCCTGCCAGCACACTCTGTGCAGACACCGGCTGCTCTCTAGCGGCCTCCCTACGCCCCCTACCTGTGTGTGTGAGAGAGAGAGAGAGAGAGAGGGAGAGGGGGGGGGGGGGTTATGCACAGATGACCAAACGGGAAAGGCAGCACACTGGCGGCTGGAGGAACATTTTCTAGGAAGTGATAAAACGCATCACAAACCCAATACTAATTTGTAGTTCAATATTCAACATTTATTACAAAACAACAAAAAGTGGTAAATACAAGTTTAAAGAGCGCCACCAACCCAATGGCACGTCGTTGTGGCCGAAAACGGTACTGCACCTGATTTACGTTCCACGCGCGTGCCTAATTGAGGAGAATTCCATTTGAGGTGACTTTTAACAAAACCAAAAACATAAAAAAAAACACAGTACGCCAATGACCACTGTGGCTAGAAAAAATGAGATTCAGTCTGAGGGGCATCTCATCAATCATGTCTTGATCATTCTTAATACATTTATATTTAAAAAGTGGTTTAGGTGATTACGCATCATTCCATTGGGCAGCTTCAGCCCTTTTCAGAACCCAATAACTTGAAGATGAGAGCAATTTCGAGGTTGTGTCTGGGACGTTATGAAGCCAAGGACAGTTTCCCAGACCTCAAAAGAGCCACAAACCAGAGAGCACCCTGACTGTAAAAAGTAGTCACTTTAAAAACTACTTGAAGGACTAATCCAACCAGACTGTGTGAGACATAATTGTTGCTGCTAAGAGATCAAATATTTATTGCACACAATTTTATTTTATGTGATTTTTGGAATTCTTTATTTTGTCTCGCAATGTTAAAATAAACCTACCATTACATAAGCCGCAGCTGCAGCAAATAGTCTCTTTCTCTTTCTGGCTTCCTGAATGAAGTAAAAACATGCAAATGAATTTGCATATTTTTGCATTGTTATTCACGTTTGTTTCTTAAGGTGCTCGTATGGCTCCTTCCGTCCTCTGAAAGCGTAAAAAAAAATATTCCGGCAAATGTAGCTAAGCCAAACCTGACCAACATGCATTTGTCTCCAGGATTAAGAAAGCTTTAGGCCACCCTTTGAGTCAGCAGAGTTCAGCCCTCTGTACCTGCAACATTTTGGGTTCAAGTCCCTCTTATCTTTTATTTACAGTAGCCACATTCTTTTCTGTGTTTTTTTTCTTCTTTTTTTACTACATTGCAGCAAAAGCAGAAATATCCCAAACTCGTCTTAAAAAGACAGCTTCACTCTGCTTATCCTGTGGGTAAATCCGCTGTGTGTTTGTGTTTGTATCCCAGCCCTGAGCTCAGCGGCCATACATGTGACGGTCAGAGTGATCTCACTGATTTACACAACGGCCACTGCCGGAGCAACATCCCATATCTCTCATCCCATAGCTGGATTGAATACAGTATGTTACTTTTTGATGTGAGAGGATGGCAGTGACGTGCTGGTTGTTCGGATTGAAAGCCTCATGTCTGTAAATGTTAACTTTTTCAAAAATGGGCCTGTTGCTACCTCACATGTCACATCTCACTACGACTAATGTAAAAAAAAAAAAAAGGATAAGTCAGAATATGATGAGCCGTGGTCACGCACAGTTGTTGCCGGTTGAAATGCTGTGTGCTTAATACACGTCTTTGCACGTCATGAGGGAGACTGCTGGCCAGTGATCCATGACGCCCTTGATGTCTGTCATTATAATGGATGGCAAGGTACCAGAAAACGTCTGGCTGCCTTCCCGGCGCTGGATTTAATTTAATTTCCGTTGCAATCCTACAAGTGCTTGTCATAATAAATGCTTTAGCCCAACAGGTTGAAAATATTCCCTACACTGCACAGACCTTCAGTATGTCTAGAAAATATTAACATTTTACATGACCCGTGCTTTAATCGATGCAATTGTATCTTGGGGAACCTTACCTGAACATTAAGAGGAGGCAGCCATATTCCTAATGGAATAATATATGAGCGGCATTTTCGTATCCTCCTTTCCCCCTGAAATCTAGTTGATGTATAGAGTAACAGGAAATAAAAAGTAAAAAGCAAACAATTGCAGGACTTTATCCCACTGCTTGATGATGATGACCAAACAGGTAGAGGTATTCATCTATTGAATAAAATGAGTTCTGAGCTTGGAATTTAATTGTTATGCAGCCAACACCAGCCAAAGTTTGTCTCACAATTATGGTATAACCAAAATTCCAGATAATATCTAGAATCCTACATACATAAGTTTATGCCTTGCTCAATAAATTTGAATTAATTGTCATTTAAAAAATGTTAATTTACATATCTATAACCATGGCAAAATATATGCATCTTTGCCATTTAGCATCTAAACCTTCATACCTGATTATGCAGTTTATGTTATGGCCCAAGCAGATGTTACTATTGATGAATTATTAAGTTTGCAACTTGGATAGAAAAATAGGAAGAAGAGAATACATTTCTATAAGGCTGTCAATTCTTTGACTCCGTATTGGGGCGAGTTAATCCAGGCCTGTTTAACCATGCTGTGGCTGATCCTCTTGGTAAATACACCAGCACTAAGTGGCTTTCAATCATTACCACCAAGTATCTCTAACAGTCCTAATAGGCTTAGGACAAGTTCTCCCTCTCTCCCAGGACCCACTACGCAACGGTTGCTTGCTCAGGCATCGGATTCCACTTTGTATGTGTGTATATTAGTGTCTGTCTTGTTGCATTAGCATGACCATCTGTCTCTCTAAGGGGCTCCGGGGAGCTTGGCTGTAATGGTCGCCCCGCCTCTTAGGGAAATAGAAGTTTAATGGATTGGCTTTTTGGATGGGTCAATACAGACTGGCCATTAGTCTAGACTCAACCCCTTTCAAAATTACAAATGGGATGTTTTTGGGAAGCTGAACAACAGACTTCAAAAAAAGGAGCAGTGGGGATTCTGGGAATTATTGACATTATGTTAATATGTGGTGTGTCTCCCTCTTAAGGACAAACTGAGGTGTTACAACTATGAGGGGCAATTTACAGTGATGCAATTTGTAAAATGCGACACACAACACAGTAACAGCCCAACATTACGTTTGAAAAACTGAAATGCTTTTTAGATGTGAGCGTACATGTCATGTATGTGTGTATTTGTGTGTGAATCTAACTGACACATGATCACGGAGGCCGTGGGTCACGACTTGGTAAATCGCTGCAGCTCAACTTGTCTGTGTGTTCTACACTGTCTTGGTATTTGTGTGTTTGAGTGTGCGTGAGTCGAGGGAGAGCTAGAGAGCGAGAGAGAGTTTGTGTGTGTGTGTGTGTGTGTGAGAGTGTGTGTGTGGTGCCAGGTGGGTGGTATTGGGTTTCCTAAGGAGCTACTAATCCTTCACCTAACACCCTGACCTCCTTAGTCTGTGACCCGGAGAGGCAGAAGGAAGGAGACTCTTCATCCACTTCACTGGACCTGGTCATGGATGACAAATCGTGTGCCTGTGTAAATGTCAAATGGATCACCGTTGAATTAGCCTGACTCGGTTTGAATAATCCAAGTACAGTCCAGCTGTTCTTTTCTTGCTCTGAGGAAACTCTTAATCTGAGGTTTACCCCATTGTAACACCTTTCTCAATTGTGTATTTTGTTGTTCACTAAAACAGATACGGAGGTCCAGTCCCCCAATATTATGCAGAAGCCGTATAGCCACCCTCTGAGCACGTAAACTGCTTTGTATCTAATGTGACATGTTCCCGACCTGAGTGACATGGTGACAGTGTGTGTGTGTGTGTGAGAGGGGGCTGTCAGTGATTTCTTTAAAGGAAAAACATGGTCGAATTTACAAATGCCCCCCATCGTGTCTGTTTTAGGAAGATATAAATAAAACCAGGTCAAAAAAAATTAATATAATATAAATTACTTTACATAATGCGGTGCATACAAACAGTGTGAGGGGAGACGTCGCAGGCTTAAGGGAGAAATTACACAAATAGATATGTGTAATTAACTGGGATAAAGCCTCCAAATTCACCCACATATTCATTCTCCTAGTGATTAGGTGTGTGTGTGTGTGTGTTTGCTATGAAGTTACTGTGGCAACACTTTAGCTCCAAACATGCGTCTGCTTGCGTGATTGGATGGGTGTGGGTCTGACGTTGTCGTGGTGATGTTGGCCCCTGCTGACCTCGGCCTTTCCGGGCCCCTATCCTCTCTGTCTCTTGGCTCCCCAGCTTGTGTCTGACTGAGCGGCAGCTGGTTGGGACTGATTTGTCCGTATGAGTTCAGACATGCTCAGTGGCATCTGGTTTGTTTTAGCAGACAGCTAGCTTAGTGCTAAGTTGTTTCTACTCAGCCAGCGCAGATCTTTCACTAAAGTAATGACGTTATATACTCCATCGGAAGTATTGCCAACAAAATTCATTTTATTGTATTTTTGAATAGCCCAACATCGCAAATTACAAATGTTTACAATGACATTTGTTTGAATATTGACTGAGCATTTAGCCCGCTCTATGGATATGTGCATGTAAATTAATATGTAGTTGAGTATAGTTGCATCCGAAATGTTGAAGTATAACATGGACGACATGTAAATACTCCACTGACATATGTGCACAAAGAAAGTTTTTCCACCACTTTCCTTCAGTGGTGCCATGCAATGATCTAAACACTAAATACTGCATAGTAATTTTGCACAGACTGACAGAAATCCCATTTCTTCAGAATTGTTCTAATCTTTCAGTGTTTCCCGGAGTAAACTGAGCTGTAGACTCTCTGACTGTTTGCAGAACCACTGGAACCACTGGAACAGTTTGGTTGTTGTTCCAGCAGAGTAAAGCCCGTTTGTATGTGATGCAATGGCCATTCATGCCACAGGTGGGCATGTGGAACGGTTCATATGTTTGAATGTTATCAGGAAAACCTCTGGTTGAACTCTCCATGGATCACGCAGACCCGAAACCGAAGACAGTGTACAAGTGCACGTGTGTGTAAAGGGTTCAGCCGACATCAGATTCATCAATCATTCCTCTTCTGTCCCCACCTTCAACACGGTGGTGCTTTAATGATTGAGTAATGATAAGAAAATAAGCAAAATACTTTGTTTTCATGCCACGAAAGATGTGTGGTGTCATAGACTACATCCAACATTCTCTCTACCATACGGGACTCTGCAGCCTCCATGCCTGAGGCAGTAAACCTGTCTGTCCATCAGTGGTTATAAGCCTCCTAATAGGTCGTTCTGTTTAAATGGCAGGCCTTTCATCTGTCTGTCTGCCCTCTCCAGCTACATGACTTTAATGGCCCTGACATCATGTAAGCTGGAGCAGCTGGCTGTGGCTGTGTGTGTGTGTGTGTGTGTGTGTGTGTGGCTGTGTGTGTGTGAACGGGGAGGTGTTGGTACCTGCATGATGGTGTGGCTCTAATCCATGTTTGTTCTGCTCCAGCACCAGGAGAGAATGTCCACCACATACACATATGGCACACCTGCAGCCTCATGCACACACATACACACACACACACACACACACACACACACACACACACACACACACACACACCTACACACACACACACACACACACACACACACACACACACACAGTGAACTCAAAAGGGTTGCCCCTCTACAATCATGGTGCATACACAAGAAGAAGTAGTTAATACATCCTGTTTGTGTAGAGGTACGTGTTTTATCATCAGAAGTACTGATTAAACCTTCAAGGGACTGGGCAACATACTGTTTCTTAGAAGGCAGTATTATTACCAGGTAGCGTAAAAAAAGCATTTTTTATTTTATTTTATTTTATATAAAGTAGGTAGAATTCAAAATATTATATAAAAAAAAAAAAATTGTGCATCCTTTAGATTGTTGAACTTTTTAAACTGTCATAATTGTAACAAATGAAGCACATGGATGTGACATATGAGTCATTCCATCAAACTTCAGTTGTTGGAACATGTGGATGAGAATAAAAATCTCCTCCAATGAAATGGAATCACTTTAGTTTGTATGTGAAAGTAGATATTTGTGACTAATATCACAAAAAAATACAGGGCACAAAAAAAGTGATGTGATTTGGATCAAATCTGTCGCTCTGTGTTGCCACACACTTTGTGTACCTCTGACCAAACCTTCAGCCACTCAGGGCTGTTAAGGTCTCAAAGTAATGTCTGGGAATTGAGACGTACATACCAGTCACTCAGGATGCTAATCTAAGAGAGCGGCAGAGGAGGGGTGGAGACCACCAACAAACCAAATTTATCTATCTTAAACTGTGTGTGTGTGTGTGTGTGTGTGTGTGTGTGTGTGTGTGAGAGGAAGACAGAGAGCCGCTATCGCTCAACAGCTATGATATGAGACTGGGTTTGAGCTGAAGTGGAAAGATTTGCACAGTTCGTTTCACAACTCCTCTTATCTGCACTGACTGAAGTCATGCCTGATACTACCATTACTACTGCTACTATGTGTGTGTGTGTGTGTGTGTGAGTGTGTGTGTGCACAGCAGGATATTACTTCAATTGCCCACAAAAAATCAGGAGGAGACACAAATTTTATTCGGCCAAAGTGTTTTAAAACGACAACCTCCAATCCAGGTGTTGATGTCAGATCAGTGTGAGAGTGACGCCTGCACAGATCACCAGGCGGGGAAGTAACATGACCATATTTGGTAGCAGTGTCAAACTGAATGGCACTTCCAGGTCAAATCTAATAATCTGGCTTTTTTTCAATTCTAAGAGCTGGTTTCACGAGCTATTTCTTATTCAAACTTAGCCTGATTATAATGTTGGTCATGAGGGTTGATGTATCAACAACATTTACTGTGTGAAAGTGTGTGTTTTACATATTTTTGTTGTGTTGTTTTTTATTCTTTTCGTGCCCCGAAAAGCACTCTATGAATACATTGTATTATTATTATGGTTATTATTATTATCTTTTAAACCTGTGTATCACAAAAAAACAGGTCCCATGACACAAATAGGTTAGTTAATTAGTTATTCTTAAACACTCGCCACCTGTAACCAGTTGTGTTACCAGTACATGTTATGTAAACCAACTGACAAATATAAAAGTCAGCTTGCTACTGACACTCATTTAAAAGGTTCTGGTCCACATCTGACCTGACCCTTGATGCTTTTTAATAATTAAACCAGTAGAGAAAACAACAAAATATACCTCAAAATATAAAAATAACCTTAGCTTAAACAACCTAAAAACAACAGTTAGATATCTGTACTAATGAGAGCTTCTGTTTTCTACGTAATCTGGTTCTGACCGTAAAATAATTTAATAGTAAAATGATTTACAAGTGACTCAAGTCTCTGTCGTCAAGTTGACTCGAGTCGTTCCTTAACGGTGCAACCAGATTTAAAAAATAGTTTTATGAACTCAATGGCCAAATCAGTATTGCATTTGTGAATAGTTAATGCAGCCCAGGTCAGATGAATTGAATGGAAAAAGAGAGAAAAGGAGCAATGGAGTCTCCGCTACATACGGAGTCAGGTGTGTGTCGGGGAGGCAGGGAGACCAGCATGTTTACCTGACGCCTCCATCCGACACAGACCAAACATTCGCCTTACCTGCTTCTCCTCCTCTTCTCTCTGTGCCCCCCTCTCTACCCCCACAGATGTCCTTCTGAAGAGGCAGCATGCCGCTTAACACCCACAACTATCAAAGAAATACTCAGCGAAGCGAGGAGGACAGGGCCGTTTGAAAAGTGTCTGTACACACACCTACGTGTGTGTGTGTGTGTGTGAGACTTGCTTCAGAGAGGCCCACGTCGTCTGTGGTCTCACTTCTTTAAGTAAATACCGTATTATCCTCTAGCTGTCAGCGGTGATAACTTCACTGTGTGTGTGTTTGTGTGGGTCCTGTTGAGGGCATGTGTGGGCTAGAATGTCCCTGATCAAACTGATGTGTTGATAAATCAATCAATGCATTCACATGGTGAGTTGTATTTGAGGTTTTATTTCATACATCAGATTTGATTGGAGCAGATTGTATGTATTTTAAAACGTTGTTTATGTTTATGTGTGTCGACGTTTGCTGTTGCCGTGAAAATGCAAATGTCCTGTATTACTTATATTATATTTCATGTCAAATCTTATTATAGTTGCACTGGTTATATTCTTATGGGGCTTAACTGATATCACGATGTCTTATTGTTTTCTCTGAACATGCCTGTAGTTTCACAATTTCAGATTTACTTATTTGATGGCAACAGTTCTGGTCTTTTTCATGCTTTTTTTAATTGGGGAAAAAGAAAATAATAGAAAAATACTTACCTAATTCAATTCACCCCTCTTAATGTTATAATGTAATGTTAATCAGTATTTGAGTGTTGTCAATAATATCTTAGTAATGATATGTAACAATTACTGCAGTGATTGTGTTTTGTAAAATGATGAATGATGAAGTAACATATTTGTGATTCACTAAGACAAAACGGTGGTGAAGTTATTGTAAAAGAAGTAACAAAATGCTATTTTTCATTCCATCTTCACCCCCTTGGGGCTCCACAGGTTCTCCTTCCCACCACTAGATGGTAATACGTCCTCAACAATGAGCACTGAGCTGCCGGCTTTGAGGCACAAACTGCTTTGGTATTTCCTGACAGTTTGGCTCTCTGTGCTTTCTTAACCCTCTGACTGACCTCGGCATGATAATAAAGAGTTATGCCTGATAACATCTTACAAAATGTAAAAGCAAATGGATTTGAAATTTTGATGTAATGAGACTTGGAACGTGGAACACATGTTGTCCTTTTTATCTTTGCGTTTCCACGGGCCCACATGGATGTTAGTGAGTGTGTGTGTGTGTGTGTGTGTTTCACCAACCAGTTGCATCACTCCTCATCTCCCATTTGTTACTGTACACCTGTAGGTAACTGCTTTCTTTACATTGGCCTGAAATACACACATGCACGCAAATTCACTGGAAATGCTCTCTTGGTGTTGACCTGGTGTTTGTCTGAAGCAGCTGCTGCCTCTTTGTGGTTACGGTAATCCTGACTCAAAATGGAAACACACACACACACACACACACACACACACACACACACACACGCACACACATACACCGCACCTGAATCCACGGGACCTTCCTGCCTCATCTTTTTTTCAAAACTGAGTAAACATTTGCTTCGTAATGCTTCAAAGATTTTTGTTTCATCTATTGTGACTTTAAATTGCCTGTGCGGCGGAACAGGCTTCATCTAATGTTTTACGGGACAAAGAGATGGAGAAAAAGAGAACAGGAGCTCGTGAAGGGATGGTCATCTTTCCTTTTCAGACCTGTCGATGAATGTACGAGTTTTACTTTCACACTCGTTCTCACGTCAAATCCCCCCCCAGGTGGGTCCATCTTTTTGTTGACTTAGAGGTTAGAGGTATCCGTACATTTTACTTCGGAGGTGAGAGTAATGGAAAATGTCTACAATGGACCAAAAGGTACAAAGCCGCCATCACACTTCATCATATTGTGCTGGTGAGACACAAAATAAAGCTGATTTTTTTAGAGCTTTATTTTATTAAGATTATATATATATATATATATACAAATTTATATATAGATATCTAACTGAATGCCCCTCATATGTGCATAAGGAGATCTTATCTCACATTTGATTGCATCTCCCCAGAAAAGTCCCTACAGCCAAGCTAGACATGTCTCTGTAAATCAACTTGTTCTAAAGTGCCTGATAAAGTCATCCTCCATCTTCATGTTTCTTCTATTAGTGGTAACTGCCAAAACGGTGGCACTGCAGTGGATGCAGGTGGATTTATTTTATTCCAAGGGCATGAAAATGGTCGTCTGTACCCATGAATGTCTGTGCATAGAGCAGATATTTGTCCCTTCTCCATGTCTATAGTACCAGAGTGATCAATTTAACACCTTTACATCTCTCAGTATGAAGCTGAAAGTCAGAAAAAAAGGAGAATTCAGTAAGAATCTAAGTATTCCTTTATGTTGTGAAAAACAGTTCTAACAATTCCCTGCCTAGGTTATATGCAATATACAAATAACCTCAAACATCTCATGTGCGCTTACCAATTTTCTCAAATATAATATCAAACATGCATTCTTTTCTGTCCACCTGGATGGAGCAGAAACCAATGGTGAGTCTAATACTCACCCTCTTTTAAGCTTGGTCTTCTGCAGGATATTCAGAAACTAAATGCTTCACTATGCTCACTCGCTATCTCTCACTTTCATCCCCCGACTTGTGCAGAGCAGGTAGTACCCATTGGCCACATCAAAGCCCTCTTTCTGCGGCTGGAGAGCAGGCTGATGACTGTAAAAATCGAACAATAAGCTGCGAGGGGCTAAAATGCTGCGTGGAGTTGCAGCAAACTGTTGAATTGGGGGATGGTTAAATGTAATATGGAAGAAGATTCGTATTCCACATTTTATAGTCATTTAATCCACAATACAATTTTGTTATAAAAGTCTAAACATCTCAAGGTCATCAAATGAATGAGTTTGGTTTGCCATATTTTCTACCGCATATGCATAACACACACATTTAAACCAGACTACTTCGGTACTTCTTCAAAACTTCATTTCCTAAATGTTAGAGCACAGACAGGGAGCTGTATCTGAAGCCTGTGACAGCCGACAGTCGGGGAAATTAGAAGCGGTGATTAAAGATGATGGTTGTTAAGGAGAGAGAAATGTCTCCCCCCCCCCCCCCCCCCCCCCCCGCCCCCCCTCTCACCCTGCCCGTCTCTCTTTCTCTTTGCCTGTCTTACCTCCGTCTCGCTCCGGCTCTGCTATCAATGGGAGCTTTCACTTTGCTTTGCATGATAAATATGATGGTTGTGTGTGTGCATGTGCACGTGTGTGTGTGTGTGTGTGTCCAAGTAGAGTCCAACAGTCCACTCCAATGCATGAGTGGCTCGGAGCGTTGCCAGCATGTAAAACCTAGCAACAAGATTTGACTTGGCCCACTGAAAAAAGTGAGAGAGTGTGTGTGTGAGAGAGAGAGAGAGAGAGTGTGTGAGAGAGAGAGAGAGAGAGAGAGAGAGAGAGCTGGCAAATGCACAGCATGGGCATATGGATCTTTGTTTGTTCGTTTTGGACCATTTAGTCATTCTGTCACTCCAACTGGACTACTTAGCGAATTGGTGCTACTTCTGGATCAGAATTACACACACGCGCACACACACACACACACACACACACACAGACTCGAGTGAGCCAAGACTTGACTTTGCTGCTTCACAGTCTGCTACTGTTCACATGGCCTGAAAAGAAATGAAGAACCTTTTCCAATTAATCCTTTTAACCAACATGTGTGATCCCTGGCTCACACTGATGTGGCCTTCAAGCTAACCGGGTTCAAAGCCAAGTCGAGTCAGTTTAGAGCCTCGAGGGCTTTTCCTGACCATCCACACTGAATCCCCCTCTGACGGTAGGAAGCTACAGGCCCGATTCGAATCGCTTTGCAGTCTGCTCCAATTAATACAAGTTTGATTAAAAAGAAATGTCACGTTTTTTTTAGATACACAATGCCGGTCTCACAACCAACATGAGAAGGAAGGGAAATGATTTGGGGTTCAACTTCAATGTATAACATGGGGGTGCAGTTAACCTTTGCACCTCTAAGCAGATGTCCCAGTAGATGCAAAAGTCAGAATGCATCAAACATAGTGCTTGTTAGACGCTCCAAACACCCGGCGGTCGATGGCACTGGGGAGGCTGCATCAAACAGTCCCTGCCGGGAACCAACGTTCGGCAAGGACTGCCACGTTAAATAGGGATTGTCCACGTGTGTATTCTTTGCCACACGACTCCATCCTGTATTGTGTGTACGAGCAAGTGCAATTCCATCAATGGTGCACGCTACCGTTCCCATGTGAGTGATTATTGTGTTTTGCTCCCTCTGGGATGGAAGCCTCTTCACTCCGCTATTTGGAATGACTTTAAAACACTTTGAATTATTGGGGATAGCACTCCCAACTAGTTCGATATGAGCATGCCTTCATCCCAATCCTTCTCAAAGGTAGATTCTACTCAAACTGGTTTCAGCCCGGTTTAAACCAGGCGGTAACCTTGTGTTCTTCAAAGTGCTAATGACCCTTATTTCTCACTTGATGTATTACCTCAATAAACATTCTAAGTCAGTTCTAAGTCTTCTTCAATACAGCATGATGTGCTTTTCAGTTCAGCGTCTTGACATCCCCTCTGTTGGACTGAACCGGACCAAAAATAAGTTGTGAGAACTTCTTGGTGTCACTGAGTCAACATAGCATGTCAGACAATCCCCAAGGGTGCCTCGACCAGCTTCAAACCTCTGCAAGAATTAAAGCATATTTTAAATTAGCCCTGTTCAGAATTATTCTAAATCTGTCATGCTCTAACGTGGTGTCACATTCCCTGAGATTACCATCATTACAGTAATTAATGCTTTAATTTCTGGGTGTATTTTGAAATGAAACCCAAAGTGCCTGTGATTTTAATGTAATATGGGACTAATGTGTGGAACATTTGGTAATCTGGCTCCCACATGTCTTGGATCTGCCAAATGTGTTTTATCTGCTCTAATACGGTTCAAACACTGAGCTACAGACAGTTGGGAGGAAAATATCCTGTTGAAACAGACTTTGTGTACAAGTATTGAAACTGAATGTGCATGACAGAAACATGATCATGATGTAAAGCTTTTACAATGAATGTAGAGTAACTAATTTGGAGTGGCTCGGCATTCAGCCATTCTGAATGTTTGTGATTAATTTGACACCACAGGAGGAAAATGGAACAGAAATAATGGAATAAAAGAGTAGCCCATGCACATTTGATAACCTGTGATTTTCCTTTTTCCCCAAAATGAAAGAAGTGGATAAAATGAATACGCTTTTTTCTTGTTAGCAACAGATGAATCGCTAACTAGGTTACAGTTTCACATAAATGACTTAATGGGCTACACGCTGTGTGAGCTCCACCTGGCCTTTCTTTAGCCTCTAATATATCCAGTTCATTAAAAAACTGTTAGTCATAATGAATATTGCCAGTCGTGAGGGTACTTTTGAAATATACTATTAATAATGCTGGAGCAATGAATAACTCTGGGTCTCATTCCCTGGTGTGAATGTCATCTTTTGTTTGAGGTGGTTTGTATATTTTTGTGAGGCTTTGTGTGGCTCTGATCTTTTCTTTGCCTGTTGTTGAGTTCGTTTTCCCATCTATCCCATTGGCTCCATGTTTGTTTTAATTCTCCTCTGATTAGTCTATGACATCCCTATATCAGTCCTTATTAAACACTGTATGTGAAAGGCTTAATTTACGCCTGAGAGGGCGGGTCATCATAGGATGGTCAAGATCATCTCAGGTCAGTTTGGATCATCTCTGGGAGACGATCACTGATTACTTTCAAAGGGCAGAAGGAAAAAACTGACTTTTTCTTTTGCAGAAACACTAAAAAGTACGGAACATCATCACCATCATTGAATGCATTGGGAAATATGTCCACAATGCCATGAAAATAATGCATTAGCTCATGAATGAATGGTAGAGGTCTAAAAAGTGTATCTGCTCTGTGAGACAAAGCAAGAGAATTGAGTTGACAAGTTAATAACAATTAAATATTTAAAATGCAATAATTGTGGGTAATTCTGCTTTTTTATGTATAATGTAAAGATGTCTGCATGGAGTTACTCTCCTTATGCATCATTTCCACTGCACAGCACTGATGTAGCACGGCTCCACTTGACTCGCTAGGAACAGATTTTTTTAGGTTTTCCATTTGCAAAAGTTGCAGCTCCTTTTACCTGAAACCTTTTGCCCGTACCACCTCATAAAGTTTCCAAGCAACCTGAAATGATACGTTGAGATGGAATCAAACCTCTGCAGACCTCCAAGAGAATCCTTTTGGGACAAAAGACAGACCTACAATTAATAACGGCCACATTTCATTTATAATATTCATTCACTGGTGCAGCCTGTCTCTCTGGTTAGAAAGACGGAGTGCGTTGTGTCGAGTCCGTCATGACGTCACGGCACATTCACGTGGTGCTGTGAGTAATGAGTCCCACCTACATAGGATGGAGCGCTGCATGGTTCAATTTAACGTAACAGTTGCGAATTCCAGTTAAAACCCGGTGTGTGGTCACATTAGTCCCATCCAGCAAAGGTGTGAAGTAATAACTGAAGCTGTTAGCAAGGTGACAACACACACACACACACGCGCGCACAGTTGTCTGTAAAGCGTGCTTTATAGAGTATGTGTTTGTCTATGTGTCAAACGGTGTGTGTGAGTATTATTCATGTGAGTACACACACGCTCAGGCTCAATGAACGTGTGACCTTATTTGCATATTGTGTGCGTGTGTGTGTGTGCATGTGCATGCCTGTGTATATGCGTGAATTTGCCGTCAGTCTAATAAACAACTGTTGACACCCATCAGGAATTTCCTGTGTCTAACAAGGAAGGGTTGGTCAGAGGTCATCAAACAGAGTGTGTGCAGCTGTGTGTGTATGTGTGTGTGTAGATTGAGAGGTAGGGGGGGGGGTTCCAGTCTAGTAGCTATATGCTCTGTAAACAGCACCCGTTGAAATAATAGCAGCTCAGCATCAGCAGGCCTTTTGTTAAATGGGAGATTGTGTGCGTGTAACTGTATGTGCACTGAAATATTTTTTTCACATATTTTGGTGGACCAAATATGTGTGTGTGTGTGTGTTTGAGAGAGAAGTATGGTAAAACAAATGGAGAGAAAGAGGAGATAAAGGGCATTGTCATTCAAGGCCATTTGAAAGGACAAATGGCCTTGAATGACAATGCACTTTGCTTCATGTCCAACAGCAACTGTAAATTAAAGCCAGTTATCTTATAGATTTTGTCAGTCAACAAATCCCTGAAAAAAAAACAACAACAACAAATCTGTGTAGCCCAAGCTTATCTAAACTGTGCCACGCACATTTGCCTAAAAGCGGTTAAAAGCACATTCACGAGCGACACCATGCACCGACAAAAATGTTCCTTCATCAGGAATCAGGAAACGTTTGTTGCCATCACTTGGCGGTTGGTGCATAACGGAAGACAGCACGACAATGGACAACAGACAACGTAGTGCAGCAATAAGAAAAGTTGGAAATATCTCAGCTGGAGTTGTTCAAGAGCTCATCTCCCCGGTGAAAGAGCTCCAGGAATCGCAAAACAGGAAAATCAATTCGCAACAAAAACAACACATGCAAATGAACACGACTGCAGCCTAATTTAATGCAATCTAACATTTACCATCCCGCTGCTGCAAATAATATCATGTATGTAATAATAACGTCTTTTGGATTGTGAAAGAGATAATTTTGGGTTGGGAGCCACAGAAAGGTTTGAGAAGTCTGTTGTTTCCTGATGGGATTAAAATACTAATTTAGGGCAAAGGCAGTCTTATTTGTAAGGGTGCTGCGATAATTTCAGTTTGTTTAACAGAAGGAGTACACTCAGCAAGTAAGGTCAATAACCCCCGATCAACATAAAGTGTATGTTGAATATTCACCCAAAGAAGTTTAATCTCTGAGCTGGTTCTTGTATACTTTTCTGCTTCAATAAAATACAATGAGATGATTCAGAAAAGGGCAGCTTTAGGGGCTTTTCCCCTATTATTTTCTGTTTAAAAAAATAAATCGTGTTGTTTTGGGCTGAATGTGGGCAGGAGCACACTGAAGGAATGTGCAGGGATATGCGTGCTGATTTGAAAGCACCCCCCCCCCTCCTCAGAGCCCTCGGATGACACAGCTCACTGATGCATCTCGCTCATTATCCTCGAACACACACAAACTAACGGCTGCTGTGTGCCGAGCTGTCTGCCACGAGAAATGCTCAGGAAACAAAGCTCCGTGTGCCGCAACGTCTTCCATCGGGGTCAGTCATCACATTCCTGTGTGTGTAAATAAGGGACACCTGCCTGCCATTCAGAATAAAGGGTGTCGGTCCTCATGCTACAAAGTACAGCTCGTTTTGATTCATTTTATTATTTGGATGTGCATTATGGTGAATAAAAAGGGTCTCTGCAGTGTCTTCATTATATTTCAGACTCTTTGCTTCTTCATTTTGTCACATAAATCCTATAGAGCACTCTAAAATACATTTTCTGTGTTTCCAATGGTCGGCTAGAATGGATGGGTTAATGGAAATGAAATGGTATTGGCTTTCCAAAGCATCACCAGTATCAACCCCTAATCCTGGGAGAACACACACTTCACAACTATAACCAGTATAACCTTACATAGCAAATGCTTGAATCTTGAGCCAGTCTCGCCCTAGACAAGCTTAACCACAGAGTTTTTACATTATGAACACATTATCATTGCTAGCTTTCTGTTATTTGATTTTGACTTTTTTGGATTACATTATGTGAGTAATCTGTATTTGCTTTATGCTGACAAAGAATTGGAAAAGCACTCATTTCCAACTTAATAAAATGTATTTCTGTTCTGCCTGGTTCTCACACTTTCACAACCCCAATGCATAAACACACACACACACACACACACACACACACTCACACACACACATGCAGACCTGATTAACGGTACCTAATTAGCAATGGTAATGACCAGGTGTCTGAAAACCAGCCAGCTTCTGCTAGCACAAGAGGCCAAGGGGGGAAGGAGTGTGTGTGTGTGTGTGCATTATATGTAGTGCGGTGTTCACAGGGTTCCCAGAAAATCTATTCCCACTGACTGTCACTCCCTCCCTCCCTGTCTCCCTTTCCCTCTGTCCAGAAAACAGGCACACACACACACACACACACACACACACACACACACACACACACACACACAAAACCAAAGGCCAACATCAATTAAGGTTTTGGGCAAACGCGATGGGAACTGTGTTGGATGGTCCTGATGGTGGGGGGCATGTTTGTCTAGTGTGTGCTTAGCTCGGAAGTGGATGTGGTGTGTAATAAAGCAGGAGCATATTCATGAAAGGAAGTTATGGTGGGGAAAGAATATTGAGTCTTTCACCATGTATAAATTACTATAAAAATTCCAATTAGAAATGCGAAGAAATGCGTAACAAACTTAAAGCTAGAGCTTGAAGCAAACAAGCACACACATGCGCACACACACACACACATCCACACAAACTGAGATACAAAAACCCTCCATCAGCACACACAAATGTCTACACACAGACACAGACCCCCTGCTGTGTAGGACTTGGTGATAACTAGTGTTATAGGCAGGTGAGAGGGTCATATAGCTGCAAGAGGAAAAGCCGTCATCAACCTACCCTGTTCACATACAAACACACAGTCTCTCTCTCTCTCTCTCTCTCTCTCTCTCTAACACAAACACACACACGGGTTTATCACCCTCTCCCGTTCCCACACACTCAACTTACATCATTACCTGGCTGCGAGAGTCAATCAGCCAATCCTAAATTGAGGCTGTAGTCAGGTGACCCGATCAGGAAACTTTAGCAGAGGGATGGGGTTACACACACCCCTGCTCTGATAACAGCTCTCTCTCTCTCTCTCTCTCTCTCTCTCTCTCTCTCTCTCTCCTTTTCTCTGGTCTGCAATTTACAGATTTAGTTTCACCTTTGCTTTCATGCTAAGCTGTTGGATCCCAAAGCCTATTTAAGCTGTGTTTTTGTGTATGTGTTCACTTGCTTTTGTCGGGTTAAACACATTGACATGTTGGAACAACCAGGAACAGAGGTTTTTCCCTTGTCTTCCTGATTATTGCAAATTAAATAAACTGACAAGTCCTACTAGCACGTTTGTGTCTTTTTTTATTGGACAATTTATCTCCCGAAGGTCAGCAGAGGTTGCAAACCTCATTAAACAGCAAAATGCTGCATGACTTTTGGAAAAATATGAGATGAATGAGATAAATAAAGTTGTATGTGTATCAAACATGTAAAGAATAAAAAAGATGTCAACAAGTCAGAAAAATTAGGTTAAGCCTTTTTGCCCAAAAGTGTAAAGCAAAAATTCATATTTTCATCTTTTAACTTAACCCTTCCAAACGGTCCTCTCTATCCAAATGTCTGCTCCACAAATGTGTTGTAAACAGCGATGATCCTTTTTCAAGACACAGACCCTTTGATAAATCTTGACTTTGGGTACCACAAAAATTGAAAAATAAACGTGTTGAAGGGAATGTGGATTCAAAAACTATTATTTCAAATGAATGAATTGAATTACATTTTAAATGCCAGTTAGCACTAGAGGGAGACAGAGAATGAGATTACAAGCAGACAGGGGTTTAAGCCTTGTTATCTACGTATATCCACATGTGGAGATTATTCTGATTTCATATCAGGCATCATGTGGATATTTAGTGGGAATATAAATAGTCAGAATCAGAATCAGCTTAACAATCAGACAACAGATAAGATGATCTAAAAAATGTCTGAGAAACATGATATGACCTATGATCACTAACCTATACATGACATGCCATGAAGCGGTGCGTCCATAAAAATAATGAGAGAATATGACACTGTTTTGAAACAACGGACTGGGCATGGCATGACGTCACATGACTTGACATGGTGTTACAAAACCTCAATCCTGAAGTTGGCAAGAAATGAAACCATGCTGTTTATTAGTTTGTTTATTTACTGCAGCCACCTATATAAATTGGTCTGTTCGGTATATTTAATACAGCAGTTCTGTTATAGATTCTACATACAAAGTCCATAACGTTCAGTTTGAACTTTGTAAATTCAATGACATGTGGTGATTGAAGATAATCTCGTACTGGCCTGCATCGGAAGTGTTTCTAACTGTTTCCTACTTGGTTAAAAGGTTGATAATGTGGGATTTACCTTTTTTATTTGTATTACCATGTGCTTTTACGCATAATATTAAAAATAAATGTACATAATGAGACTATGGGTGATGTGGATCCCATGACTAAGATGCAAAACGTAGTTGCAAAAAATGTGTACAAGCTCATATTTGATATAAATTCCTTGTCAATGTCTCAAGGTCAGTAACTTAATATCGATCCATGATGGGGTGTCCTGGTCTGACTGGGGTCCTTGGAGGAGCGGGCTGCGCTGCTGAGAGATTTGTCAGAGAGGTGAAGGTTATGGTTCAGTGCTGTGATCTGTTGACAGAGAGTGACAGGACCCTTCTCCTGTCTCCTAATGTGGAACAGGATCCCCGTACCTGAGCCTAGCGCTGACCCCGTGACCTCTGACCCTTGCTGCCAGGTCATTCTCATGCCACCCTGACCTGCCATGAAACCAGAGAGCCCCATAGGAAAGAGGAAGCATGCCATCATCAAAGTCAAAAGGTACGTATTATTAAAAATCCATTCATAACCGAAAATGTTAGACATCGTCAAAGAGGTCAAAACATAAAAGCCCCAAGGACCACAGCATCAAAGTAGAGATGTGGACATGTATGTTATTAAAAATAAATAATCACAGATATGTTTCAGAAATGTACTTTCAGTATTGTACCGAAAAATACATGTATACATGCTGGTCAGGGTTTGCTGCATTCAGTGAATGAATGGATGCCATTGATTTAAGAAGGAAAACACATGTCTATAAAGCTGTACAGATTTTTTAAATTTCTACTTTTTTACTGCAACAGTGAATTCCAAAGCCAATCAAAATGATAATGAATAAATGTTAAATGCCATTCATGTCTTCAGGAAGACAAAAGCATATTTTAGAAAAATTCTCTTAGGCTTTTTCTGCTTTTTGTACATGACAGCAAACATAAATTGTTGCAAAATTGTTGCAAATATTTGTAATCTATACATTTTGCAGTGTATGTTTCCACTGGGGATCATCATATCCCGTCCATTAGCAAGTAAGAACTAGACACTCTCTCTAGAAACTAGAAAAACTTGCATGACGAGCCCCCATTGAGACACCTGAAGGTCCAACTGACCGAGAAGAGAAATAAGCAACTTCTAGGGGTTCACACTTAGAACCTTTGTGTTGGGAGGAAACACAGCCAACTGTGCATTGACCCCCCCCCCCCCCCCTGTACACTCGGTGACTACAACATAGCAGTTACTCAAAATATGCAAATCCAGGAAACAGGCCAGTTTTAACCTGAGTAGCAGATGTACATTACACTCCAACATCTGGCAGCCTCATATCAGAATGGAAGGAGAATACCTTGGTGGTGATCCAGAATGACTTGAGCACAAATAGTTGCACGCTGGGAATCATTTCCCTTTTGCTTTTCAAGTCACAACACTTGACTAAATTGACAAACTAAAAACCTCTACGTTAGCTTCCGTCCCCAATTGTCAAACATGCCAAGCGATCAAGGTCACCCTCCCCCAGAGCAGCTGGATGGCACTGAATCTACCTGTCACCTTGATGCTTATTGAAACTGCAAGCAAGGTCTACATCACCAGCGGGCCGAGGTTGACTGTTGGAGCTGTCGGGTCTGTCCTTGTTTGTGTTTGTGAGAAAGACGGAGTCTTTCAAGGCTCTTATCTAAGATTCTTGTTGGAAAGGGTTCCCGAAGCTTAATTAAATCTTGATTGCCTGCATAGGACGGTTCTATTTGTCTCCTTTATGTATTGATTTAATCATCCTCTGAAGGTTTTTTCCAAGCGTCGTTGTTAGAGCTGAATGCCTAAACCCAAGCCTTCTCGCTTAAACTCTTAACCAAAACTAAATGGGTCATTTACAGTAAATAACAGAATTCTGTGCTCACATTGGACAAAACGCTGCCATCGTGACTATAACAGGTTGTTTGTCTTGGGATTATGTCCAATGAGGGACAGGAAGAAGACTATATCAAATCTTTTTTTCTTTTTTTTTACCTAAGGAAGAGCAGGGGGAGAATGAGCTGTTGTTGTTGTTCATCATCTTGTGTCCTTCCGCTGGTCAGCCTTGTTCACATTTCCCTTCTCAGGGGTCATGTGTATTTTTGAATACTGACTAAAATAAACAGTATTGTAGCGATCGGAGCGGCGGATCGAGTTGGGCGGCGCTGGTGGGCGCATTGCATGATGGGACAATCCTTAGATGCATTTCTGTTATGTTGATGTTCTGGTGTTTAAGATTATGTGTGTTTTCTAGGGTCTGTTATGTTGTGCTCAAATGTTACTGTTTAATGTTTTAATTAAATGTTTGATGTTTTGTTACAGTTTAATGTGTAGGAGTGTGGGCACCATGACCCAACTTGGTATGGCTGTGGGTGAAGTTCTTAGTTCGACGCCTTAATAAAGTGTCTATTTCCTGGGGTCGTGCGGTGTATGAAACACAGGAAGGGCAGCAAAATTAATACCAGTCTCCTGTCTCGTTCATCTGGCCAAGCTCGCCACATTGGTGTCAGAAGTGGGATATAGCTACTAGAATGCAGATGGAGATGGAGATTGAAGAGCTGGAGAGGGCCCTAGGGCAGACCCAGGGCCACTTGCGAAGCCTGATGCGGCAAAAGATGGAGTCTAATGAGGATGGACAACGCCTAGCCCTCCCTGATGGCTGCAGCACCAGACGGCTACGCCAGCAGGGGAACGTCTCAAGGCCTCACCCACCACCCATGGCTACGGAAGACCCTCGACTGCCCAGGACGGCTACTACCAGCGAGGGCCTGCTACCTACCAACACCCCCGACCAGCCACGGGTCTTCACCCCTGGCCTACAAGGCTCCTCAATCAAGCCAAGGACATCAGTCAAACTACCCAAATACGATGGGACGACACAGCTGGAGCCATATTTGTCACAAGTCCATCTAGCAGCCCAACACAGCGGCTGGGACAGCGAAGAGGCTGCCACCCATCTAGCCCTAGCATTAGAAGGCAAGGCAGTGCAGGTGCTTCGTGACCTAGCTCCAGCGGAACAAGGGGACCTACAGGCCCTAAAAATGGCGTTAAAGAGGAGATTTGGACAGCGGCTCCTTGTTGACCAGAGCCGGGAGGAACTAGCCAGCCGCCGCCGCCAAGGAGAAGAAAGTTTGGGTACCTTCGCAGCAGATGTGCAGCTACACGCTCGACTGGGTTACCCGCACTTCCAAGCAGCGGCACAAGAAGAACTAGCCCTCCACGCCTTCCTGAGAGGACTTGCACCTGAGCAGTTGCGTCAGCATGTCGCTCTCATCAGACCCCAGACCCTCGGTGATGCACTCCACGAGGCTGAACGAGCAGAGGGAGTACTCACCGCATGGCCCAGCCAGAAAAGAACTCTCCACCAACAGCCATGCGTCAGGCTTACCGATTATGACGAGGAAGAAGAAGCAGAAGAGGTCCGTCAGGTGAGGCCTCCACCACAACGAATGCAGCCCTGGCCTCCAGCACCCAGGCGGCGTCCCCCCCAGCCTACTGACCGCTGCTATCGTTGTGACGAACCGGGTCACATAGCCAGAAATTGCCCAGCCCCAACTCCGAAACCCAGAGTCACTTCACCAGCGGGAAACGACAGAGGAATGGTGTAGCGAGGGGTGCACCATTCCGGCCTCCAGCCCCCCTCCATGGCCGATGCACTTTAGTCGGCCGCCTCGGACACACTGAAGGGCTGTACCTGAACTGCAAACTGGATGGCCAACCGTGTCGGGCGCTGGTCGACACTGGGTCCACCATCTCCTTGGTACGACCTGGCATCCTCCCTGGTACTAGCGGAGACCTCCCAAAGACTTGGTCAACAACCACCACTCAGATGCTCACGGTAACGGGGGAACGAGCTGGCATGAGAGGGACCAAGAGACTGAAAGTCCAGGCTGGGGCCCAGGAGCTGGTGCACAAGTTCTGGCTTGCTGATATTCGGGACCCATGTATCATCGGCTTGGACCTGTTGACCCGCTGGGGTGCCTGTGTCAACGTGTTAGGAGAAACCATCACCCTTGGCACAGAGGTTGTGGCACTCCAGTCTGGTAGGGCCGCACCACCACCTATGCCGTCCATCGCCAGTGGCCCTGCACATCCACAGGCCACCTTGGCTGCCTCCATTGCACCAGCTGTCTCTTCCTCCAGTGAGACTGTGGAAGCCGTCCGTGATTTGTGGGAGCGCAGCAGTGCTGGCCTGGACCCTGAACAGCAGCATCAGTTAAAGTGCCTTCTGGAAAATTATATGGACATATTTGCGGCAAAAGACAAAGACTGCACGCAGACAGGGCTGGTCCAGCATTCCATCGATACCGGCTCTGCACAGCCCATCCGTCTGCGGCCCAATCGACTGGCCCTCAGTAAGCAGCAAGCTGCAGAGGAGAAAATTTGCGAGATGGCTGCTGCAGGAGTAATTGAGCCCTCGGACAGTCCATGGGCAGCCCCGGCTGTACTGGTAAGGAAGAAGGACAACAACTGGCGGTTCTGTGTGGACTATCGACGTCTCAACAATGTCACCAAAAAAGACTCGTACCCCCTACCTCGTATTGACGATGCTCTCGATTACATCGCGGGGTCCAGCTGGTTCAGCTCCCTTGACCTGCGCAGCGGTTACTGGCAGGTAGAGCTGTCCCCCGACGCAAGACCTAAGACCGCCTTCACCATCGGGCAAGGGCTGTGGCAATTCCGCGTCATGCCATTTGGACTCTGCAACGCGCCGGCTACATTTGAGCGGCTGATGGAAAGGGTGCTGGCGGGCATTCCCCGGAATCATTGCGTTGTGTACCTCGACGACCTGCTGGTACATGCCAATGACTTTGACAGAGCCCTTATCAACCTCCAAGAAGTCTTCAATGCCATCCGCCATGCCCAGTTGCGACTCAACCCTGCGAAGTGCCGACTGCTAACAAGGGAAACAGCTTTCCTGGGCCACATTGTCAGTGCTCGTGGTGTAGCTACAGACCCAGCAAAGGTGACTGCAGTAAAGGACTGGCCAACCCCAGCTAACGTCAGTGAGTTGAGAAGTTTCCTGGGCCTGGGGTCATACTATCGGCGCTTCATCCGAGATTTTGCTTCGATTGCCAGTCCCCTCCATCGTCTGACTAACCTGGGCCAGCCATTCCTCTGGGATGACACCTGCACTGTAGCTTTCAACCAACTCAAGGTATCGCTAACCAAAGCCCCGATCCTTGCCTACCCTGATGCCCGCCGGCCCTTTATTGTGGACACTGACGCCAGCAATGTGGGGATCGGGGCTGTCCTTTCCCAACACGGGGACGAGGGGGAACGTGCAGTGGCATACTTCAGTCGATCCTTGAGCCGGGCGGAGAGGAACTACTGTGTGACACGACGTGAGCTGCTAGCGGTGGTCCGGGCGCTACAGCACTTCCGGCCATACCTGCACGGCAGCCACTTCCTGATCCGCACTGATCATGCCTCGCTCACTTGGCTCCTGAATTTCAAAAATCCGGAAGGGCAGGTTGCTCGATGGCTGGAGGCCCTACAAGAGCATGATTTTGAAATTCAGCATCGGGCTGGGCGACATCATGGCAATGCCGATGCACTCTCCAGACGTCCCTGCGAGGCTGTCGAGTGCCGTTACTGTCAGCGACAGGAGGAACAGGACCAATCAATGCCAGCAGTGACGATGGTGCAGGCGGTTGACAACGAAGCAGACCTGTTCCCACTGACAAGCCTGCAGTTGGAGCAGCAGCAGAAAGAGGACGGGACTCTGGCGTTAGTTAGAAGTTGGCTGGAAGCAGGGCAGCGCCCCGAGTGGGCTGTGGTATCAGCACTGGGGCCCGAGGTAAAGGCCTACCACTCGCAGTGGGGTAACTTCGAGTTCCATGACGGGGTGGTGTACCGGAGGTGGAGGGCTCCCGAAAGAGGACGCGACCTTGTACAATTGCTGGTGCCTCGCACACTCCGCCCCCAAGTCCTGAAGCTTGCCCACGGCTCGGTGGGGGCGGGGCACTATGGGAATACCAAGACTCTCTACCGCCTCAGAGAACGGTTCTACTGGCCTAGCTGTCGACGGGACGTTGAGCTGTATGTGCATTGCTGCGACCTTTGCACTGCCCAGAAGGGGCCAACCCAGCGCTCTCATGCCTCATTGCAGCAGTACCTGGTGGGGGCTCCGATGGAGCGAGTAGGAGTGGACATTCTTGGGCCCTTTCCGGTCACGGATTCTGGCAACCGTTATGTCCTCGTGGCCATGGACTATTTCACTAAGTGGCCCGAGGCTTATGCTGTGCCGGATCAGAGCGCCATCACGACTGCAGAGAGACTGGTGGAGGAGATGTTTGCCCGCTTCGGGGCCCCCGCTGAGCTGCACAGCGACCAAGGGCGAAACTTTGAGTCCCAGGTCTTCAGCGAGGTTTGTCGTCGGCTCGGGGTGAGCAAGACCAGGACGACACCCCTGCACCCCCAGAGTGATGGCTTGGTGGAACGGTTCAACCGCACGCTAGCCACCCAACTTGCTATCCTCACCAGCCAACACCAGCGTGACTGGGACCGCCACCTACCATTGGTCCTGTGGTCCTACCGGACAGCTGTCCAGGAGTCCAGCCGATGCACACCTGCTGCCCTCATGTTTGGGCGAGAACTACGGACCCCAATCGACTTGGTGTTTGGGGCTCCCCCCGAGCCCGAGATCAGCGGAGGGACAGCGATGGACTACTGTCGTCGATTGAGGGATCGCCTGCAGGTGGTCCATGACTATACTCGCCAGGCCCAGGCCAGCTCCGGAGTGCGGCAGAAACGAGCCTATGACACCAGGGGCCGGGGGCAAGCACTCATACCCGGGGACCGGATCTGGGTGTATTGTCCAGTCCGGAAGAAGGGCGTCTCCCCCAAGCTTTGCAGCCACTGGCAAGGGCCCGGCGAGATTTTGGAACGCCTGTCGGAGGTGGTGTACCGGGTGCGCATGCCTGGCCGGGGACGCACAGTGGTGTTACACCGGGACAGACTTTCACCGTACCGCCCCCTAGCTCCGCCCACGGTTGGAGAGGACAGTGACGTTTGCAGACCATGTGCTGGTACAAGTGGTTCCCCAAATGTGCCGTCTGCAAGCCGACGACGGCCTGTACGCCAACGGCGTCTACCGGGACGTTGGAGAGACTTTGTGCTAGGTGATGGGGTCGTTGAGGACAACTGACCCCTCAGGTGGGGGCTATGTAGCGATCGGAGCGGCGGATCGAGTTGGGCGGCGCTGGTGGGCGCATTGCATGATGGGACAATCCTTAGATGCATTTCTGTTATGTTGATGTTCTGGTGTTTAAGATTATGTGTGTTTTCTAGGGTCTGTTATGTTGTGCTCAAATGTTACTGTTTAATGTTTTAATTAAATGTTTGATGTTTTGTTACAGTTTAATGTGTAGGAGTGTGGGCACCATGACCCAACTTGGTATGGCTGTGGGTGAAGTTCTTAGTTCGACGCCTTAATAAAGTGTCTATTTCCTGGGGTCGTGCGGTGTATGAAACACAGGAAGGGCAGCAAAATTAATACCAGTCTCCTGTCTCGTTCATCTGGCCAAGCTCGCCACAGTATTTTACCCTGCAGGTACAGGAAACTAGGATGAATGACAAGGCACTCCAACTAAATGTTGGTATTCGATCTGTTGTGAGTTTCAATGTATGTGTATGGTATAAACCTTTTTAAACTATAATGTGACCCTCATGGTACTACTGAAGTGCCCTTGAGCAAGGCCCAATACGCTCCATGCGTGTGGCAGCTGCTTACTGATTCCAATACTCAGAGGTTGACATAACTGTATATGTGACAGTACAATATGGTTTAGATTCAATCAAATCAAATTGGGAGAGAAACACAAGAAAACTGGGTGTGCGCTCAACCATAGCAATCATTTATTGAAGTTGAACCTGGATGTCAGTATGTAACTTAGATGCTTACAATGAACAGTTTGGATAATACTTTACTGGGAACTTCTGTTTAATCCCCAAAGCGATTTACTCAGCTGTGATTTTCTCATCTGAAAATTGTGTTTTTTGCCCCGTTGGAATAGCAACTGTCTCGCCTGTTGCCTCCAAGATGTTCCTTTACATCTGAACCCATGTTTAGGTAACAAAACTACTTGAATAGTTTGCAAAGATGTTGTAATTTGGCTTAAAATGAAAATGTTGCAGGAAATTGTGCAGGAAAACAGTTTTGTGGTGACGATGCTGAAACTGTAGGGTCCCCTTATCTAAACAATTAGCTTGGTGAATACAGTGTTATTATGACTGCTGATAATTATTAGCTAAAAGAAGAAAAATGTTATAAAGAGGTTATTGAATGCTACAGTAGGTTGAGCTGTGACAAAACTTTCCTTTGTGCGATGTCTTTCTCATTGTGTGTGTGCCACATGGGGTTCACGTCCCACTGACCTCAATGGGGAAAAAAACCCTGATAATAACATAACTGCTTCTGCACTCTCTCTCTCTCTCTCTCTCTCTCTCTCTCTCTCTAGCTGTACCTGGTTTCCGCTGGTTCGATCCTACCTTTGTCTCTCTGTAACTAATATGACACATAAAAGGCCTTTAACAATAGGAATGGTGCTAACTGCGAATCAGGCTTCACCTGACACCGAGGTTTACCCATGAGCCTGAGGGCACACAGGGAGTAGTACGAGGGAGGAAGGAGGAGGCGGCAACCACAGCTTATTTATCTTTTTCATGTGGCTCTCTCTCTTTTCTAGAAGCTATCGGGCTGCCCCTTCAGTGGTTGTGCGATTGTTATTCTCTCCCGCAGGTTCTTTTGTGTGTCAGAAGGAAGAGTTTAATACTCAGACCCCAGGGGTTAATAATAGGTTTGACCTCACGGATAAAACCTGTGTGTGTCTAAAAGTGTTTGTGCATGTCTTTGTGTGCTGCTTCCTCCCCTCTTTAAGTTGATAGTCCGTGTAATAAGTTCTTGCATAGATAATGCCAATTGTCTTTGACTGTAGCGGCTCTGCGATAAGCGGCCAAACACTCTGTGTCTGCTTGACTCCAATTGTTCTGCTCGACTTGTCTTCTTATACATTAATATTATCATTACGGTTGGATATTGTTAAGTGGGAACCCCTGTAGGCGCAGGGTAAACCAGATAGTGCTTGCTGCTCGTCAAATGAGCGTCTACCGTAATCCTCATGTTGCAGATTACAGTTAACAGAGAGACATGCAAAAATATAAAAGGAGGGTAAAAAAAAGGTGCAAGTGAGGAAGATGGTGTGGAGAAATCACAAGAAGATGAAAAGAATTTAGTTTACTTCGCTGTAACAGAGGAAAGACTAGTTTTTGGATTAAACAGACTCTCGTGCAATCATTTCACGTGTATTTAATTCAATAATATTGGTGTATTACCTGAAAGGTGCAGTATGTACAGTATACATTTTAGATATTAAGTTTTACTATTTACTATTTTACTATTGCTACTACTGCTATTACAGACTAATCTACAGCTAAATACCTTCCCCAAACAAATATATAAAACAATGTATTACATCTGTCTGATTAACTTTTTTATTTGTGGCTATTTGCAAAAATAGTTACATCTTAATTAGGCTCAATGTGACTGGACTAGGAGTCAGTCCCATGTACTGTCAAAAGTATCAATCAACACTGAATCAGGTGACTAGCCAAACTCAAAAAAACAAATTAAAACTCATGAATAATAAACATCTAACTGTGCTGGTGTAGAGGTTTCAGTTACTTCAGATCAGCTGATTACACTCCCTATAAGACCAGCAGGAAATGGGCTACAATGAATGTAAGCTAATGGTTGTTGGAGAGAAGGCAGTGACCCATTTACAGTGTCGTTCTCATGAGTAGGTGGAGACCAATAAAATCCAATAAACATATGAACATTATTACATTACAGAATAACCAATTTTTAATCTATTGAATGTACTAAAGCATACTTGTGTAATAAGAATGAAACCGAAAATCACTTGTTTTCCTGCACATTTGAAAAGTTTCGGCCTCTCCCTCCTCTCTAAGGCAACGGTTGGATCCTGCAGTAAAGGACAAGAATTACTGTATTGTAATAGGTTTTCAAAATGTTCACAACATTTATTTCATCAGATAGTTTTCGACCTGTCTTCTGTCATCCTTATTTCCAAATAAAATCAGTTCCAAGCCATCACCTTTTACTGAAACATGGTGATGAGACTATATCAGGACACCTGGGTCGGCTTTGAGCTGAAATGGCGATTAGCTTGGACTGATAATTCTTTGATTCTCTGCTAAGATCTTCTATATTTCAAAATAATTACTGTAGAAATGTTTGAAATTTGTCATCATTCTGATTTAAATGTGGTTTTATCAGTTTTGAAAGCAGTGTGTAAGCATATGAAAAATATCCTGCAAATACACAGTTTTTTGCTGTTTGTGAAGCATGAATGACAAAAGTGTCAAGTGACAAGAGCCGCCTCTCTCTCCTCTGTCTTCTACCTTCTGGACCTTTCTGCAGCATTTGACTAAGTAAACCACGAGATCCTTGTTTCCTCCCTTAAGGAACTTGGTGTCTCAGGCTCTGCTCTCTCTCTTCTCTCATCCTACTTTATGGCCGCGCCAGGATTTTTTAGAACACACTTCCAGTAATAAAACAAAAGAAAACAGACTTATTACACAGAATAATCAAAATACACCAATACATATAGTAGAATGATTAAAATAATACAAATAATATATATACTATCTTAAATAGCTGCAGTCCAGTTTACTATGTTCAAATCAATTGTGTGCATATTTTCAAAGAAGTTAAGTACTTTTAAGCTCCATCAGATCCCAAAACTGTGCTGCACATGAATTTGAGGTTAGAAGGAAGAAAACTCAGGCATGGTTCAAGAAAGATGTTGGGCAATCATTTCCCTTGCACACAAACACACATGACACGTAACCAAATAAAGTTTGTTGGTGTTTGTCATGTCCTTAACTTTCAGGGAAGGTTTAATGAGGTGCCAAGAAATAAGTCATGGTGCTACAAGAGCATGTGTGCGTGCCTGTGTGTTAAGTTGACATTGAGGTGGAGAGCTGGATCCTGTCCAACAGTGATAAGGCTTTTGATGACAGGGCTGCATTAACCTACCTGACACACACACGCACAAACACACACATGCAGAGCGGTGAGGGAGGGACAGGGGTGTGTGAGAACATGCTTTAAGAAGCCTAGGGTCTCTGTGTGTGACACTAAATCCCATTCGTGGCAACAAACACTGACAGAGTGGCAAGAGTGGGGTGGAGGCGCAGAGAGGAGGTCTATTGCACCAACATGACATACAGGAGGAGGAGGAGCAGGAGGAGGAGGAGGAGGAGGAAGAAAGACGAGACTTTGAATCTACCAAGAGAAACGTGGCCTGTCATCTTCACACCACAAAGAGGAAAAAGCTTGCAGCAGATGATGCAGTAATCTACATAACCCTCCAAATGGGTCATCAGAGACCATGTTGAATACGAAAAAACCATGAGACCATATAGAGAAAAGGGGAACCTTAAATATTAGACTTTATGAAATGAAGAGAAGCACATAATCCAACCAGACAGCATCTTGAAAGCCCCCTGTAGACACGTCCCTGTATTCAAGCTCTCAGACAGTTCATTCCTGAAGTAAAGCGTGATTTCTGCTTACTACATGCGCAAGGGACGCACGTAATGATGACAAATTTCAAACATTTCTGCGGCCATTATTTTGAAATATAGAAAATCTTAGGAGAAAGTCAAAGAATTGTCAGTCCAAGCTAATTGCAATTTCAGCTCAAAGCCGACCCAGGTGTCCTGCATTAGTCTCAGCACCATGTTTCAGTAAAAGGTGCCGGGTACACAGCTGTGAGAGGTGACAGTTGTCAGGCCAGTACCAAAGAAAGTCCCCTTTGCATTATTCAGCAGTAACGGTCTGCCCTGTCATCAGAAACATCAACGTCCAGGTATACCCTCATTCGCTGGCAAAGACTGTTTGTAATATTATAGGTCAGTTCTTAGTCAACCATCTGCCGTCAACAGACGCATGCTTAAAGGATCGGTTCATGAAAAAAGATGGGCAAAATGGATGGCATTTGTCTTAATAGAATACACTTTGTGATCTTTTTCAAATGGTATTTCTTAGTACTTTACAGAAGAAGTTATATTTGTTTGAAAAGCCAAAACGTGGTGACATTTTCAAGCTGGTTGGATTTCCAATCACAAATTGCTACATGCCGTAACAACTTTCAAAAGATGTTTTTTTTAAAAAGACATTGTGGCAGTTAACATGTTAAAGATACTAATATTTTCTCACAGACAAAGAAATGGTCAAATATGAGATGACAAGAGCATCAGGCCACATTTGGCAAAACATGCTGTCTGAAAGATTGCCTGCATACAAATGCATGTTTGCTCCTGTCTATGACACATTGAGATACATAAAGTATGATATCAAAGTTACAAAATAATGGAGAATTAAGATGAGGGCCCACAAAAACACGTTGTTAGCTTCAGCTATAATGAATAGAAGGGTCAGACAAATCCTCTGAAAATAAGCCCGTGGTGTCAGAGAACTACAGAGAAGAGCTCACAAAACAACAATAGGCCAAAGTGAGAAAAAAAAGCATTCTTCTCCCCTAAAATCTGAAGGATATTACACTGGTCAAAAGAGGGAATGGAAGACATGGAGGAGGGAACATGGAGGGTTTTGTGAAGGTGTTTTTTTCAGCTCATGATTTAGATAGTTCTGTGATGTGACCCCCGAGAGATGAGCAGCATCCAACTATGAAGCAAGAAATCTCTTCATGTGTGTTTACTTTTTCGATAACTGTTGGTCCCATCTACTTTACATTTGGAGGGTCAAATTTCGGGCTTGAGCCTCCATTACAACCATGCCACGAGGAATCTTTCGCATTGTGTGCTTTACGTTAAACAGTAGTTCAGCCAACAATAGAACGGTGTTCAAAAATATGGGACGTAACCCTTTTACTTGACATACACTCGGCAGTAAAAATCCCTCAATTTAAGGTTTGACATGGGACACAAACTATGCATGACTATGCACAAACTTGCATGATAGAGAAAGCATAGCGGGAGGCCATCCTTCATGTAATAAACAGAGCTGTGTGACCACCAGAATCCACACACACACACACACGTATATAAGGAGGGTACCAGAAGCTTTTGGCTGAGGCCTGCCTGTCTACCTACCTTGTTCAAAGACACCTGAAACTGCTTCAAAGTAGTCCCACTAAACACACACACACACACACACACACACACACACACACACACACACACACACAGTCCCATACACACAAGCTTTGGGCTAGTAACGCTCTTCCCACTGTGATAAAGCGAGGCTGTCAAAATGAGGTTGGATAATATAAAAAGGCAGTGTAAAAGCTTTCATACTCTACATTCTCTTATTCGATTTGAGCAAACACAGAGGGATTTACAATTTGTCATTTGCTAATCTGATCAAAAAAACGTAACTGTTAACGTGACTCTCACATTGATCACCAGGGCTCCTTTTACACTTGTCATAGTGCCTTAGCTACAGTATGCACATTGCATACTTATTAGCCAGATTTTGCTGACAAATATCTAGTTAATTTTTAAGATCTGAGCTCATGACAAATTCGTAGTCAGACCGCAGAGCCGCAACAGAGGAACAACATGTCTAAAGCCAGACAACCGACAATCGAGCAACAACAATTACGTGTCGATATGAGTCAGAAGAGTTGCCCTTACACTTGGCATGGAAATGTGTGGATGAGTAGCGAACATCCAAGATAAAAGGCAAACGCACAGAACACAAATATGATTTAAAATGAGATCTTTCGGAAGTGTAGTAGCCCGTAAATGTGTCAACATCCAATCTGTGCCAACAAATACATCAAAAAACACTGAGGAAGTCATAGATTGCCATCATAATTTAGCACTCTTCTTCTGTTCTTTGTTCGATGAGCCGTCAATTACAAGAAATATTTCTCTGCCTCTAAGTTGTTCTTCCTCTCCGTCTCTTCATGCCAATTCTTTGATGTTAATTTGGCAAGTAGGATTACACCCAAATGCACTTCCCACCGCTCATCTTAATGAAACAGCCCTCTTAAGGCGGAAACAGCATCTATATTTGGCTTCGTGGTGTGTTAGTGCCACTTATTATGTAGGACAAGAACTGTGATGAAGGCACAGAGAATGAGAGGGATGATGAGTGGTAACGTTTCCTGTAATAATGGTTAGTTGTAATTGAGTTAATCCAGAGCTACAGTGGCTGTTATGATTTAGTTATTAAAACACACGCCAGGGCTAATTGATCCCTTGTATCCATAGCAACATGGTCCTATAGAGATACTCTAAAGCAGTATGCAGGCATCACTCTATGTGTGTGTTGGATGTCTCATTTCCAAATCATGGTCTTTGATGCGTTGTTCTAGCAGCCTTGACTCTTTACACAGACGGTTTGGAACCTGTCCACAGCAGCATCGCTGAGGTTGGAGAACTGATTAAAAGGCCTTCCAGTTCACCCTGAAGGTGTTGGATGAGGTTGACGATAGGGAGGCTCCAATATATTAGAGCTGCCATGGTCTTCTGCATAAAATAAGAAAACTTTTTCAATCATTCTCAATAAGTGAAATGACAAGGTTGGAAGCTCACTTCCCCTGCTCCTACTGTCCGCATATCAAAGGGTCCTTGAGCAAGACTTTGAACTCCAAGGAGCATCCCAAGCGCTTTAAAGGCAGCCACTGCTCCTTGCTTTAGGCTCAAGGGTGTGTTCAATCCAGAGGTCAAATGTACCTGTGTGTGTTTATTACATTTGTAATGAGGTCTTTTCAAGGACAACTGAGAAGATACATTGTTAAAAGAACCCAAAGCTGACGGCGTGTTTTAATGGATTAGAAAGAAAAAAAAAACATCTCCTTAAGCTTTGTTAGCCGGTCCGTCTTAGCCTATTCCTACTTTTACACTATTCCTAATTTCCTTAAACCCAGGCCAGCGTTTTCCCAAATATGTGTTTGGGGAATTTGCTTAAACAGCGGGGACATGTAGAAACAAAAGCAGAATTTACCAAACTTTGGCTATTAAGTTAGAACCCTAACCATACACTATTGTACTACTTTAATTATTTCTCCAGGTTTAAACCTTGAAAAACAGCCCCAAACCAAAATTACAAAAGCAGTGCAAGACAATGAGCAAGGGGTCACAGCGTGTGTTAAGCATGACATAGTTAACTCTACACCGGGATCTCGCTCTCTCTCACTTGCTCTACCTGCTGTGATCTATGTCTTTCTGCCCCAGGGGAACACAGTCATCAGTCAGTGGATCCACCCGTTTGTTCCTCCATTGCACCCAAGGGCCCCCGCCCCCCCGGGCCACTCCTAACCCCCAAAACACTGCACCCTCCCTGGGATGAAACCCGGCCGCGCTCCCCCTCTCCCCTCCCTGTACAGCCTCCGTGGAGCCGCTGGGTTCGACTCGTCTTACAGGGCGTCGATTCAGGCTGAAATCAAACCCTGGTGAGAGAACACAGGCCCGGACGGACGGACGGACGGACGGACGGACGGCGAGGAGGAGGATACATGCAGCGCAGATTCGACAGGCTCATCCAGGCCAGGTCGAGGGAACACGGAGACGTCCACAGGGGCATTCGGGCCTGAATAGAGGCTGGAAGTGTGTCCCTTTTCCCTCCCGGGGGGGAGGGAAGCGGTCTCTCAACTCGCCCCAAACGTGATCAAACCTGATGCTGCTGCGCTTGACCAAAACCTCTGAAATCTTTTATGAAACAGAGCTGTGGGAGAGGGGAGAGAGTGGAGCGGGAGACTCCTCCATACACCAGCTGCTGTATTTACACGCACACATAACGCCCCCTAGAAGAGCCGGGCCTGCTGCACATTTCTCCAGTTTTTTCTTAAAAATAATTCCTGTCTTTTTAGAAGATGAAAAAAATACAATACCATGGTTAACATCACTTGAGTTGTTGCTTGCACAAGCTATTAATGTGATGTTCTTAATCTCTGCATGGAAATATGAATTTTAATTAATTCCTCATTTTAATTGAATACCTCTGGTATGCATTGGTTACATTATGTTTTATATAATGTCCTTTTTTTTAGGGATAGAAACGTTGGAAACTAGGACTTTCATGACACTTGACCTTTAATAAATCCCACCCAAATACAATGCAAAACGAACCATAAAACATACATATTGGTGCGTCTATACACTCCCTTCAATGTATAGCATCAAGAAGAAAACGGGTTTATTTTAGTTACCAAGTTTCAGTTGGAACCAAATGATGAAAATTATTGTCAACACCTCACTCACTTATAAAATCTATTTTTAGATAAATTTAGGTCTCACTATATTTTCTCTTCTCCCTCCTTTCTTCTGTCCATTTCAAGCATCCATCCACAAGTTAACATGGGGGGAAATAAACTTTGAAGCTCGGCGACCTCCAGGCAGGAAGGAAAATGAGAGTGGGGAGGGGGGGGGGGGGGGGGTGGGGGGTAAGACGGCCTTAGAGGGAGGAAGACTTGTTACTGGAATGTTTCTGTGCAAATCAAGCGAATTTTACGCAAACTTTTGAAAAGCCCCAGAAAGTTAAAATTTGAATTATGCGTGCTTCTGTCAGCTGAGGAAGAAGTTTATGAGAATAAACCGGTCAGGTAGAAGATTGAAAATAGAATCAGAGAAAAATCGTTCTGCGGAGGCCAGAGTTCACGTCGTTGTATTACTAAATGCAGCAGTAAACAGCTCGCCTGTGTCTTCGTATGTTGCGTGTGGCTTCAGCTGAAAATCTTCCGGCTCCCGCTGCAGTATTGGGTTTCCTGACATTAGCGGCCCCCGTGGCGGCTTCCAGGCTCGTGCTCTTTGAAGCTTCGGTGGTGCTGCTCCGGCTCATTTGGTAACAGGTTGGGAATGGGCCGCTGGCGAAAAATGAGACCCCGGGTTGCCTTGGAAACAGGTCCCCCACCCACCTTCACAACGTGGTTTTGGATGGGACTTGCAGTGACATTTAGCCCGTTTCTCACCGGAGAGCTAACAACACATGGAGGGTTAACAGGTGAACAAACAGGATTAAAACAACTCTCTGAGAATGTGTGAGAGCTCCAATGATGTCAGTGGGCTCTTCTGCGTGTGGATTTGTGTGAGCATTTGGCCATCAAAGTTCTTATTCTTTTGATGTAAACTTCATGCGCTTCATTGATTGCGTAAATTGAAGATCGTACCACGCAGAGCGATGTGGAAAAACAGCTTCTGGCATGGAAGGTTTTCACGGTATTCTGTTGCTCTCCTCATTGGGAAACAAACCCAGAACTAGGCCCCGGGCCCATTGGGGGGATCAACCAGTAGTTTGGGACACCTGGGTTTGGGACAACAGTTGGTTTGGTGTAATGAGTTCTTTCTTTACGGTGAAACCCGGTCGTTACCGTGTCATGGAAGTAAAGGCGGTTCACTGTTACGGAGGGTGAAACGCAACGTGCTTGTGCTAACTGACCATCCAGCAGCAGGAGTCAGTGCACCTCAGCTGTGAGCCTAAAGGCACCAAGGCATCCTGGGAAGAGTAGTAAACAATCATCATCATCTCTGTGAACCAACTACTGACAGCTACTTTCATTTCAGAGGTTCTGTTTTTAATGTTTTGCAACCAGTGTATCTGATTTTATGGAAATAATACAAATCAATAGTGTTGGTGAAAATTGAATTGAATTTATTTTACCAGCCTAAAATTTCTATGAAACCCTTATTTGAGTGAGTGTTATTCATATAGTACTAAGTCGGTATTTCAATACATTCGACACAGCAGTTCCTGCTGCACTTAATGTTTGGTGCAACAGGACCTTAAGTAAACTTTCTTATGCAGTTCAAGCAGTAAATTATAGCCGTGCTAATTATCAGCTGGCTGTGTCATTCAGATCGGTATAATATTAGGATGCCGCGGGCTTAATCAGAAACTTTCATTTTTTCCCCATCAGTAATCAAGCCGAGAACCAAATCGATGCAAAGTAGTTTACGTCTCAGTCTATACGATGAAAGCGCCTCCCTCCCTCCCTCTTGAAGTACCCCTCTCTCACCCATAGTCCTGCTCTCTTCTTCCCTTGTTTCACCTCTTCCTTCCACCCTTCCCTCTCCGTGCCGCTGATTAAGAAAACAACCTGTTGTTGTCGCCACTCTTTCTTGATTACCTACAGCGATTTTTTTTAAATTTTGTATCCCTTCATCTTCCTCCTCCTCATTTCCATCTCTTTTTGGCCTAACTGCTCGCTGAACCACACAGTGTGTGTGTGTGTGTGTGTGTATTTGCGTGTGTGGCAGTGCGTGGCGGCCTAACGAGTTTGATAGCTGTCACCTGATCTCGGTGATGAGGGTTGCTGTAGTAGCGAGAGGAGCGGCAGCGAGAGGAGAGTTAGGTTCCCCGCTGTAATTAGTTTTCCCAGCCTCTAATTATACCAGGCGGAATTACAAGCCTGATTGACTGTCATTTAAGCATTTTAATTCATGGAATTACCCTTTTTCTCTTAAAAAAAAAAAAGAAAAAAGAAAAAGAGGGAGAGTTGTTGTTTTGACAGGGATGGAACTGGCAGAGTGCGGGCCATACCCGCGCATACTGGCAGTTTTGACAGAGGTAAACACACTTTGTCAGAGCAAAAGCAAAGAGCTGTACTGTATTCCAGTGAGTTAACATCAATATCCTGGCTGGAAAAACACATTGATTCACCGCAGTCCAGAGACTGATAACAGTCAGATCTTCTCTAGGTAAAACTTTTCCTAAACTTTTTGCCCCTCTCCTCCTCACCCTGGAAGCGTTGTGTTGTTTTAACCCTCATCTTTTATTCATCCGCAGCAACCTGCACTCAGAGCAGATTAGAGGCGACACGGAGTCCTCTTATTCCGTTTATTATCTTGTTTTTCCTCTTTGCTCATTCAGCATGAGAGGTTTTAATAAGACGCATAAGACACTGAAAACACTGACATTGTTTTTTTTTCTTCTGTCCTCCCATAGCCTTTGCTGGTTCACAAATGATTTACAATGATTACAATGACGATCATTTTATCAGTAAGTCTCCATTTCAACATTCATCCATTCCTCCATCTTAAGTATGGCACTTTTTATCACTTTTGCCACCAAACCGTTAAATGAGTCAGCTGATGTTGCTCTGGAAAGTGACAGGTTGGTCAACGTCTTGTTCTAAAAGGTCAAAGGTTTTCATGAGCCCATGTCATGTGATAACGCATCACTCGTTTCCGTGAAGCTGGAATATTGGCTTATGGACTTTGTTCTCTTACTGTACATCTGATATCTGATATATATATATCTGATCTGATACCAAAACACACACGTCATGTAACTTGATCCCGTTACTCGTATCAGGCGTTGTTCCCGTCAACACGTGGAGGCGTCAAATGAGTCGGCAGCTTGTTTGTCTGTGTGTCCGCACCCAACATTGAGATCAGATCTCAGGATGCTGCCCTATCATATCAATAAACAATAAGAACAAACTACAGTCATTGTTTGTGACTAAACCTATTGTAAAAATTGAAGCACATTTCATGAATGTTGAAGTACTGAGATGAAATGGCCTTTGTTGAAGCTCACACCATAGGATTTTTATTCTAAAGACAAAACAGAGAAAGCAAAGTTTAATAAAACAATTGCACAATTTCAGTACCTTTTATTCATTGTTGAAAATGGATTTTGGTTCACTTCTTTTTCTCTTGACCACCAGTGCATTTTAGGCGAGTGTGTTGCCTATATATGTGTCTCTTGGCTTTGGGTTGCCCCTCATGCCACTATGGTGACCTGAGAGCTCTCCGATCTCATTAATAATCCGGCTTCCCGGAGCTTCCCCCCCCCCCCCCCCCCTCCCTCTTTCCTTTCCCCTTATTGTCTTCCGTGCCTGACTTTTTTTCTATTCCATTTTCCTTTTGTTCGTGTTTCTTCTGGTTTGTTCCTCTCCTCTCCGTCCTCATCATCGGGTCTTTCTTCTGCCCCTGCCTCCCCATTTCGGGATCCCCCGCTCTCGCGCTCTGTCTGTCCACTATCTCTTTCTCAGTCTGTCTCTCGTTTCGCGCTCCCCGCAGACTTCTGCCTCTGATAGAGCAGCAGCCCCTCTACCGATTAACTGCAATCCCTTAATAACAATCTCATTCCCTCCCTCCCTCTGAAGCCCTCCCAGTTCATTTGACCGCTTTATTTCAACCTCCCATTCATGAGGCTTGGATCACACAAGGGGCTGTAATGACAGCACATTTATTAATTAATTGCATGTGTAATTACTAAAATTAAGTTTCGGGGAACTTGGTAATGATGTGAGGAATTACAGGGATGGAAGGGGGGGACGGGCTTTGAAGACAAGCCCTCCGATGTTCTTGTGGGGATGGAGGGGAACTGGGGACTGGGTGGATGGATGGACAGAATGGGGGAGATAGAAAACGAAAAGAAGAGAGAGGGGGGGAGGGGGGGGGGGGGCAGGAGGGGAGTAATCCAGGAGGAGAGAGGCACTGTAGGGCTGATCAGGGCCCAAAGTTTTGTCTCTGGGATAATCTTCTCTTCTGAAGCGGCGTCATGGCCGTCACTCCGCTCTTCCCGTTAGGCCGTCGCTGTGTCCGTCGCGCGGAAAGCAAATTCCCCCATTGATTCAGACTGGGCCACTTTAATTAACTTCCTCCCTCAGATAATGGCTAGCTCAGAGGAATCTGCTTGCCGCGAATAAACTCTGAGAAAAACTTTTCCCTATGTCTCCGCACATGGCTGAGGCCATCCCTTCAGTGGCGGCGTAATTTATTTCGTTTTATTGTCAAGACTTTGTCCGAAAAAAAAATAGATTTGAACATGAGTAGTGAATTGTTTATTGTCTGGGGTATTCGGGAGCAGATGTGGGTTGTGGGTGTCTCTGCGCTGAGACGATAGGAACAGACTCCATTATGTGTTGAGTGTGTAATTTCAACTGGATGGAAGCTCGGATGGGAAAAATGTCCTTGAAGGGATAAATGGTTTTGTCAGACATATGAACTGTCCGGAAAGAGAGCGCGAAAGAGATGGAGTGAGGACTAAAAGGGGTGTCAAGAGTGCAGTTTACACTCAGACGGATATGCACACCTGAAGGAAGTGAATTAGTGGACAACAGGGTCCATATGTTTGTGCGCGCCGCTGGCCTTTCAGCTTATTTATTAACGCTGCCGTGTCAATGTCAATGGAAGGGTCAGAAAATAAAAAACACCTAAACACTTATTATATAAAGTTAAGTCTTATTCTTTACATGTTGTCCACTTTTTTTAAACTTTTCTCTGGCACATCGTCATTGGTACACATACACAGACACAGGTGACCCCTTGTAGGTACAAACAGATATAATGTGTGTTCCTTTTGCACAATACACCCAAAAAATCCCCTTTTGTGCAAACTGTGCACGCAAAGGTACATAGAAAACTGTTTGTGATTCAGATTTCAGATTTATGTGTATGCGCTGTACAAGTGTTGAAACAAGAGGATTAGCACCTACGATGTGAGCGGTGGGCAATGGCTGGGACAGGACTTGAACTCACCGGTCTGGTAGGGGAGGATCAGGAGCTGGTGCACTCGATCTAACGGAAACGGCCCCTTCCCTGTGACTGGGTGACTGGCTCATAATTAGCCCTTGACTGTGTTCATATCCTCAGATCGGAGGCCGTATGTCTGGGACACACCTGGTAAAGGCTGCAGTCATGAAATCCAGTTGTCCAACCGTCGCCATCAAAGCGGCTGGCGGCATTTGTTTTGCGTCTCTGCTCTTTGCAGGTGATGCGGTTCAGTTCCCGAGAGAACATGCTCTTCAGCGCTGACCAGGGGGGCTTTGCATACCGGGCCGTCGCGGTGAAGCGGCAGCTGGCTCCAGCTCATCCACGCGCCGCCCCTCACCTACGGTCATGAGCCCGCGAAGTAACTGAAGGAATAAGATCCCTGACAGAAATGAGCTTCATTTTGTAGGATGGCTTGGCTGAGCCTCAGAGATATCAGGGATATCTGGAATACTCTCCTCACCCTACGACACAAATTCATCGGATGGAGGGGGACAACGTGCAGCGAGCGCCACAGTAAGAGCTCTTCAGTGTCTCGTGAGTATGCAGCACAGACTTGTGTCACTCAGGCAGGACGATCACGTCTGCTACACACTCAGTTTCTTTTGCATTTGTTAATGTTGCACAAGAACGGTGTTTAATTTAGCTAATTAATAGCCTTCTATCTGTATTCATTGCACAAAGCTGTCTCTGTTGCGTAGCCTAAACTAGTCAGCGGGCCACGAAGCGACCTTTGGGACAGTGAGGTCTATATGAGGTTAATGATGGCCGCTCAGTGTGGCTTTACCAGAGAGAGCAGGTCTGAAAGGTCTGCAAGGCCAAAACCACCGAACATCTCCTCATCTCTTCTACCTGTCTGCTTCCACCGAGAGGCACAAAGAGGGGGCAGCTAATCCATGTTGGCGTGGAAGGGAGGAGGAGGGGGGGGCAGCCAGCCAGCCAGCCAGCCAGCCAGCCACTCTGATGTGAAGGCTTGTGATAGCGGAGACACTTGATCACATTTATCTGCAGTTTACACCTTCCTGTCTTGATCTCTGAGCTATACAGGGGATCACCTTTCCTACTCAAAGAAAGAAAGCAAGCAAGCGAGGGTTTGGGGGTGGGCGGTGGAGGGGTGGATGGATGGAGGGAGAGAAAAGAGGCCAGGGCCCTCTGTGTGAATGCTGGTTGGGTTTGTAAAGCGAGCTGAGCGATGACAGCTAAATGCGCTAATTTTCTACTGGGACTCAGGCTTTGTCTCACAGGGAGAGCTCAGTGAGCTGTGACATCGAGGGACCGATTCAAAAAAAAAAAATCTCAGGTGACTGGTTTTTGGTACAAAATGTTCGACAAACGCTTGCTGTCTGGATTTTTTTTGCCATTGTCTGGCAAGACCAACAAATCGTATCAAAGCGTTCATGACTTCATGTGTGTTTTCTGACAAATGATGCATAGTGGACCTGAACAAAATATTACATCACCCGCACTGGTGTGCAAGTTTAATCACAAGTTAAAACTCACTGTGTGAGTGTGTGTGTACACAAAAATTGAGTCAGGTGAGTCTGTGTCTCCTGAGTTTGGAGGATGAGCACAAAAAAACGTAAAAATAAGCATTCACAGTGGCTTGATCTGATTTCAAAAGACATTAATACAAAATATACTATTATTGGATTGTAAAATGAAAATCAAAAAGTCAACTTTAACCATGCCCTCGGAGAACAAAACAATGAAAAGTTGGTTGTAAATTAATTGTTTTCACCCCTCATCATTGAAAAGTTGATTCATAAATTCAACCTACAAAAGATGTAGTTGAAGAGAATTCCCCCCCCCTACCCCCTACATGACAATAAATGTTTACCAATTCATACCAGAAAACACACACTAAACTGTGTACTAATGAATACGTAGAGCAGTTGACTGCATGGAGAATGTGAACCAATAATGCATTAGACATCAGGTTTTGGAAAAGGCCTTTTTCGATAAACTGAAAAATGCTTTGTTGTTACTTGCTGATGTTTTGTTCAGATTTTGTTTGTCAAAACAACAAAATCATTCCATTCCAAAATGCAATAGCAGTGTTTTCTGATCTGATGGAAACTAATGTAACCCCAACGCCCAGGGTCAGGGAAAGAATACCTTCTGACTTTTTACCTTGTTCTGAGTAGTACTGATAGATTTGTGATGCATTAGGAAAATCAGAGTAGGACAAAGTGGAATATCTAATGAAGACTTTTAGATAAGCACTGAATCACATTGTACAGAGTTGTTTAGAGTGAGGACATTTTAGTGGATTACACACACACACACACACACACACGTGCGCACACGCCAACAGCTCAACAATGTACAGGAGCTCTAAACAGTAATAATCTCCAAGGAATTCTTTATGGGAACAGTCTCCTGTTGCTTAGTTGTAATTATCCTTTAATACGGACCCTGATGTCGTCTCTGCTTTCGCCTGCGACGTCTCACACACACACACACACACACACACATCCATGCATGCAACGCATACAAAGTTTATCTCTCCCTCAAACACACACACACACACACACAGCATTGCTCTGTGCATCATTACACTCACTGTATTGCCTTACACAGGTAGAAACCTGAAGACTGTGTTAAGCTGTTTAAGTCTCTTTTAGCTTCATTAAGACAGACAGAGCTCAGTCAGACAAAGTAGCTTTCACTGAGGCCCACAGTCTGCGCCATTCAGTCATGGATAATTTAACACGGACCAAATGTCAAGTGATTTTCAACTTTTACTTTGATTCTAATCCATTCTGTTCCTCCTCCGACACATTCTATTCTATTCTTATCTATTTTGTTCTCTTCTAGTCTCTCCTGAAGCCTTAACACAAATCTGCTGACTGAGAAACGCTAGTCTGGCAGCCAATGTCAATCATCTTGCCTGTTTGTGGAAATCACACCTGAGCCAAAAAAACGCGCTCTGCAAGTGGTTTCACGTGTCTCTATTACCCGAGAGGCTGATTTAACTTCAGAAGCCGCTCGCAGAAGCGCCAGAAATTAAAAGTGAGGGGAATTATCTGACAGGAACACTCCCTATGATCAGACACACGTCGGTGTTCTCTGTTGCTGCGGTTGTATTATAATGTGGTTTCACAGGAGGAAACTGGTTGTGTTTCATCTTAAAACATGATTTCCATGAAATATCCTGTATCGTACAAGTCAAAAATGACTCTACATGTCACTTTATATATGCTGTTATTCTTTCCTTATGTCAGATTTCCTCAACAGTTGCAAGCATAGAGGAATTTGAAACAACACAACATGCTGACACTCTGCGTACTGTAAAATGAACCACCTTTCCTAAAGATTTCTCATGTTGTAAAAGTTTTATCATAGAGTTGAAAAAAACCCCACCTGATCCTGATTTTCAAGAAATTCAATACCCAAATGACCCAGATACATCTCTGTTTGCTGAATCTGTCTCCTGCTTCTTTAGCAACTGACGAAAAAAGAGAAGAAAGATAAAGCAGGATATACTTCTGTAGCACTGGCTGTGTTACGTGCTGCTGTGACAGCATTCTGCCACCAGGGGGCACTGCAACTTCATGGCCCCACAAGGGAGCATGGAGAAGGGCTGTGCGAAGAGTGCAGCGACAAAGAGAGAAAGTGTGAAAGAGGAAAAATAAGTGGGGGAAATAGTTGGGAGGACAGAAACTATGGGAAAGGGATGTTAATAAGCCACGTGATAGCCAGTAAGAGAGAGGGAGATCGATGAGTAAATAGTTAGAGGGAGTGAACACTGAGTAAGTTCAGATGATCTGAGGAGTTCAGGGCACAGGAGACACTTTATCCGGTCCTTCAGCCTCAGGGGGACACTGCATCAAATGCATTTCCCCAGTGTACGAGAGAAAAAGTATTTTTTGTGGATAGAGATGTAAAGTTTTTATTTTGTTAGATTCACTTATTGTACGTCGCTTTGGATAAAAGCGTCAGCTAAATGACATGTAATGTAATGTAATGAAGAACATTGATTCGTTTTTTTTTTTTTGTTTCGTTGGTATATTGACAAAACTGGAAGTATGTGGCCTCAATGAACTACATTCGTCACACATGTCCTTGTCTCGACTTGACCTTTAAAGTTGTTGTCTTCGAGCTCTGACTGGCCAAATCTGAACTCACCAAACATCTCATTCAGGCGAAACTGCTCACTGCAGCAACAACGACCTACAAAGGGTGAACGGCACAAAAACAGCCAGAACGCCAACGTAACAACCAACAGTGTGGGGGGTCAAGGGTCAGAGCTGCAGCGTCCACAGCATCCAAGATCGTCAACACTGTCCTGAAGCAAAGTACCAGTGGAAGTAGTTAAGTTGGGTTTGATTGTAGAACTGACTATAAGCTTCTCAAGTAATTGTAATAAGACAATTGTGTAACTAAAACTACATCATTGATCAGTTCCAAGATAACTATGTTTTTTTTCATGATGACATGATATTTTTGACACACACACTGATGAAAAAGTAAAGGAGTACTCCAGCGATTACTAAAGTTTAGTTTACTAATAAGCCTGTTAACTCAGTGTTTACTTTGGATGCATTTGGCTGTAGTTGAACCCATTATTGAGGTGGAATATGGGGAATTTAGGTTCTAGGGTTTTCTAAAAGTTAACTACATGTAAGAAACATTGACCTCTGCTGCTTTATACAGTATAATAGTATATATACAATATACTGTATATATAAGATTACTTTTATCATATGACTACCCTACCCTTTGAGGTGGTATAATACCAAATAAAGAAAACAATTTGTAACCTTTGTGGGCGCCAGCACACACTAACTTCTTTGAAAAAATATAAAAATAAAAAACATTTGCATTGTGCCTAATGCTACCATAACACAAATTACAGTGCCACAATGAAATGAGACATTTTATTTTAAAACTGGCAATTTCCATGTTATAACCCAATGGACAGGACAAAAGTGAGGCTACAAAAGAAAGACTAAGAGGAGGAAGGGAAGAAGAAAGAGACACACATCAAAAAAGAGACGTTGGGTGAGCGAGTCAAAAGCCTGGAAGTGCTTTCTTAGCTGTTGTGTATGTGTGTATGGGAACGCGTGCGTGTCCGTGTGAGTGAGTGTGTGTGTTCAGGGGCTCGAGAAGTGGGCAAAAAACATCTGTGACTGCCGTGATGTCATTGAGAAGGGTGGCAAGAGAGGAGCAATTAACCATCATAAACGCACACACACACACACACACACACACGCACAGCAGCGCAGTGTGGGACAAAACAGAGCTGTAAAAACAGGGCCAGCTTGCGGCCAGTCAGTCCGTTACCCATGATGCCGTGGTGCTGGATGGTTGTCACTAGGTTCCGGTCGGCGTGGCAACAAAGCTTATTAATCTGCTGATGGAGGGCCAGCTGCAGAGGTGGCAGACACACTCTGATACACACACACAGACACACACACACACACACACACACACACACACACACACACAAGCTAACAACTTTGTACACAAATGAACGTGCACATTCACACAAACGCACATCTAAAACAAGCACAAGTGACTATTTACTGCAATTCAATTTTAGCGCTGTTACACAACTTCTACCACACACACACACACACACATTCTTACGGTCTTGCTCACCTCTTCATCACTGGTGGTTCTAAGTCAAACCTCTGAAGGTCAACACTCAGTGTGACACTTAATCATTTCTCTACACACACTAAAACAACAAGCATCACACACACACACACACACACACACACACACACACACACACACACACACACACACACACACACACACACACACACACACACACACACACACACACACACACACACACACACACACACACATTTTCCTTTTCCCCCCATATTGCTCAACATTTCACAGTGGTTTTACGATTACAGAGAGAAGTATGGTCTGAATGTATGTGTGTCTACTTAGTGTGTGTTTGTGTTCCTCATTTCTTAGTTTTTCGCCAACTTTAATGCCGTTCCCCCAGCATATCCTTGGTGGTTGCCTAGAGACAGGGATTTTAGCAAGGCCCCTTGGTTCATTCCCACACAGCCCTCTGGTCTGTGTGAGCGTGTGTGAGTCATGTGTGCGTATGTGAAAGTGTGTGTGTGTGTGTGTGCGCGTGCAGGCACGCACGTTGAAAGGATATTTCTCCCCTTTGCCTTTTGAATCATTCTCAGTGTGAAGCAGCTCCCCGTGGAGACAGTATGGGTGGGCAGAGAGGAGGAGGAGGTGGAGGAGGTGAAGAGGAAGAAGACGAGAAGGAGAGAGGAGAGGAGGGAAGTGACAAGAAAGCAGGAGGGATGGAGTGAAAGGAGGAAGGGAGAAAAAGAGGAAGAGGAGCTGGGCAGCATGGCGTAGGAAGGGAGGAGAGGAGGAGGGAAGGAGAGCTGCTGGTCACACATCAAGGCCTGCAAACAAAGAAGCCAAGAACTCTCCTTCCTCTCCTTCCTGCATCCCTCCATCCCAACAAACACAAGTTTCATTTCTCACAGGAAGAGAGAGAGTCCAATGCTGCGACTGACTGACAGAGGGGTTAGCTCCTCTTAGCGTCGAGGTGTGAACACATGATCATTTTCACTAACGATATACAGGCGCTGAATCAGCGAAAGCCACTTGTTTAACATCTATATCATCTTGTGGGTGCATTCAAACTCATGAATGCAGTTGTCAGTGGCTGAGTTGTGACTGCGATAAACAGGAAACTAAATTATTTGATATTTTGCGTTGGTATGATGAATGTGAAATCCACAGCTATACGTTCAGTTGAAAAGCAATGCAACACTTTAACACTATAACAGAGCCTAATGTTTGTGTATTTTGTTTGTAGTTACCAGCCTTAAGTAGAGAGGAAAACCATAGAAGGAACAAGGGATCAACGTTCCAGACAGGAAAACTAAATCAATTACTGCAATGCAAAGACTGTCTTAACAACACTGTATCCTGTAGAATTGATATATATATATATATATATATATATCTGAGATGGATTCCTTATACGGGTCCCTTTCAAATTTAAAGCACGGTGAGGCTAAAAAACTGCAACTAGAAGCACATCAACAATGATGATGTCAATGATTTAGTACAAAAGATGGTGAAATATTTTCATGAACTAATTTGGAACAAAAAGGACAACAGTTTCCAATTAGTATAGTACATACTATATATAAAGTATACAGAAGTTTTTTAACTCAGTAATCGCCCACATACTTTTACTCTATTTCCCCAGTGCTATTGACTTTTTTATTTATTTTCTGTACAGCTTCAATCACTGATACTTTTAGCGTTGGCTTAGACTAAAATGTCGCAGTGATAATACAAATTTTCCCAATAATGTGAAACATGGCAAATTGCTACTTCAGCGTCACTAATAACAGTTATTACCAATCAAAAAGTAAGTTGGCGTCTTTGTGGTATCATCACCTCTTGGAGATTGAAGTTGAATTGTCAAAGAATTGCATCCCACCTCCGTCAATCTGACTAATCCTCAACAGAGTTATTCATCATCTTCCCACACTACACTTCAGTATCTTTAGTGACAACATGACAGTTTAATTCACTTCCCACTACTCAGATTCCCGCTACTTCTAACACAGTACACATCTCACAAGAAAAGAAGCTCACGCATCTGTAAACATGCGGCTGTAAGTTGATGGTGAGTGTGTTCAAATACTGCCGGGTGGTCACATGATGTCTTTGGACATCGACCGAGCTCCTCGCGTCTATCCACCACTGTGTGTTTTCCTTCCGGTTGCCAACTTTCGTGGGACTCCCATGAGCCATTCCTCCCTAGTGCATCATCTCCTCTCCTTCTAAACCTCCTCGTTAACCTCCCCCCCCCTCCCCCTCCCTCCCTCACTGCACAGCACCTCCTCATCCCAATCAAGCCTCCTCCTCCCTGCATTCCTCTCTCCTGATGTCAGACTCCAAATGAACCACAGTGTGAGCGTCTGTGTGTAGAGGCGTGTGTGTGTGTGTGTGTGTGTGTGTATGTGTGCGTTTTCATGTGTGCTAAAGGGTCAGGCTTGGTTGCCAGGACGATAGGCCCTCCAACAGCTTTCTGCTCCGACGCTTTGAGCCGTGAGCTCTCCTCAAAGCATCATGGGAAAACAATTAAAACCCTCTCCAAATCTCTCGCCCTCCTTCTCTTTCTTTCTCTCTTTGTCCTTCTCTCTCTCTCTCTCTCTTTCTCTCTCTCCTCCTCCCTCCTTTTCCTTCTTTCGGACACTCTCCACTCTTGAGTTTCTGCAGGAATTGGGAGCAAGTTCTTTATTGGGTTTTCCACCTGAGATGCCTCTTATGGGCGGATATCGTTGGGCTAAAGTCTAAAGGCTGTGCATGTTCTTGTCTTGATAGTTTCAGTTCAAGCGAGTTACGCTCTCTATTTGATATTTCTAATCCAAGGCCCTTTGTGACTTTGTTTGGAAAGTTAATAATAAGTTAATAATGCTATTCCTATTAGTAGTCACTTAAGGTAAACAAACTCCTACTTCTTCTGCATCCTCCAGTGCACGGCAGGATCTCGAATGATCTCCATTGGGTGCATATACACCGAAAAAACACTAAACAGTATCTTTAACGATAAAAGCATCACATGCTCAGCACCCTGCAGAGGGAACTTGCACGTATCTATAGTTCTATTCTTCACCAACTTGTTTCAATTGTGCAAAGGGAAAATGTAAGTGTACAAGTGTGTGTATATTTCAAACATAAGATAGAGGCCCTTTTTTTTTTTTTACTTTTTGGGAATGACAAATGACATTTATTCAGGCAGGTGCAGCTGAGAGCTGATAAAGAAAGAGAATGAGGAATTCCTTAATTGTAACTGGGATCAAATCTCGAATGTTGCAATGACTTGTCCTAAAACCCTGAGGCCCAGCTGATATATTGCAGAATGCGTTGCTTCCTGCACTCCAATCAAAGCAGTTGTGCGTCTGTGAAGGTTCATCTCAACCATCCAGGTGATACAAGTTCTGAATGTTTAAGCACATTTAAATCAGATTTGGGGTCTACTTTCACCAGACTGGAGCCCATTCAACCCTGAACAGAAAAGAGCTGTTATGAACTGTGAAATTAAGATGTATCTCTTTGGATAATCATCGCAAACATCACTTATTAGAATGCTACCTGAGCTTTAATATCCAAAAGGAAGGCTTTGTGACAAACAGCTCAGCAAACAGAAGGTGGAATAGAAGATGCCTTGTTGGTATTGCACTATAACCTGCTACGAATAATGGCCCAAAGGTCATATGGATCAGAAATAAAACAGTGAATCCCAACCTGGCTTTTTATTCTCTTCCCTTCCGCAGTGTCAATAACACACACACACACACGAAATATGTTTATTCCTCTCTAAATGAGTCTATATTCGACCCGGGCTTTACCCAAAAGCTCTCTCACACCACAACGTGTACCTGGTCATGGTTACAAAGTCTAAAGGTGGGACCAAAGGGTCCGAGCTCGGTCACTGACACTGAACGCTTTTTTTAAAAGGACAATTACACCTTTTCAAGGCTAGGATCAAACACCATTCTAACAGTTAATAAATGCTGTCTGACTTTGTGAACGTTCAGATGAAGAATGAATGAAACATTTTTTAAACATCCATGTTCACCTCACTTAGTTGGCAAAGGAAACACATGTGAATCGTACGATTACCTCCTAACACTGTCCTGTTAACAATGACAAACCACCCTCTGTTACTGGTGTGCTCCTTTCCCGTATTTAATGTGAATAAATGCCACGGCCAAAACATCATCTGCTTCCCCGCTCATCACCAAATGTACAAATTCGATTAGGCCCTTTTTTGCCTACCTCGTTACACCGCCTCGGCAGCTGAAATTAATTTTTTCGGGAGCCACGGTCATTTACAACACAACATTTAAACATTTGTCCGTCCCACGGAGCCGTCACGTCTTCGTCTCCCTGACAAACTCACCGAAAGTCACAGATGATTCATTGGATACCAAATTACAGCCTTCCGATAGAGGCGCGCGCCCCCCTTTTCGCGCAGGGGTCTGTTGTGACAAGCGGGCGCGCCGCTCGTCTCCGAGCGTGATTTCTGTCGGCCCCGATGACAAAGATATCATGCGGCGCGTCTTTAAACATGACGCTGACACGTAGCACTTATCCACTCACTCGGAGAGAGAAGAAAAAAAAAAAAAGAAAAAAAAAAAGACAGCGTTGCTCCTCGTGACACCTCACTCATTTCCCATGATGCACATGTAAAAGGGGGGGGTCGCCTCCGCATGACGATTAGTACTAATAAGAGTTCTTGGAAATGTTGGGATGTCCTTTACTTTAGTGTGTGTGTGTTAAATATATATATATATATATTTTTCAAGAGGGGAACGGGATGGGGAGCTGTAAAGGGGACAAAAGCTGCCAAAGAGCCATTGTGTCCCAATAAAACGAGACATTTCTTCTATTGTGTGTGAATGAGTCACTTATGATGGCAGTAATATTGCATAAAGGGAGACGTTCATTTAATTCGGATTCCGGTCCAAATTTGCATCGGAAACAATGAACGGGATTCGTTTGATGTGTCTCGTTGGGGGGGGGGGGGGGGGGGGGGGACTGGAAGCTGAGGGCGGAGGGGAGTGGAGGGGGGGGGGCCATGAGCAAAAAGAGAGGAGAGGAAAGCACGAGGGGGGGGAAAAAAGGGAAGGATCGGATTAAAGGGAGGACAGCAAAGAACATATCGATTGAAGAGGCAGAAAGAGATTTGTGTCGTGTATAGAAAAGGAAGAAGAAGAAGAAGAAAAAAGGGGAGCTGAGGGTCTAAAGGGGTCATGGCACCACCAAAGGGAGCAAATGCAAATCTCCGGGTTTGTGTTTGCTTGTGTTGCATCCTTCTGGATTCAGGACGAGTGCCGTCTCGTCCTGCTCATCATGTCGGGTCACGGGGGGAGTAAGGACTCTACGTCTCACCACAAACTGACAACGTTGAAAGGAATCAGACTCTGACTGTGTGGAAGTCAAGTACTAGACAGCGTGTGGGTTGGAAATGAGTGCTGATGTACTTCCACGCTGAACAAAAGTCCAGCTATGTCTCCTTTTGATTCATAGATCTCTAAAATCGATTTAGTTCTCAAGGTCAGGGATCATGATCATGATTGTTTACAACTAAACATTGAGGAAGAGAAACTGGTTTATTCTTCATTGAAAAGCCTTGAATGGAGTTTTTCATTTTTCTTTGATTGAATCCCCTTTTGACTTTGACAGTGGATTGATCCGGGTCATGTTTGATTGACTCATTCAGCAAGGCGTCCGTTTTATTATTTGTTTGTGCTAACTGGCTCATTTGTAACTTCCATCGGCCTGGTAGTTATTATCTTTACACCAGCTGTTGTTCTGTTTTGGATTGAGCCGGGTCGTTGTGCTTTTCTCACATTTCTTATGGCGACAACCAAAGGAGGAGGCGAGGCGAACCACGTCAGGGCGTACCGGATCGGGTTCAATCCTCAGTGACACAGGACAATTAAGGTGTTAGGGACGATAATCAGTAAACCTTTCAGGGTTAACCAAGAACTGTTTTCAGTTAAAGAGTGAAAATAAGGTTTTTTTTTTTTTCAAATCCAGGTCATCCTTGTAAATGAGAATTGGTTCTCAATGGATTTTAACCTGGTTAGGTAAAAACAATAATGACACATAGTGGAAGACACAGAAGTGAGACGAAGCGTAGATCTTGTGGACTTGTGTAACGTTTATTTACCAACAAATGAACTGAAAACGCACTGCACTGCCAGGTTGACACATCTATTACGCTAGTGCCAACTTTAATGCTCGTCGTCACAAAAATGCCCTCCGTGTTGATCGGACGCCTCGGGCCGGCTGGGCCTGAAGCCTGACAGACGCAACCCTGATAACACTGCAGACAACACCGCAAATACACTAATTGATGCGGTGGAGAGCGAAGTAGCTGCATGTTTCCACTTAGACGAAGAGAAATCCAGAGAGACTTTAACACACAAGTAGGAGGACTGAGAGACATTAGAGGAATTCCAGTTGACCTTTCGCCTTTGTGAGAATTAGTCTGGAGAAGAGCCGGCTGGTCTAGCCTGAGGCCACACACACACACACACACACACACACACACACACACACACACACACACACACACACACACACACACACACACACACACGCACACGCACACGCACACGCACACACACACACACTTTTAGACAGAGAGCAAGAGATGTCAAAGAACCCAGTGTGTTTCAAAGTCGAAAGGAAACATTACATGTTTGGTGCATGACATTCCCTAAAAATGATGATTTGCGTCTTTGTGCGTGTCTGCGTGTGTGTGTGTGTGTGTGAGAGAGAGAGACCTCTTGGCCAGAACTTGAGTGCTTCTGTCAGCTTTAACTGTCTCCAAAAGCACACGACTGTTTCATTAAAGATCGACGCACACATCCCCCCCACCCCCCCCATCTCTATCTCTGGCTCTCAATGTTCCCTTTACCCTCCCTCCTCCACCCCCCCTCCTTGCCTCTCCCTTCCTCCGTCATTGCATCTTCCTCCCCTCCTAACTGCTGTTTTGACAGACATCATGGACGGGGCTAACAGGACCTCCAAAAGAAATGTGTCTGTCGGTCGGGTCGCTCTGTCAAAATCTCGGCTGATAGATTGTCGGGGGGGGAGAAGAAGGTGTGATGACGGATCGAACTCACCCAAATTCTCTTTTCCGCATATATGTCCCCCCCCCCCCCTCTCTCTCTCTCTCTTCTCACATACTTTTCAATCTCTCTGACATGTATTAAAAGCGACTGAAGGGTACAGCGGAGATGTGGAAGATACAAATTTTCATTTGAATATGAATACTAGAGTGTTTCATTTGTGTGTGTGTGTGTGTGTGTGTGTGTTGTTGTGCTGCAGGTGTATTTTAGAGTGCAGGGGGCATATTTTACAAGTTTTTCTCTGCTATCAGCCAGACATCTTTGGCCTATTAGGAGAGAGCCTGCGACAGCTGGCTTCGTGTGAAGTGTCGGCTCTGCGACCTGTAATCTTTGTCTGTCCTGATGTCAAAGCGATGACTTCAAATAAATGCTAATAAAAGTCCCTACAGGACGCATGAAGAGGAAACTTTAATAGTCGACGTTTACAGCTTTTTGCAAGAGGCCAAATCGCTCATCTCCGCTTTAAACTGACTTAACCCCTGAAACCCAGCGGTTTTCCATGAAAATTACATTTACATACATTTATTTTCCTTCAGATCGCCCTTGGCCACTGGTTCATTCATTTATTTGAATTTCAAGAGAAAACAAACAAGAACATCAGATTAAGAACTCAGATTAAGCAAACTCTATGTTAAAAAATCAAAGTTACCAAACCTTTAAATGTATCAATAATGAATACATTATGTACATAAATTACCATATGTGGGATACTTTCTAGGTCTATTTCCAAAATAATCAACATGATAACCTCCCAAAACTGCTCAGGTTGGTCATCTTTCACATGTTGCCACCGGTCAAACATGCTAATAGAAGGTTTAGAATTTCTGAGAGGATGCCGGGGGGGGGTCATAAAATTCTGCCCATCTGTGCAACAGAAACGAGCAATAAAATGTAATTCTCTACCCCTCTGTGGCACATCTTTATCCCCCCTCCCCTCCCCTTCCGTCCGTCCGTCGGCCCCCTCCATTAGCGCTGAAGGTGTTGGGCTTCTGTCTATATCCTCCACATTGAGAGATGTTTCTCTGCTGATTAATTGCTGTCTGATCGCCGCTGTTTTGCAACTCCCGGCTAATTTCTCTCTCCCTGGGTTTTTTTTTTTTTTTACAGCCCGCGGCGGCCCGGGTGTGAGGGTTTCTGCCGGTAATTGTGCGGTATTTGTTGCTAATAGGATAATAATTGGAGCAGGTGCAGATAGCTGGGTGGTTATTGGGCCTGGTGAGGAAAGATGGAGTCTGGCGCCGCGCCAGGGACGCCCCCCCCCCTTGTGCAGCACGACGACACGTAAAAACACACTTTAAAAACCAGAGTGCCACAGGGGGGGGGGGGAGCAATTACTGTGCTGTTTCATTCCCATCAAGCGCTATCTGTCTCTCGGCAAATGTTGCACTTTTTTTATGAATCTGTCTTTTGATACATTTCTGTAGCACTTTCTCCCCCCCCCCCCCCCCCCCCCCCCCCCCCACTCTCATCACAGTCAGTGTAAAAAACGATTTGTTGGGGTTCGCAGTTTGCTTTTACTAATCACTGATCATTTTTTTTTAATCGTGTTTCTCACAGCTGAGCTAACAGAGACGACTCGATATGCAGTGCATTCAAACGAACACAACGCGCACGCAAGCACATCCGGAGGGGAAAGGTGCAAAAGAAAAATACCATTGTCTCACAGATTTCTAGGGAACCTCTACTTTCAGGTTTTCAGACTGACAGAAAAGCAACATTATCCCACACACGATGTTTGACCCCTGACATGCTAATGAGAGGCGAACCGCGTGGTATTCAAACCGGTCCAAACTCCTCCGACAGCGGCAAAAGTTGCTGTCGCAGCATCAAGGTCACAACGTCAGACACCTGCTTTTCAAATGATGTACCATGTTTTATTTTTTATTTTTTCCTGAAGGTCTCCTGGATGCCGAATGAAAGGAAGCGAGGGAACTGTCTAATTTCCAACATGGTGGGGGGGGGGGGGGAGAATCTGTGAAAGTGCTGAGTAACACCTCTAACCCTCCAAACCAAAGCAAAGCTGCAGTCATGATTAAAGCGAGAGACGTCTCCTCACTGAGGTCATGCTATTAAGAAGCAAGCCGCCGCATTTTGGCAGCAACAGTATTGTTGTGATCACCCCCCCCCCGTTCCCCCCCCCCCCCCTCCCGTCCCCCTTTGAGACTCCTCAGCCTTGAATATGGTGATGATATTAATACTAATCATAATATAGCCCAAGATATAGGCTCTTCTGCTTTGAACTGTAAATGGGTTGCGTTTGGGGGGGGAGAAGAGAGGCGATTAAGAGCTGCGAGACAGTATAAGATGGTAAATCTGGGGAGGCAGTGGCGTTCCAGCACCCCCCCCATAAACAAATAATCCAGCGCTGCTTCTCAAACCCCCCCCCCCCCTCCCCTCCCCATGCCATCTCAAATCAGTTTGGATTAGGACAGAATACAGGGATATTCCCTTTAATGTCACACAGAGACACAGAGAAAGAGAGAGGGGGGGGAGAGAGAGGGAGAGAGAGAGAGAGAGAGAGCGAGAGGGAGGGTGCATCTCCCCCCTCTCCCCTCCATCCCTCCCCCCTCCACGATGCGATGTGTTTAGCCCTGCTTAGCCAAATGAGCTGGTAATAAATGCAGCGCTGAGCCCGTCTGCTGAGCAGTCGCTTATAATTGGAGGGCTTTCTCCTTCGCTTTAGAGAGGAAAGTATTAATGAAGGGGTGGGGTGGAAGGTGTGTGTGTGTCGAGGGTGGAGGGTCTGTGTGTGTGTGTGTGTGTGTGTGTGTGTGTGTGTGTGTGTGTGCGCGCGCCCACGTGAGTGTGTTTGAAAGGTGGAGTGAGTGAGTGGGTAAGTGGGTGACGGTGTGTGTGCGAAAGGTGGGGTGTGTGAGGCTGAGCAGTGTTCGTGGAAGGTGTGTGTGTGTGTGTGTGTGTGAGAGAGAGTTTGTGGAGTGTACTTCTAGTTTTGTGCAAGCTTTGCATATACTGTAAGCGTGTGTGTGTGTGTGTGTGTGTGTGTGTGTGTGCCCCTGTTCATATGGAAATGGAAACGTTGCAGCTCACCAACCAAACACAGATGTGTGTGCTTTTTTTTTTTTTTAACAAACCTGTCTTTATCACATCATTCTTTTCTCCATTTTTCTCTCCATTCTACTCCACTTTCCTGCTTAATCCTGCTACCTGCAGTGGGATGCTGCTTTGTGCTCCAATAATAGGGAACCTATATGTTCATAGATATAGCTCACTCTGGTGTTGGAGCATGCATGCCTCGGAGAAATCCTTTCTTTGGCTTCTTTTCCCTGGTTTGGCACAATAACTTTTCATTTGCTGTAGCTACACTGAGCGAAATACGGGAAAGAAAAGAAAAGAGGAAAAAAAACGCAGGTGAAGACTGCCGCTCTGTTTGCCAATTAAAGTAATTCATTTCCCCTCGGATTAGAAATGTTGACCAGTATATGACCGGGTCTGTTGACCGCAGTACAACAAGTGTGTGTGAGGGCGTTAATCCGTCACGGGGCACGTCGATAACAAACATCAGAGAGAGATCATGGCCCACGCTCGCACAAACAGAGCAAAGAGAGGTCCACCCTGTAATATCAGGCCGTATCACCTAATTGGTTGAGCTCTGACACAGCAGTGTGATGGATGAGGAGCTGGTGGGTGGGTGTGAGAGAGGCGAATGTTGTTGGGGAGCCGCGTGGTCTTATCACAGCTCTGCGGCCATCGTCCGGAGGGCACTTGTTGATAATCCTGTTTACCCAGCAGCAGCACTGGCAGATGTTATGACGGATTGGCTTTTATACTGTAATGCCGCAATGTGTGCGTACCCTCACACACACGCCCTCTCAGGAGGGCCGACTAGATGTGGTCGGGGAGGTTGAGTTTTTTTTTTTTTACAGCCCGAAATACCCGAATTTGAAGGAAATAAGTTATTAGTTATTGCATATTAATAACTGATAATAGGTGAATAGAAATGTGTGCTGCCAAGCATTTTATCTAGTACAATACAATATTTATTCATTTAAAAATGATCCTCAGTGAAATGAGAAAATAAAAGAATTCCTATAAGTTCCAGCAGTAAACCGCACAAGTGTTTACTTTACTCAGTTTTCGACTGCTGTTTTTTTTGTTTCGGTTTAACAAATGTTCGTAGCAACTGGAGACCGTCAGACCAAAGCGTAACACGGTTGGCCACAAACCACATACAACTGCATGTGATTCGGGGTCGTAAATCCAAAATCATTTCAAATGTGTTTTTTTTTTTTTTTCAAACTTACAGTCATGTTCAATGATATGAGTTCGGCCGCCTCATTAGCCATAAATCCAAATAGAAACAGAAAAAAAGGGTGAAAATGTGCAGTTAAGAGCTTAATGTCTTACTATAAAATCCTAAGATGAATCCTTCCTGAGTGTAGAGAGCAGCACGGTATCCAGATAGTCCTGGTTTAATTGAGCTTCACAGAGTCCAGCTTTTGGAATGGCTGGGTACTGGTGTCTGCACTTCAAATCGGAGATAGATTTGGCCTTTACTTGGCTAAGCACTGGAGGAATACTGGCCTTAACTATGAAAGCCCCGAATCCAGAAACTGACAAGGGCTGAGCGGGCGATAGCCGGCTGCAGGGATATCTGACAGGTAGAGAAAGACCTTAGTGCTTCGTACCAGCAAATCCTGCTCTAATGACATTCAGCAGAGTCAGGAACAGCCACTGCAGGAGGGGGGGGGGGGCGGGGGGGGGGGGGGGGGGGGAAGAAGTCTCCAGTGCCAAGATATTCATTCCACAGTTGACATTAAAGGCACAATGAGACGGATGTCCATTGCAGTGCACATCACAAAACGATTGCACAGCCGATTCTTATGGTACTACGAAACCCCCCCCCCCCCCCCCCTCATGGAGAAGAGGAGCCAGTGCGACCTTTGAACTGATTTTTTGAGGAAGCCTGTCAGGACAAAGTCAACGCTTTTAGTTCCTTTTGAACAAAGTTGTGACCACGATGGACATGTCCACTAGCCCTTACCAAAGTCATAGTTCATTTTTCTGTCTCCCTCAGCTCACAACATACAGTAACAACAGCATAAAAGGTTACTGGGATTACAGAAAGAAAATAGGAGCCACAGCTGATTTTTGTGTGTTTGAGAGCCACAGGGCGACGTACATAACGCTAAAGCCACAAAAGACAGAGCGTTATCCTAAAAGAATGGTTAAGAAATACAGAAAAGCCCCCCCCCCTATGGAAAGAAAGCGCGTCAAAATGAAACGAGACAAACGGGGGGAGAGAAACTTCTCTAATTGACGCTCACATTAAGGTCTCAGCCGTCCTTTGTGGATCCTGTCGTCCCCTCCTCTCTTTGCTGTTTTTAGCGCTAATTTGATTTCTGGAAATCGGGGTTTTGTCTCGTTACGTGATTGACAGTTTCCTTTGCCTTAATGAATGCAGAGTGAAAAAAATAAAAAGAAGAGATTCTGGCTAAAAAGAAGAGATTCTGGCAGATAATGCTGCTCTCTCTCTCTCTCTCTTGCTCCCTCTCTTATATCGAGCTCCAATAATTAATTCACACGCATATCTGCAACATTAGTTCCAGAGGAGATAATTAAGAAAATGATTTGGGTATTGTTCCCCGGCATCTATCGAGACACAACGCCGCTATCTGTTGGTGGAAAAGCTAGTAGTCACCATTACCGTATCTTTTAAGGGCAGTTATTGTGCGTTTGCTAATTGAATGACGGATTTCAAGCAATGTTATTAATTGACCGTGGTGAGCACGCATTTATCTCAAGTGTGTGTCATCAACGTGTGCGAGCCTGTGAGGGAGAGATAGTGTGCATGTGTGTGTGTTTAAACAAATAAACTATCTTCGCGTCGCATTCATTATCATCTTAAGTAATTTATTTTTTTTTTGTTATCAGGCGGCAAACATTTGTGCGTGAAGTTCTTTGTCAGGGCCGCACCATTCAGCCAGCGTTCGGCTGCGTCGCTGTGTTCTCATTGTGTCTGTATCTTGTTCATCATGCTAACGTCAACTGCTAACATGAAAGACGACTTTTTATCAATACGCTTGGGCCAGATACTAAATTAAGTGGATCGAGGAAGTGGAAATTTGGCTTTTTTCATGTTTTTTTTTTCTTCAGAATTTCTTCTTAATACAAATTCTCCACACAATGTATCTTTTCTATATTGGTTTTCTATAAAAAAAAAAAGGAACTTTCCACAATTGGTTCTTGACACTGTTTGTGACTACATCTGTCTGATGACGGACATGATTAACTGTGGGTTTGTCAGTACGATCAAACTGATCAGAACCTAACCGAAAATAAAGAACTGGTATTAACCGTTTTGTGTTTCTGCACTTAAATCTTCACCTGAAGTTGTGTTTGTAGAGTACAGAAGGTTTTTTGTTCCCCCCCCCCCCCCAACGTGACAGCTAGAAGACCACATACGAAGAGGGGCAAGGGAGCAACTACTTTCTGAACATACAATGAAGGCTTTAATTTGTTAATTTTATTTCTAAATAAGGTGGGAGCTAACGCAGATTTGTGACCAAATTGTTTTTTTTATGTATGTCACGTGTTCTTATTTAATGAAAAAATACCCTAAAGGGTTAGGGAAACAGTCAAGTCTCGAAAATTCCACTGCATTAGGGGTTTAAAGTAAAACAATTAACTTAATTATTTTTGTTGCCTATTTTGCCGTGGTCTTTAAATCCCTCTACCAGTTTAACAGATTAAAACCATCCCTTGTGATTTACCTGATCATTCACAGAAGCACTATTGGCTTTATTCTCATGCTTATAGGTACAAAAGAAGAGGAAAAAATGGTCCCGTCTTTTTTCTGTAGAACTACGTTTCAAAAAGGTAAGTGAACGCCTTGAAATACTTAAATTATTTTTTTGTTTCAAAGACAGATGTGAGACTTTATTTGAGTGACCGCACCATTGGTGGAAATTCACTGCTCGACATCTCGGAGGCCTTGTACACAACATTTCCACAGACATTTTGATAGACCACACCCTCAGCAGCAAAACTGAAAATGAACCTACAGTGTTACCCACCAGATCAAACTACTCGGGTGCGCTGCGTTTCTACAGGCCATGTGCCTGACAGGTGTGCAGTTTGCTACATGTCAAAGGTCACGTTTGTAAAGTATGCAGTTTATTTAGCCTCATACTGTGTATGCCTCTGCATAGCACATGTACGCATTCATGCATGCGCGCGTGCAACACCGTGTTTGTGTGTTATATTTAGCAAAAAGGTGCGTTCCTTCACTCTGACGTCAGTCAACAAGACGCTGGGCCAAACCCTGATAACTAATAGCCTGTCAGTCACAGAGCCAAACCCCTCCCTCTTAGGCAATAACAATCCCCTTTCTCCAACACCACCTGCCTGATTGTGTTTGTGCGCAAACCCGGCTCATGAGTGTACGTGTGCATGCAAGTGGGAATGCTCGTATGTACTGCATTGGTGTGCACACTGACGTCTTGTGTAAACTCTGGTCTCTGTTGTACAGCAGGGCCCGATGTACAGCCCCGACGGGCCCCCCGTTCGCTGCAGGTCACAAAAGCGCTGTGTTAAATCTGTCAGACCTCCTGTATTTGTTTTAAATCAATTTGTTATTCAAACATCAGGGTTGAGATGCTTAAACCAATGCGATGGTCTATTCCCGCACGTAACCGGTTCTTTGTGATGTTTGAAGGACGCGCTGCGCCTCCCTCATTCTTCAGTTGTACACACACTGCGTTAGCTGATGTAACGCCGGGTAAAAAGATGAGGAGAAGGACCATAACTTGAGAGGTAAACATTGTTTTTAAGGTTTACTGATTGTGTTAATATCTTCACTGGTGATTTTCCCTTCTCTTTAGCATTTCCATTTGAATCATAACCTCTCTCTTAGGGATTTCATTTATCCTCAACGTCGTAAAGTAATTTTGTGGATTTTTGGATATGCGCTGGCACTTGGCCTCATTTCTTATTGACAGTGAGATGATCTCCAGTGCTCTGATTGGTTGAGAGTGAGTCACGAGGGGTGCATTATTGAACGAAAATGTACAGTTGCTGGTCACATAGACCCGAGCGTTACACATCACTCCGCACTCAAAGTAACAGGTTGGATTTTGCGCGACCGTCAGCGGACATTTTAGCTTTTAGCTCGGTGGTGATTGCCCGAAAACCCCCCCGAAAACCCCACAAATGATCGTTTTGAGGCAATGTGAGCTTTCGCCAACGGACAATTAAGGTGGACGTCGTGAGCGATGTGAATGAACGAGACGGTGCAGGGAACCAATGCTGTTCGTTCTTTGTCATTTCCATTAAGAAAAGAGGGGCAGATGAATTCCCTTAGTTGTGTGCAGAGATTCAATGCTCAAAGTGACACGAGGAGTAAAATCCAGCGAGTAATGAGACACTGCGTTTACCTAAAAGTTTCTTTCTTTTCTCTCTCAAACACGCAAGCACACACTCCAACGCTGTTTGTTTGTTCTTTGTGCCGCTCCAGGTGAAACAGGCCTGATATCTGAGAGCCAGGTGGTGCGGAGAGGAAGGGAGCGAGGCGTTTCGCCGGGTTCCCTTTCCTTTAAAGCACAAAGCCAATTAATCAGCTTCCTTTGTGTGTTTTCACCTCCGAACATCTTACCACATCTTTAAAAATAACACCCCTCGATATCGGGCCCCACGAACTGTAAAAGCAGATTATGTGATTGTCCGACTGTGTCTTTTGAAGTAACCACCGTGGTTGCAGTTGATCTCGTCACTCTGATCGGATGATATTATAGTTATTATGTGGCTCAGCAGCGAATGCTTAAATAAAAAAAAAAAACACAACTCTGCGGGTTTTTTTGGCAATTGTGGCGCAGAAGCAGGTTTGTTCAACACTACATATTTTGTCAGTAGTTTTACAATAGATCACAAGGTCTAAAAACAAGCTGGTGTCCTGCCAGAAAGATGCTCAGTTTCCTCCAAACTTTTGGACAGGACAAGGACAGCTGTCTCCGGTGTTTGAGCACAAGGCAATTCAAAGTGCTTCACATAAAAAACAAGAACAATTTAGTTAAAAATGACAGTAAAACGATAAACAACCTCAAAATTGAATAAAGGTTGCTGTTTAATTCATGAAATATAACAGAAGCCACTACATGCACGAATGTGATTCAATGAAAGGCAGCAGCAAACTCCACTTTCTTATTATGACTCGAGCTGCAGCGTTCTGAATCAGCGAAAACACATCAATTAATCTAACATCCGAGAACATGATGTGTCAAACTGTAAATCAAAGCATACATATTTTAAAGAAAAATCTTCACTGCATCAGATCAAAAGGATTTTCAGGCCCTCTAAAATATTAGGTTTCAATATTCGTATTATTCTTAATGCCACATTTTTAAATACGTGTGGTATGTTTGATTCATCCTGTCACAACTGTGAGGACTACCTCCTGCACTCAACAAATCATCTCTTACACGCCTTCTTGCGTTTTTCTTTACATAAATATATTTTCAACGTAAATTGGTGCATACAAACTGGATAAAATGAAGTGAAGTGAAGTGCTTGACTCAAGAATTGAATATTCTTGAAGTTGCCACAACCATAAACGTAAAGAGACTCAAAAGAAGAAAGAACAAACCAGTCACCATTAAATTACTGTTATTATTATTTTTAGTGCCTTTGTCGGTAACAAATAGATTTGGAATGTCAGAAATCTGAAAATCCTGATCGGTTCACCTCAAATAGAGAATCATTTAGTACACAGTAATTTAACATGCAGTCAACTGGCTTGCACTTTTACCAGAATATGTGGTATTCATCACATTTCGTGCTCTACGTTACGTTTGTGTTGGAACAGGGTGCCACTGCCGATGATTCTATAAACACCCTGGCACTTCATCCATTCATCCTGGGCCATGCTGCTTTAATTATGTAGTAAATTATTTGAACCAGTCCTGGAATAAAAGGATTATAAGTATTGTCTTTTACAGTCCTGAATTGAATCATTCATTTCATATTTTAATGATTTCTGTGACGTGAAACCTCTAGATTTAGTATTTACGTCTTTATGTGCATAAAACTGCAAATGTATGATCTTTTGAAGAATGACTTTACAACAAAGCTAATGATAACAGATCAACAATAGTGGAGGTTTCATTTAGGCCCTGCTCTTTCAACCATCTCGTTACACTTTGCAAATCTTTTTTGCAGCGGATTTCAGTCTCACTTCACTCCCTTGATCCATTTTGAATAATAAAACATGTTTTTTTGAGGTTACAGTGCAGAAAGATCTCATGTACGGTGGCTAAATTGACAGAACTCACATTTTCCTTCCTTGAAAGTTGCTTGGCATGCTGAAAATCTCCCTGTTGTGGCTCAAATTGCAGATGTAGCCTGAAAGAATATAGAAATGAATGTAAATCTGTGTGTGTGTGTGCGTGTGTGTGTGTGCGTGTGTGCCCGAGGAAGCTCTCTCCTTTGATTCCAGGGTGAGACGGCTGCATTTCAACGCGGCAGCTAAAATTGCAGCGGTTAACTAAATATGGATGTGCAGCCGCGACATTAAAGAGGGAGACATAATTGAAGAACATAACTACAGGACATCCCAGAATAAGGTGGGGTGATGGTTGTCACAGTGACGAATCGGTCACAAGATGGGGTTGGGGGAGTCCTGCCCCTCTTTCTCTCCCTGAGCTTCTGTCGCTCCCGTAATTTTCCTGTCATTCTGCTCCCTCCCGGATTTCTCTCTCAAGGGAAGCTTCCCATCACACATTGATGACTACTGAAAAGGTAAAAGCTCACCCTGACCTTGATTTATATTTGAAAAGAAATATTTTTTTTATAATTTACATATGAGCGATACTCAAAAAACACATCTCTAATTTTTTAAGAGAAACTCACTTGAAAGAGTGAAATCCAGATGAATTCAGAGACTCACACACACACACACACACACACACACACACACACACAGTCATTACATCGTGACAAAGTTGCATCACGCACCCAAGTCATGGCTACTCCCGGTCAGAAAACATTATCTCTGGCAGACTTTATGTCCATGGGAAGACGCTCCCAAACAGCTGTATAGATTCATTATGATTTTTAGATGAGAAGCACATTTAAGTAGGTAGTGTTAGAACTCATCTTTCAGCTAAATACCCAGCATGCATACGTGGATTGAATGATGCTTGGAGAAATCCAACAAACTAATCAAAAATAGCATTACACGGTGAACCTGTCCCCACTTAATGTTAGATAATGTTCTAAGTGTAAGTGGTGAAATCCTTAATTTCCTTATATTATTTGAAAATCATTACACATTTCCAGGGAAAGTAAGCCCCGTACTCCACACTGCCACACAGAAACCACTCAATCTCACAGACCGGATCAGTGAACTAAAAAAAAAAACAAGGCGGGTGCGTATAAAAATGTGATTAAACCATCATTTGAGCTGTCTAAGGTGGAAGATGATGATACTATCAAATAGCCCTGAGAGAAGGACCAGGGCCATTATTTCAGTGGCAGAGTGTCAGGTTAAGCACCAGGAGAAACCGGCGCTTCAGAGGGGATCCATCCGCTCTGATTGTGTGTTCGGTGGAAGAATTGATGAGACTTATGGGTAATGATGGGTTGAAACATTCACAATCAGTCATGACAGCAATCACATAATGGGTCCTTAGTTCACCTCAGAAACCTAATACCAGCCTACTTGATGCACTCCACTGCAGATCAGCCCTAATCAATGATCGCATTAATGGGAATAAGTGAGTAAATTGTACACGTTGAAACACGTGACCAGATCAGCTCGTATGGAAACCGTAACAACGAAGGTTAAAGTTCACTTCCAAAATGTGCAGCCATAGCGTCTTGGTACCATAGGAAAAACATTATTCAGGTTTTATAAGTTCTCAATATTAAATAAAATAAAGAAAGAAAAGTCAGCTCTTTGACTTGATCTTTATATTTAATTAGTGGAATATATTTGAAGAACAACCTAATGTCCTGCAGACAGTTTGTGTGTGCAGCACACAAGTAACACATTTAATACACGCGCACACACACACCGGTATGAGTCGACCCGTTGCCAGTGCGAGAACTGGAGCGCCCCCCCCCCCCCCCCCCCAGGCGTGACTGACACGTGGTGCTACCAGCCGCCGCCGCCGCCAGGACCCATCTGTGGACGTGTGTGAGCACGCATGCATCATAAATTAATAAACATATCTGACTAGTGCATTGCAAGAACCCGAGGGCATCATCATGTTTGCAAACAACTCCCCCCATCCTCCCCCACCCTTACACACACACACTCTTCCACCAGTCACACATGCACACACACACACACACACACACTCCCTGAGGAGTAGCGATTGTTTAATGATTCAATTAGCTGTCTGGCGTGCTGAGAGCTAGAGGCAAGATGGAGTGATAATTGATAAACATGTTTAATCCTGAAAGAGAGAGAGAGAGGAGGGGTGGAAAGATAAAAGCAGACTGAGAGCACACGTACACATGTTTTTACAACATAATGGTTCATTTAGGAATGACTTATGTTCGTAAGGGAAGGTCTTGGCATCTGAACGATTTTACGTGAGCCAAGTCTCCAGAAACCGGTTTATTTGAGCTGCAAAAATCAAAATTCAAAAAAAGGACTGATGGTTGAAATATCAGAGGAGAAATCATGCATAAATCCTGGTAGACACCACTACAAATAGACTCTTTGAATGCTACTTGACAATCCTGACTTAAGTGAAGACAAAGACAAGAAGACTAATCCCCACATGGAAGCAGGGAACATTTATTCCCATAATATGTCAGACATGCATGGAATTTGACTTGGCGGTTGGTGCATGAAAGCAGACAATGGACAACAGACAACATAATGCACAAATAAAAATTAAAAATATAATGCTATAGAGGCTTCAGGAGGAGACCTTGAAACACTACAGGTGCTTGGATTCCATGAGATTCCTTGGACTCCCGGTCGTGAGTGACTGAAGCACCGCCAGTGTATGTTGAAGAAAGGAGAAAACCATGAAAAACCCTGACGTGTGTTCGTGTACTACTGTGCTACATCATGAACATTAAACAGCAATTATTTTGTGACTTTAAGGACAAAAGCTCTTTTTTGAGTGGAACTCATTTATGCAACACTCAAAACTCCTTCCTGCTGGATTTAGACATTATTCTGGACACTCAGGACAATGTTTTAGAAATAATTGTTACCGATGAGTCAGTTCAACACATTTGTTTCCAATGAGTTATTGGCAGAAACTAATAAATAAGCTCCCATCTGCACTTGAAAATATGATATTTTGTGTGTGTCCCTCAAACACTTCTTCCTCTTTTGACCTCTTACTGTGTTTTGATTTGGATTCCTTGTAAGTGAATCCTCCAGAATAATGTTGAAAGTAGTTGATGTTGTACATTCATCTGCTGTTATTGTACATTCATCTGCTGTTATCCTCCTTACCAACAACCTGAGGCTTATTTGTCGACTTGTTTCCATCCATGTTGGCAGCAAGGTCGCCTTTCCACACCGTGCGGTCTCAGTACAAAGAGAGTTTAAACAGCTGCTCTGTGTGTGTGTGTGTGTGTGTGTGTGCGACTACATGTGCCTGTCTGTGTGTGTGTGTGTGTGTGTGTGTGTGTGTGTTTGTGTAAACAGGGGAAGTCAGCAAGATCTTTTGTATAGGAGAGTTGACTTCACCTTCCTGGTTGGCCTTTGGCTTGGGGATTATGGGTAGAGCTTGTCAGGTGACCCTGGGATCAGAAAGGTCACCATCACTAAGAAACACATTTGTTTCCACATGAGCAAAAATGTAGCAATTTAAAGGGCGTGTGTGTGTGTGCGCGTGTGTGGAGGGGCGAGGGGGGGGTGACATCCCCTGTGATCATCATATCATTGATTTGTGTAGCTGCTGTTAGAGAAGTACACACTATTTTCAATGGTTCACCTTTTCTAGTCTTTTGTGTTTTTTTAAAATTTTTGAAAAAATATGAGCTTACAAGATACTACAAATAAAATCAAACCACTGCCAGAATGCTATGCTTGGCTGTGGATTAATAAACAAAGGTCATAAATTGCCCAACATGTCGGCATCAGGACCAAAGCACACATGTCCCATGTGGTCTGTGGAATCACACCCACGCAGTGACAAGCCACTTGTGCAGCCGCTGCTGAGGCTGTTTGTGTTTCCTGAAGAATTTTGAGACCACATTTAATCAACTTGTGACCCAAATCAGGGTCCTGACCCAGATTATGGAACACACTGATGTCACTGATTAAAGGCCAAATCCCAACATGTCAGTTTCAGGACCTGAAGAGAGTCAACTGTTCAGATGCAGACACACTCCCTTCACCCTATTAGCCCCTTGTAGGAGTGAGAGAGGGAGGTTTGTGTGTGTGTGTGTGTGTGTGTGTGTGTGTGTAGCGGTATTAAAAGAGAGGTCTGTTTGAGAAGAGGCTTTGAAAAGGACACAACATGAACTTGCACACTGGGACACACATCCAAACCTTATATTCTCCTGTAGAACCCTTTATCATCCGGCAACCATCTGGCTGCCATCCAGGGAGAGAGAGAGAGGGGGGGGGTGCAGGAATTTATGGCTGAAACAATCAATTAAATGACCCTTTCTGCCCCGCTTTCATGCAGAAACCCTTTCAAACGCAGCAAAAAACAATAACTCTTACTTCTGCATGTAAACTTTCACAATTTTGCAATTTTGACCAAGCAAACAAGTACATATCTTTGTACATATATATATATATATATATATATATATTTTTCTTTACAGTACTTTACTTAATACAGTAAACATTCATTTTGACAAATAAGAGAGTTAATTATTCCAATTATGAGTATTGAGAGAATTAGAGGGAAATGGGCAGAGAAGCCAAGAAAGATGTAGTGTGAAGACACAATTAGCTTCCTGTGGATTTAAAGGACATTCTTTTGTTTCAAAATGTGTTTTTTAACACTGGGAAAGAAGTGAAGAAATGTGATAAAGCAGAGCGTTGTGTAGAGAACGTTGTGTTGACGCCACAGAAGTTCGGTCCTAACGTTTCGCCCGGCTGAAATGTTTTCTGACAGACTGCAACCCAACTGTCCACTAGGTTAACACGATAAGGATCAAAGTTCTTTTTCAATTTTCAAAGCATGTTTGGTGAGGTGTTCGGGTTGGAGGTAGAGATTTATATAATTTGTCGGAAAAAATAAGGTTAATGTTAATCAATGTTTTGTTAGGTGAATGATTTTATTTTTTTATTTCATTTGATCTGGTACAATTCAAGCAGCCCCATTTTGGAATAAATCTCTCCATTGTTACATCTTGGAAGAGCTCTAAGTCGTCCTACAATTTAACTCCTGCAAAAAAAAAAAAAAAAGAGTGAGAGGGATGAAAAGGGAAGAGGAGACGACTGCTCGACAGGTGGGAAAAGAGAAAAGAGAGCAGGAGCAAACAAGCACAGGACGGCTGGCAGAGCGGGAAAAAAAAAAGGAAAAGAATCAAACTGACCCGCTCCATCACCAGCCCCCTGTCTCTCATAATTGCAGCATCTCAGAAACAACCAAAACAAACCACATCGGGCCTAATGTATTTCCCTGTCACAACTGCCTGGCTGGAGCCAAATGGCTGTTTTCAGAGTGAGATGTACTTTTGAAAAACACCGGTGGTAAACACGCCTCTCTGCATGGCAGATAGACGTTTTGGGCTCTCACACCCCCCCCCCCCCCCCGCCCCCCATTTGTCCGTTCCCTTTCACTTTCCATCTCATTATTTTATAAGGTAAAGAGAGGTAAATGTGGGTGTCGAAATGTGCTTCTCACACATTCGTTCTCCCCTCATCTATGTTCTTATTTGGCTTTTTATTTCAGTATCTTTGCCATGTGTCAGTTGCTGTGGCAAACACTTCAACGTCTTAATTTAGTTAAAAGAATCTTAAATTTTAAATCTTATTTTATTTTCAAGGGGTTATTCTTGTTCTGTAATTTGATTGGGATCATGATTTTTGGGGGTTAAAGCATCTTGAGAGTGAAAGGAGTTCCTGTGCGGTCAGATAACATGGCGGAAAAAACAAAAAGTGATTTGATAGTTGCACATTGTGAAACACACCGATTCAAATGCAAAGTTTCATGAGAGGCAGGGACAACATACTCCAATAATCTCTGCTGCCATGTGGCAAAAACGATGTGCTAAACGAGTTCAGCCGTTCTGGGGGTTGTTTTCTTGCACCGAGCATTTAAATAAACCACAAGGCACATCAACATTTGTGGTGAAAGCTGTCAGTTGTTCTCGAAAAGGTGTAAACAACAACAACAACAACAACCTGCGTCACGTGAAAGTCATGTGACCGCAACAGAGCGCCGACTTTTTGTTAGTCTTGACCTTTTATCAACTCTTTCTCAATCATTTTGTTCATGATAAAACATTAAAGTTAAAGCCTTCTGAAAACATTTTTAATGAGTCACCTTCATAAACCGTGCTGCAGCTTAAAGAGAAAACAAGCTTGACTTCTGAAAAGGTTGTAAATACCCGATTCTGGCTTTTCATAAAGTTTCCCTCATTCCAACAAAAAAAACAATGGAGCTGCCACCTGGAAGTCAAGCCATCAGAGCTGATCATGTCAAACCCACCTAAATGACAAATGTACTGTGTTTGTGTGTGCGTGTGTTTGAAGGCAGGTTGTGTGTCATGGGAAAGGATTAGTAGTGTTTTAATGAGGCTTTAATGTTTATGTTCACAGGCTGACACAAGCAAGCAGAAGGGTGCTACACACAACCGTTGACTGCTCACACACACACACACACACACACACACACACATACATACATCAGAATGTTTTAATGTCTCTCTATCAGTATCAATGACATGACTAAAGCTCTTTAGGGGGTTAGAGGATGTTAGCCAGTCACTCAGAAACAGAAGTGTGTCACATGAACGTCTACTTGAACGTGTTGATGTAACTAATCTAATTACAGAAAAATAAAACACAACTCACTGTCAGCTCCTTGTGCTGTAAGTACATTGACTGCTCTTTTCCACTAGTGAAAAATGTGTCTTATGCATGCTTCCCAGGGAAGTTACAGTAAAGCATCAGCATCACCCTCTGACCCTTTACAGTGAATGTGCATAAACCCATTTGTTTCTATTACAAGCATCACTACAGCAAAACACTATAAACTGTATCCCGAGCTCACAGAATGTCATCTTACGTATTTTTGTCTTTTGATATCGTCAGAGTTTCTATAAGTGGAATGTTCTTTGTCATGTCTCCTGATTAAAAATGTTCTAAATCAATTTGCATTGACACCACATTTTGAAGTGTGTTTGAGTCAGAACTGTGATTGTGATACCAACGTGAACAGGGATGTACCATAAACATTCAAACCTATGATGCTGAAGTGAATGATTAAAAAAAATTCGTACATCAAGTTCAACCCCCATCAACTCGATCCGTTCATTCACGCACCGCACTTTACTATCATTCTGTGATACGTTCATAAGACAGAAATCTAGAATATGACTGGGGTCTGGAATACGATTCACCAGCCATGCTGCATATATTGGATAATACAGGTGGGTGCATGTGGTGGCCGTCTACTATGACGTCATCACGGCCAACCATCCGCCAAAGGAGTAAAGACACCTGCTCGACGTCGGCTCTTCGAATGCAAACATGGCATTAAAGAGAGCGCCTGTTGCGGTGGTGGCACTTTAAAGCTGCCCCACACACCCCCCCCCTACTCCTCCCTACCTCCCCCGGACTGGGTAGGTGAACGAGGGCCACGCCTTAGAACAACCTCCCAATACCTCTCACTCTCTCTGTCTGCTGTGCAAACTGCTGCAAGAGCCAACCTGCCCCTCACACTTTGTTTTTCTCAGACGCTGCGTGCGTGTGTGTGTGTGTGTGTGTGTGGTGGGGTGGGGGGGGAGGGGGGGGGGGGGGCGTTACTTCTGCTGGTTTACGCTCACAGAGCAAACAAATCTCTGATGTGTTTTTCTATCCCCGATAACTGTCACGGCTGACACCATGTCAACAACTGGGGGGGGGGGGGGGGAAGAGGCATCTTCTCCCCTTTCTTCTGCGTCCCTGCATTCGCTCCCCCTCGCCGTCTCTTTGTCTTTCGTGACCATCTTTCATTTTTCGCCATTCTTTTGTCCTGCTTTACAAATCTTCCAGTTCCTCCCTCAACTCTCCCTTTTCGGCGGCCTGGCTTCGCGCCGACTGCGATCCTCCCTTCTCTTTCTTTGCTTTGAGGGGAAAGAGAAAGCTGTAACCACAGAGAGTTTGCATCCAAAAGGAAGTGACTGAGCCCAGCTTTACAGAACTGTTTAGTGATCTCTGTTGCCAATTTGTATCTGTAAGTCTTGGAGGATCCTGTTTGTGTGTTTGTTTGAGCCCGGCCAGGTGGGCTGGATGGGAGCCAAGGCACAGATCAAAACCTCAAATCCCATTTCCTATTATACATATTGCTGCCGCAGTAGTTTGCTTTGAAGTGCTTTTTTTTTTTCCCCATTTGAATTAAAGTTTAGTTTGCGTAGTCATCAAGGTGCTGCGCAGGTATCGTTGCCTTAGGGTTCATGAAAACCTTTCAAAATAAGAGTGCAATGCTGTTGTGCCCAATTGTAGAAATAACGTTATGGCTCAAACTTCTGATTGTTTTCAGGTTATACATTAGTTATTTGATCAATTATAGAATTTATTTACCTCATAAAATGTCAAAACACTCAAAGTTAACATGATACATCCGAGTAAAATATATAGTTTTTTTTGACAATCAGATACTATTTATTTTTGCTAGCTTTTACTTTTCAGCGTGCTTTGTTATGTAATCCAATTCATCTTTTCTCTTATTTTATGAATGGGGTTTAGTTTTACATCTCATTTCCCCATGTCGTACGTTTTACCCTTGTTTTAATGTACTCTGTGCTGCATTTCTTCTGTTAAAATTGCTTAGAATTCTCACACTTCTGTGAATCCAGAAGAACTATTGTTGTTCAAATCAATTATCTTTATTGTATTCAAAACAATATCCTCATTCTTTTAGCATAAAAGAAGACCAAACGTTATAAAAGGTTTGTCTCCAAGTAATAAAATGTGATAAAGCCATGTTGGGGCTGTACAAGCTTAAACTTTCTATCATTCAAAACACACACAAGACTGAAGCTGAGGAGCAATACTAGAGCTCTAATTACATTTACACTCTCTCACTACAGATCGAGGGTTTAATTCTACAAATAGACATTTTTTCTTTCCCACAAGAGGCAGCTCTATGTTGAAAAACACCCTCCCTTCTCTTAATGCCAGTTGAAACCCAAAATAGAGGTATGTTAAAGCCTTGTTTAACTGTTATGAGTTCTGAATCATACCCTCACGTCTGCACACGTGTACACACCTCACACGCACACACACACACACGCACAGCGGTGTTTTGACCGGTATGTCAGAGTAAAGAGATGAGTGCAGACCACCCCAGAAGAAAGGAAAGGATTTAAAATTTGTAAGTTAAAAAGTAAAGTGTATTGTTGCGTTTCAGCCCAAAATTCTATAGATAGTCTTAAAAAGATATGAAAGATGGGAGGTTTCTATTCTATTTTTTAAGTAGATGTTGAGGGACCAAAAGCTTGGGAGACATTGCAAAAAAAGGAGCACAAGTAAAAAAAAAAAAAAGCCAAGGCCGTCCTCTCTGACGAAACTTTAAAAAAGCATTTTGGTAAATGCACCTGTTTTATTAAAATGTTGGGTATTAAAGGGTAGAATGGGATGTAGAGAAGTGTAAGAATGTTCCTTGACCTTTCACCCTGCAGCAAAAAGATGAATCAAACCGTTCTGAACATTTTCAGCATTGTTCCCAGGATTTTACTTCTGCTGTGAACAGTGGCCGTTACCTTAAAAGCTTATAGTCTGCCATCCAGACTTAAGGAAAGTAAAAAAAAGAAATGCCTTAGAAAACAGAAATGAGGCTTACGCTTTGTAAAGCTGATTAAAACAGAACGTACACATCAATAAAATAAAGTTGGAAAACAAGCATTTGCAGAAAAGTTGACGTTCCTTAACGTCTGCAGCTGTTCGGCTCATAGTTTGAGAGGTCGTGTTGAAGGTGCGTTGCTTCACAGCGGCCTCGCCCTGTGTACCTGCGCTGCCTCCTGTTTAGTCTCGCGGCAGAGACGCTCTCACGCTGGACAAATACCTTCCGGGGAAAAAAAAAAAAAAAAAAAAAAAACCTTCCGCCTCTCCCCAAAACCACTTCTATCACAGGCACAGTCACAATAACACTCACAAAAGGGCTTGGAAAGGTCGAGCGTTCTGATGCTTGGACACGCTCTTTGTGTGTCGGCTATGCCTTGTAATGAAGGCAAAGGTAAAAAAAAAATAATTAAAAAATCACAAACGATAGTCACGTCATGTTTTTCCATAGTAAAAGTGGTTATGTGAGAATATGTTGTTTCGACCGGCTTATCTGGAGAGCAACTTTGTCTTAAACTGAGAGGAGAGTCATTTAGGGATTCGTTCACCACGAGGGCCTCAACACCACGGAACAGAACTCAAACATAAGCACCATCAAATTGTACTTGAGTGCATCTATTTGATTACTTTCTCACCGTGAAACACACACACTTCGGAATGAGACTTGTCAAGTGCAATGTGTCGACAAGGAGTCCAGTGACAGACTAGCTTTACCTCAACATCAATCTGAAATGACCGCACCGATCCAAATGACTTCAATCGAAGAAAAAAAAAAAAAACCAACACGTACATTTCTTGTGTCAAATGGGACAAAGGACCTCAGCCAACAGACCAAGGGATCCCGTTTTTGGACAGACAGAGTTTACAATTGAAATGTGTAAAGAGAGGTAATTTCAATAAGCACCTTGAGCACCAAATCAATTATTAGTCCAGGGATTTTCACTGTGAATTGCTTTAAGGCTCCAGATTCATGAATGTCAAATCTTCAAAAAAGGAAAGTTATTTTAGGTGCTACACAATATTGTGTCTCTTCAGTTAATCTTCCGTTCACCATGTCGTCAATTGAAGCAGCGCGATGTGTGTGTTGCACTTTCACACCGCGGTGAGAAGACAGTTTGTAGGAAATGAGTGAACCATTTTAAAATGTCTGATACCTCGCTTGAAACTGCTAAATTTGAATGATTATCGTTAATAACTTAGAGAAACACTTTTCACCTTCTCTCCCGCTCCTCTTTCTCGGACACGTGGCGACAACATAAAAAAAAACAAAAAAACAAAACATAAATGCAACAATTTCTAAAAGTGCCAAATGATTAGAGTCCTTGGAAGATGAAAACATTTCCACAGTTGCAAAGAAAAAAAAACTGCACTTTACTGTAATGTTCTCTTCTTCAAAATGTCTTTTTACTTGCAAAATGTATTTTTGCATGTACATTTTCTCCTACATTATAAGTAATCCTAAAGAATTTAAGTGCTAGTGTGACGTAGATGTTGTGTACAGCATTCCTGAAAGTGTCTAATTGTTGTTTCCAACTCCCGCCGAGTAACGCACAAACCTGAAAAGTGACTCACAATGCTCGCGAAAATCTTTCTCATGGTGAGCTTTTCCGATTGCCAATACAAAACACGTTTCATCCCCACTAATTGAAAAAAAAAAAAAAAAAAATGCTCGTAAGGCATGTTGAAAATGACGTGGTAAGTTCTACCATCATCACACCATTTACATCATGAAATTGTGTCCGTTTAGTTCTACCAGCAGCGTCCTACATGCTCTCAGCTGTGGAGGCCAAGTGTAGCTTCCTGTTCATCCTCCAAGAACCATAACCTAAGTGGTTTACCAATTATGAGGCATTTTTCATGTCATTGTTTAAACCCAGGGAACTGTCAGTCTAAGGGTGGGTCAGGATTGGGCAGACTGAACAAGGATTAAGAACTAAAAAAAAAAAAAAAAAAAAGGCAGCGGAAGGGTAAAGTATCGGGTAAGTCGCTGCTGTCTGAAAAACAATTAGCGTTTCCTGTCTGGCTTCGGTGTAATATCATTTTGGAGGAGTTGACCTTAATGGAATGTACAGCCTGCATAGAATATTGAAGCCAGATTTTAATGGAATGCATTCAACGGATTAATAAAAGACTTGACTTGAATGGTCGGATGACTTAGAAGAGCGGAAGCGAGTGACTCGGAGGCTAAGCAGAGCTCACACAAAATGTACACGTATGTTGTGCGTTTGTGCACACACCCAGGTCCCCCGTTTCACACACACACACCTGACTTCCTCTTGTTGTTATGTGTGTTTTGTCAGTCTAATCTCTGGTCTAATCCTCACACTGCTGCCAGACAGACAGGCCCACCCAGGTGAATGAGCCTGAATTTAAGTACAAGTGTGAGTGTGTATGTGAGTGTGTGTTCGAAAGAGACACACAGCTGGTGGATGGTTTACGTCATGTGACTTAAGCAACATGTGTGATATGGGAACTTTCAGATGCAAAGAAACCGTCCACAACACCATTAAACAGAGTCACAGCTTTTAGGCAGCAACATTTCTGCTGCAGATTCAATAGACTCCAAAGTTATTGTTGGAATTTGTGGATTCCACCAAATCCATTGGAATTTGTTTTCAACGTGGGTGAACATCGAGCCGGCAAAACCTCCGACCAGGAGCCAACCGTCGCGACGAGAGTGAACATCCGAGGGAACATGGAGCCAAAGGTTAAACTGTAGGAAGCTATTGTGGCTCGACAGTTTTGTTGCAGCTACGTCCCACTTGACCTCCTGTCAGAGTCCACGCGGCTCCACTGAAGAGCAACAGTTTGAAGAACTACAGTTTTAATGTTAGCTGCTCTACGGTTTCCAGCGCTTTCAACAATTGTCACTGTGTTCACAAATATCAGGAACATTGACTGAGCCTCCAAGGTGGAAAAATACTGCTAACTTTTTCTGGTGAAAATGGCTGCTGGAGAATACCAGTGAACTGATTTTTGGGCTGTTTAGTGATTTGATATATTGCACTATATAAGAGACCCGCTGAGAAGGTTGCAAACAAATGACCCGCATGACACTTGCATGTTCTGTGTGTTACAAGCAAAAGAACACACATTTCGAATTTTCATGTGGTTATCTGGGGCCTCGGCACCTCAACTCGAAAAAATAATATCCCACCAAAGCGCAGTGTGTGAAGTGTAACTTTGAAGATTAAAAAAAAAAAAATGAATAACAAAAAAAATACGTTAATCCATGTTGTAGCCGTTCCCAGCTGACATTAAACGCCGAGTTGCATTTTAAATTCAACTGAGACATGCTGTGGCTATTCTATATTCCACACATGACAAACATCTAATCCTTATTTATGCCTTGCCAAGCCCGTCACATATTAAGCTGCGTTTGCATTATGTCCCGTGGCAGGTAAAATACAGTAAGCCAGACTGGATTTGGCAAGCATTCTGAGACACAGACCGTTAAAGAGTTTCTTTCTCAAATGAGCGATATCCTCTTTACAACTGACACCTTCCCTTTAAAAACAATTGTTGGCATGAACCAAAAAGACATGGCAGGAAGCCCTTCGTTATCTTACTACGCTCGCCTTCATCAGCGATGCTGCTGCGATTGGCATTTGAAGGGGGGCTTAATGAAGTGAAAACAAGGCAAAGTTGGCAATACATGAACTGGTGTTCAGCGTATTGATAACCACGGACACAAAGGCAAACGTCAGTGATCGGACCCACCACAGCGGCGGCCTGCAGGGCAGAAGCTTAACCTCTTTGTAAAGGAGGGTCAGAGCAGGGTTGGCCTTGGTCCTCCTAAAGGACCTGTTTACTGTAAATGTACCCGAACAAAGCATAACTCACTCCAACGGTCTATTGGCCACTTAACCAGACTGGATCCAGCCAATAACATTTCCTCCCCACACAAAAGGAGCCACCAGTATTTATAGAGTAAAAGAGATCTGCATCCCTGGAATATCTCTTCAAAAGTAAATGATTGAATTACTCCTGTAATTGCACATGTTTTTCCACACCTTGAGAGCAACTAGTATCATATTGCAGATTGTTAACTATAAGTTTTGACATTTTCATACTTGCCAATAGCAAGAAGCAACATAACGACTCAATAGTGCAATTACATTTGTAATCCAAAGATGTCACTAATAGATGAAATCTGAGCAAACTCAGGAAGCACCAGGGTTCCCTTTTATAAGTCAGTCCACCTTTAGTCAACTTCACTGAACACGTTGCTCTCTTGGAGGCTAACCCACTTCACTTCGAAGCAGGTGGACACCTCCACGCAGGGGTTTGGTTCGGGTCTCAAGCTGTCGAGAGCATTTGGTCAGTGACAAAAAAAACAACTGTGCACACTTAATGTGCTAGAACTGGTCTCCTTTAAAAAAAAATACAGAACCACAAATAACTGCGTGTATGGAGACAATATCATCAGATACAGCGAGCTGCTGCATTCCTGGATGTATCAGAAAATGAGTCCCCACCTTCATTTAGCAGAAGTTTCTTACTGAGACACCAAGAGGCTGATTGCAGGTGAAGAGGCCTCTTGGTGTGCTGGGTAATTTACATGAAATGATTACTCCAGAAGCGCTTTCATTGTGGTGTGTGTGTGTGTGTCTGAGCTTATGTAAAGGAGAAATAGAAAGAAAAACACATGAGAACAGAGTTTAGAGGTAATATGGTGCTAAACATCTGTGAGCTTGATGACACTCACTTATAACAACTGTAGAAAAGGTGGGAGAGAGAGTCATGATTGAAGGAAGGAGAGAGGGAGGAGTGGAAGGAGGGGGAGATGAGGGTTGATGGACAGAGGAGAAGGATGAGAAAAACAGCAAAATATAGATTAAACTGAAAAAGGAGCAAAGATGGAAAAGACATTCACCCCCCAAGACATGGAAACTAAATGTACAAACATCAAAGACAGAGCGAAAGACTGTGTGTGTGTGTGTGTGTGTGTGTGTGTGTAGGGGGCAGGCAGGGCCGGCTGCATGGTCTAACTTGCAGTTAAAGCACCTGAAGAAACATCGCAAGACTGGCACGATAACATCTGCCCTTCAAGCTCCGAGTGTGTGTGTGTGTGTTATCACTGGAGTACTGTAGCTAGCACAGGCAGTTTTCTGAAACCAGGATATAATTAGGTTTAAATTCCAGCCACAGCTGGTTTTACTCCACAATTAACATTAGTCATTAAAAGAGTGTTTAGGTAAAAAAAATAGTTCCTTTTACGCTCATTTACACTCATGCCGTAACCTTTAGGGCTGATATAGGCCATCCGTTGCATTTCATGAAAAGCTCAGTGTAAATGCATGGGAGCTGTGGGGACTTGACCAAATCAATTAGACATTCACTCATACAATGCTGATCACCAATCAAATAGTAGTAAAACTGAGCTTGTCCAAAAATACTCACAGAAACACTGAATGAGGTTGGCCCATAATCTGGTGTTTTAACGTGAACACACTGTGAAAAAACTACTTCAACTGTTAAAAGACAAATCTGAATCGACTACTGCTCAAAGGACAAATTGGTTGAATAAACATAAAGTAAAGACATTCTTACTTGTTGGTGCTGGGTAGCGCTTGGAGGAGTGGCTGGCCAGTTAAATGGCCATAGCTGGTGCATCGTAAGTGGCAGCCCACCTTAAGAGCCCGAGACGAGATAGTGGCTGACTTTGGGGGCCAAGCCCCCTCATTTCAATCAGCAGCAGGTGGGCAGCAAGGCGAGCCACAGGAGTCGTAGCATCTAGTTAGTGACAAATGGCCTCAGCTGTACGCGACGCCACTGACGACTCCCCACGCGCTAACCCCCGTTCTCCATTTCTGTCCTTTGTCCACGGCGGATGATTTTCAGCCCAAACACCCGATGAAGCGGCATCATTCTGGACGTCTCTCTGTACTGTGACACCCTACTTTACTGGGAAAGGGAGCGTGATGTCTAGAATCTGTAAAACTGCAGATGACATTATCACATGTTGACCCTCTAGAGGCTTTTTAACGGTTAGATATATTTTCCTCCTCTTACTCCTAAGTATGGAAAGCTGTGAATGTATTTAGCCCGATGTGTTTCGTACCTCATTTCTGCAGGTGCAAACAATACTTAACCGCACACAATGCATTTGCAATGATTTGCCATTTTGTGACATTTTAGTGTTAAGGAAAACACTAGTACACCTCACATCACTCTGTTCTCACTTCACCCCTGGCTCTCTCTCTCTCTCTCTCTCTCTCTCTCTCTCTCTCTCTCTCTCTCTCTCTCTCTCTCTCTCTCTCTCTCCGGGGCAGAGGTGGATTAGCAGAGTTCTGCACCGTTTACCTCCACCTGTCAACGAGGCCTTGTGTGTGTGTGAGGGTGTAGCTGCGTGCATGTGTGTGTGTGTGTGTGTGTGTGTCCTGTGCATTCAACCATGAGAAGCTAGCGCTAAGACCCTGCATCATGGGTTCTGTGTAGGTGACAGCTAAACAGTCCCACCCAGAATACACACACACACTCACACACACTCTCAAAGTGATGCTTTTAGACAGTTAAGCCAAGTAAATGCTTCGGGTATCAAGTACTATTAGCGGCAATGCACTCAGAATATGAAAACCTGATGCCGCGTTTTAAGTTTCTGTTTCCATTTTCAGCAGCCAAGGGGAAAACATGGAGAGAGAGAGAGATGGAGAGAGAGAGAGAGAGAAAAAGAAGAGACAAGAGTTTGTTGTCTTGTTGTGTGGTCCCGTGTGAAGGTAAGGGAGCTGCACCTCCACGCCTCAGTGCCATCCAACCTCCTCCTTCCCCAAGCTCTCAGAGCCTGCTCTGGCCTGTCAGCAGGAAGCGTCCTCCCAGCTGACACATGCACACACACACACACACACACACACACACGGTTTTAAAATGTTGGACAAATGCCACCGGGGAGACAAGAAAATGCAAACATTTCACTCACACTTCAGAATTTAAGATGTGTTTGAATTCATGCTGGAGGGAGGCCCTGGATGAGTAATACACTACATTTAACTTTGTGTGTGCAAGATGAGTGGTTGAGTTTCACGAGGTGGTGCTCTGTTGTCGGTTTATCTTTCTTATATGAATCAGTAACTTCTATTAGTTCGGGACAGATGTCTAACAGAAAAAAAAACATCCTCACGTTGATAAAAACAACCGACCAACGGCAAAAGAAGGTACTGCATTTTCAAATGTATTTAGCAGCAATATAACCATCATATACTAGATGTACAAAGTTCACAGTTCGAATGGTTTATTGAATGTTTATGAATAAAGGTTCAGAGTGGTTCTCCAGGCACAATAATGTTGTCTACTCAGGTCTTTTATGCAATTTAGAGATTAAACTTTTAACCCACATGAAGTTATATATTTTGGATAAACTGCTAATGAATAGTATTGAACTCTGGATCTTTATTGGCTTATTACTTGGGGTGTTTTCGCTCTCATCAACACCCCCAGAACTCATCAACCAAGTGCTTAATAGAACAACCAGCTGTAAAAGAAGGTCAAATATCTACAGACTTTCTTTGCAACAAAACCAGACTACAATCTTCTCCTGACCTCAACCAAGCGCCGACTGTCTCACCGTTAAGAAAGGGATTTCATAATGTCACTTTGAGTGGGTATATAGCAAGATTGGATTCATAAAACACTTGAAATTAGTTATCAATGGTATTTTCTCCTAATTAAATGAAATAGAGAGAGACATAGAGAAGTGACAGAAAGCGAGCGCAACAGAGAGAGAGAGAGAGAGAGAGAGAGAGAGCGATAGAGGGGTAATTAGAATCTAGTGATTAATGTTCTAATGAGTTTATTCTCCAGGGGGATTTACATGAAGGCTATTAGCAGCTGTGCTAAAAACGTCCCAAAAAATCCAAAACACAAGAGACAAAAACACAGGGACAGGATTTACTGGTCCGAGGGAAGAAAAACATTAGTTTGTTGTCTTTAAGAGGGTTCTTTTGGCTTCCCATCGACTCATGTAACCTTGGAACAACCTCAGCTCAAACACAGGACTTCATCTTCAACACGATTGTAGCATCAATAAAGCAGAGAAGGAGAAGGTGAATCTTACATTATTTGAATACAATTACCCTGTAGCGTAAAAATGAGAATCTATAACCGCCATTTGGTTCGTTGACAAACCAACAATGTTTTTTTTGTGAGGTGCTGCAAGGTCTCCTGCTATTGTGAGAAATGATTGAAGATATTATAGATCAATGCGGAAAAACAAAAGGGGCGGGGGGGGGGGGGTTGAGGTGAGAGGTGGGAGAAACAGATACGAAATTCAAAGAGAAGAGGAAAAAATATATATCCTTGTAACCATTTGGTTTTTGGACTGATAGGGAGAGTGACATTCGGGTTGGCTTAGCCCTTTTCTGAAGGAAAAGGAGAGATTAAGACAATCCGCGGCGAGCCACCTTCCCTACGCCGAGGTGCTTAGGGACCCGGGGAGCAAAGAGGATTGTGGTTGAGAGAGGGGGCTTCTGGGGTAGAGACGCAGGGATCTTAGAGGGCATTAGCAGTAACGTACTCTACCTGAGATAGACAGAAGGGAGACCACACCACCAGCACCGGACCCCTTTTGTTGACTGGCTTAGTGGTCCTGTCTCTCTCTCACACACACACACACACATACTCAAACACATGGACACATTCAGCCCCGTAAATCATTTTATTGCATGGCATTAAAAAATAGGGGGCATACATGCGCTCCACATAATGTAAAAACATGATCACACATGAGAATAATGTTAGAGAAGACTGCGCTACCATGAACAAAGGCGCACTGTAAGGATGACCTGCATGGAGCCTCGACCGCTGGAAACCATGGGAATCAACGGCAACTTGTGTGCATTGTGTGGGTTTTTAATCAAAAAGGCTATGCAATAGCCCCCATGATCCCAAATATGCCCATGAAGGGTGAGTGTTTCATTCAGCAGCGTCCCGTGCAGCAAAGTGCACACAGAGTCCAAATAAAGCCACTTCTGTTTCATATGTTGGCATAGCCTAGAATCCATGTATGTTATTCATGTATTTGTTGAAAGACTTCTTTGAATGATACGTTCATTGGAAATATCAAGATAATAACTCATATTCACAGGCCCGCTATTTGAAACTAACAAACTTCCAGACCATACAGAAATCTCACTGGTTAACGTCAGGCCGGTTTATCTAGATTTGTAGTTGAATCCATGAATTTACAGTCTATTTGTGCAGACTGGCATTTTTTGTTGCATGCAGAAAATATCCCATTACAATCCTGACACTGTGTAATCACATTGGATTTACTCACAAATCTGATGCAAACGGTTGACTCAGTATTTTGGTTTTAATTATTTGTTTCTTTTGCTGCGTGTTGGTATTTTCTAGCACTGCCGAGTTGTCAGAGTGCAGCCTGAATCTAATCTGAGTTCTGCTGGCTTGTACCTTTGCCTGAGACATTGAGGAATTAAGGAGGAGATTAAGGTGTGTGTGGTAATCTAAAAGGAAGTGTTGATTTGTAAGGTGGAAACAGGGATAAGCATTACTTTGTGTGCATGTGTGTGTGTGTGTGTGTGTGTGTGTGTGTGTGTGTGTGTGTGTGTGTGTGTGTGTGTGTGAGAGAGAGAGAGAGAGCTTGTTTGTGTATTCAATAGTTACATTTCAAGACTTTGACTTTAGGAAGTGATTCACTTCCTTGAAGTTGTGTTCCCGACTGATACTAACACAAACAAAAGGTACACTGCAACAAAACTGTAGCCACACAGTCAGCATATACGTGTGGCTACACTTCACAACGCATGCATATTAATACACACACAGATGCTCACTGGTACACTGCCCTTCATTTACACAGTTATCTGTCTCAGTCGTTGAGATTAGTTGTCACTGTCTTTTGTTAGGAAGGTGATTTATGTGTTATTCGTGTGGTCTAATTGTGTGTGTGTGTGTGTGTGTGTGTGTGTGTCTGTGTGAAGCCTCGGGGCAAAGCAGCACGACAGCTATAAGAGGCCTTAAAACAATCCATCCTAACTTCTTTTCTCCCAATCTGTCGTCCCAGTCCAAGATGCTAAGAGTAAGCATGATGATGGAGGCGTGTCATATCCGTTGCTCTGTGTGAAACCACTTGGTTTCAGTTACATCACGTCTCAGTCGAACAAGGAGACCTCCATCTTAATCCATTTCTAAAATCGGTCACTCTCTTTTAAAAAAAAAAAAAGGTTACTGTCACAATCGCTGTCCAGGGTGCTGATTCGGGAGCTGTCCAAGAGGCTGATTGAATTGAAAACCTAATATAATCCAAGTATAATCCAACCTTAAAGGAATACTTCAACATTTTCAACATTCACCTTCTTGCCGGGGCCTGGATGATACCTGATACCAGTGTCATGCATGTCAGGCCTCATTAAGTTGAAGATTGGAAAAAGGAGAGTTCACCTTGCTCCGACACATCCCAGCAGGTTAATGTCCCCGACCAAGAAATAGGGCCGCCCATAAGCCCCTATTAATCATGGGATGTTGCTACACTTCAGTTTCATGAAGATTAAACAAGACTTGAGGTGTGGGCGGCACGGTGTAGTGGTGGTAAGCACTGTGTCACTTAAGAGGTCAAGGTGTGAGACCACCCAGCGGCCTTTCTGTGTGGAGGTTGCAGGTTTTCCACCATGTCTGCATGGGTTCTCTCCAGGTACTCTGGCTTACTGCCTTTTTTCACATCCCTTTGCAAAGAAACAACCGTTACAATCACTGATGCGTCTCCGTATCGACTTGTTGTCCACTTTACTCCCCCTCCGGCTGCTTCCTGTTCTAAGGCCCCTTCATCTTTTCCTCCCACGGAGAAGTCAAAACACTAAAACCTGATTCCAACAGGACAAAAACAATGCAAGAGCTTATCAAACATTTCTTATGGTCAGAAACTCCACAAGGTACCAAAAAACTCTTGAAGACAGCTAACCAGTATTGTGCCTTTTCTACTTGTTTCCAGGGTGTTTTCTGTTATTTACATGTTGTTCAATTCTCTTATTTAACAGTAACAGGTGGGCATGAAGGCAGTTCCCCACGGGGAGAGAGAAAGTGTAGTTTGATGGATTGATGGTGGGCACGACCGGTGCCAACCTCTCTGTGACAAGAGGAGGCAGCTGAAACAGACGGTCCCCTCCCCTTTATTTGTGCGTCTAAATATGTGTGTGTGTGTGTGTGTGTGTTGTCACACTGCTCTGGCAGGGGTGGCACAACCATCTGCCCAGCCAGGGTGATGTGTGTGTGTGTGTGTGTGTGTGTGTCTTCGGGAAGACAGGCCGAGATAAACGGGTGATTGAGTGTTTGAGGCTGCCTGGCGTCACTGAATGGACCACTGGCACTGCCAGCAAAACACACACACACACACACACACACGGTCAGCTGTATGCATGAGACATTAGGCTATAGTTGACCTCTTTGGTGATAGACTGGGCACTGTGTTTGTGTACAGCTCATTGGGTGTGTGTGTGTGTGTGTCTGTGTGTGTGTGTGTGAGAGAGAGAATGTGTTGGTGCTTCTTTACTTTGCTTGTATGTTTTAGGTGAATGATGGAGAAACTTTTACGGTTTAAAAATGAATCTGTGCATGTGATGGTAGAAGAAGGAAGGAAGGAAGGAAGGAGAACGTTACCATTATACTCAAATCCTAGTGAGCTACTGGTAGTCTAACGATATTTAAGCCAAGTAAAACCACTTGTGAAAAAGAAGGTACTTGGATAAAAACAAAATAGTTTTTAGTGTGGAGGGAGGTAAAGGAAGATAATGTTATAGACTCTGATGAGGAAAAGAACCCATTTAGGACACATGTAAACACATCCCTTCAGAGATGCCTGACACAACAACACCTCTCTCCGCTCGGGGTACGACCTCCCTGGTGGTCCTATTCCAATATATATATATGTCCACGCCGCCTTCTCCGCTCCTTGAAGTTGTTAAAGTGTGGTGTGCCGATTGAGGCTCTGGAGTCACGTCGGGTGATCGTGGTCACAGTCGGTGAGAAGTCTTCACACGCCTCAGTGAAGGAGAACGTTTCCCTGTGGATGCAGACATGACCCCGAGGTTACTCTAACCCAGCATGCATCACGCAATGTTTGATTTAGGTCATTCATCTTGGTCACCTGCTAGAGGATTAAACCAATGATTAATTAAGGATCATTTTTTTATCCCTACAAATGTCAATACTGATATTTCGGAGCAAATGGTGGAATGCAATAAAATACATTTCCTCATGCAGTGTACTCAAATGCAATTTTGGTGCTACAACAGGTACCAAACTATATTTTAGAGGCAAATAATATAGTTTTGACTCAACTACAATTATCTGAAAGCTTAATGGTCTCACTACTAACAACAAACAAACAAAAAATGATGATACAATATCCTGGCGGGACATCTGCTAATTCTACACTCAAACTGTCTCTCAACAACAGAAATACTGCCAGCCTGTGATTATGTTCATCTTTCAGTATTGGGAGGATAAAGTAACTCTGTGTATCAAGCTGCAGTTGTCTTTACCATCTGCATGTGTGTTAAACGGATCAAACTGAGACAACAAATTGCAACCAAATCACATCAGGACTCTGCATTGTTTCATATCAGCATGAATGAAACATGATCTATTAAGTATGTGTCTCAAGATCAGAGATAACAGCAGGTCTAATGTTTGACATTGTACTATAAGTTGACAGCTCAGTGCAGAGGCACAGTGACAGAAACGCACAAACAACTAGACTGTTTCCGTCTTTTCATCTGAGACACAGAGAGCAACCACTGAGCAGAGAGGGCAACGGTATCTGCTGTAATCACACTTGTCTGTCTGCAGCCTATTGACTCTCTGTTAACTGAGACCCATAGTGTGTGTGTGTGTGCGTGTGTGCGTGTGTGTGTGCGTGTGTACGTGTGTGTGTGTGTGTGTGTGTGTGTGAAAGTTTGAATGTAGCATATAATGTCCAAAGTCAAAATGTATGCAACAAAAGAGATGAATATATTGACAGAAATGAAAGAATAATTGTTTTATATTTGTCATTCACACATTCGTATTCATAGATTAAATTTGTTTAATTTTGTTAGTCATAATTATACACGTCTTTAAAGTTTTATGCATACTTATACGTTAAAGTTGCGTTACCATGATAACTTAGCTTGATTTCATTCTTCATATTTTTCCTGACAAATCTCCTGTAGTAACACACAAGTAGTTGAACATATGATGTAAGTTTGTTGCGTCCCGAGTGCCCCCCACCCCTGCAGTCACTTCACCAATATGACCCATTCCTCCTTCCCTTCCTCCCTCCCTCCCTCTCTTCCTACCTGCCAGCTGCTGTCCGGGGCCTCCTGGCTCTTACAGTTCCCCCCTCGGACAAAAGAAAGGATAGAACTATACAGAATAGAAGCTGAATGCAGCTATGAACTCTTTGTTCCCCGCAGCACTCTGTCTCCCACCAGTACATTGTTCTAGACTAGTTCTCTCTCGCCCGTCTCTCTCTCTTCTCTGTTTTGTCCCTGAGCGAGTCTTCATGGTCTCTGGTGTCCCCGTCTTGTCTAACGGCCACTCAGACCATCTTGTCTGCACAACTTGAACTACAATGGCCCACTCCCTAACACAGGGCCAGCTGGGACTCCATCTTCAGTCTGGTGGCCACTACGGGGCTCAACCCAGGCTTCTCAGGGTTTATCCTCCGTAAGCCCGGTTTCCATTACAGGGCCAAACAGGTCGAGCCAGGAGCCCGGTCTACTTCCACTTCCTCTGATCACACTCTTGTTATGTCGCTCATTTCCCTCTCACATGAGTCTTTCAACACTGTTCTTGTAATATCCGAATCAATGAGAAATGTTTTGCTTCATTTAGGACGTATAGACTTAGTATTTGCAAATGAAAAAAAAATGCATCTCATTCTTCTCTGATCTCTCAAATATGTCACAGATCCTAAAACACTCAGCAGAAGAATTGTTTTTTACCCGCCTTGACACCGCCTAGGGAGACTTTAATAATATGCACTCAGACCACGGTGCATAGAATTAGTTTCACGCCTCCAACGGACAAGCTGTAGCTATGACCAGAAATAATGTTGAAAGCCACAGCTTAGATTCTTAGATGAGTAGTGAGTCTGTGTGCGCACACGTATTGTTGTTAACCTTTTTTACTGAGTACATCTGACATTCCTCGCAGGTGAGAGGAAGAGTGCATTGTGGGAAGTGTTAATGTTTAACAATGCGTGCACATGAGGCAACACTGACGTAAGAGGGGAAAGATCAATTTGACCTTTTTTCTAACTATATATATCTATAAAGATATATCTATGCAGCTATAACGATCTGTCTGTCTGGCTTTCAGTCTGTCTCACTATCCATGTCTAACCATCTAGAGTTCCTCTTATTGACCTGTTGCCCTCAGTGACTTTAATAATACAGGAGGTACTAATTCTGAATTTGATACCAAGGATTGCCGACCTTTAGCTTTCCAAAATACCTCCTCCATTTATTATTGAGCGAGCAAATCCAATATGTGAGGGTCAGGCTGAGCTGCAGAGGGACAAAATGAAAGATGGACTGATGTGAAAAGGTCTGGTGCCCGCAGAGGAAACACAGACTGTGACCAGGTGTCCAGAGGCAACGCATATTGTGACAGTCGTCAACACTAACCCTAAATTCTACAGACAAAAACATGCATATCCATCCACTGCTCTTAGGTGAATGTTAGAAGTTGGTACTGGGAGTGATGCTGCTCCCCCCAGTGCAGTGCCGTCAAACTATAGCAGAGGAAGAGTGTGCAAGGAGACACGATGACAACCAAAGAAGAAAATGTTATAGAAATGTAGCACTTTGGTTTGGATACTTGCAATGCACCTTTTCTCCCATCTTCACCCATTTCAACTTCCATTTTTTTGCATCCCCCACAAATGTCTGACTCACTCAGTTTCTTGAGTTGAACTTTCCTGAGTTTGAGGAATCCACTCCGCTACGTTGATGTGATGAAACATAAATGCTTTTTTGGGTTTGGGGCAAATGGTTCGTTCAGCAGAACAAAACTGAATATGTAACGAATAGATTAAAAAACGAAGGTTTGGAGAAATAATGTGGTCTTTTTAATCTTTTAACGACTGTTTTTGGAATGTTTCAATCAACGTTCTTAACTTTTTAAAATTTTCATTGCTTTATGTTTTTAATGGTTTTATGTGAAGCATTTTCAATTGCCTTGTTGTTGAAATGCGCTTTACAAAAAAAATTGCGTTGTCTTACAGAGTAAAAATTAATGATAAAATAGCAGAGAACACATTTCCTCTCTTTTGTCCTGACATTGAAGTCGCATAAGGTTTTACTAAAACTACCAACTACTGAACTTAAAAAATAATTGTCCTATACTTCAATTGCACGATCAAACAGTAGACCTTTAACTTTAATTTCCTATACATATCCTGAATGTTTTGACACAGCAGTTTGTTCATATATCATTAAATGCCTCGTCTAGATATTCTTTTATACTAAAAACAGTTGACGGCCTTTTCTGATGTTTCAATATAATCAAAAGAGAAATCCAAGGGACTTTCAAACCTGGTTTGATCCAATGTTTGAATATCCGTCCTGGTTTATTTACATTAAAAGTAGAAACTCGGAATGATGGAAAGAATTGTCTTAATCAACTGTGGAATCGTTTCATGAAATAAAGTGTAATAAGTTCTTCTTCCATAACTGTTGACATGGCTGCCAAGGGATGGGTTGTTTAATCTGCGAGCTTACAGGCGGCATATTTTCCCCACCTCAACCCCCCGAAAACGAGATGCCACACCCTTCGAAGCGGGACGGGACGGGACGGGACGGGACGGGGGGGGGAGAGCCGAAGCTGATCTGCATGGGACCGGTGCGTGAGTATGATGGTGGTGTGAGGATTACTGGTGCTAATACCAGGTGTTAGGAAGCAATCACCCTACCCATACTCACACGCACACACGCACATGCACACGCACACGCATGCACGTCACAGCCCGTCTCCAATCAGCCCAGCTCTCCATCAGCACACAGGCAAGACAAACACAACTCCCACGCACAACTGTGTGACTCACCGCGCACAAACACACTCGCGCAGGTGTGCACGAGGAATATGCACACCTGCGCAGAAACAAGCTCAGGGAGAAAAGCGCGTATACGTGCCGCCGTCAGCGCTGGCGCGCACGCACGCACGGACACACACCACAGTGCATTTACGGGGCTGGCTGCCTGCCTAAGCTGCTAATTACAGATGTGTGTGTGTGTGTGTGTGCGTGCGTGTATGTGTGTGTGTGAACTCTCACTCTCAGTGACTGAACAATCCAATATTAAACACCAGAGAGGGAACGAGAACCTCAGGGTTGTTCCTCCCTAATCCATATTTAATGGCTTATTATGATACAGCCTGTGGTTGTGTTGTACCTGTTTTCATGAGGCCGATTAAAGGGATATTTACAGAAACCCTCTGCTCTGTAAATAATTTCTGTGAGTGTTTGTGATTGTGTGTGTGTGTGTGTGTGTGTGTGTGAAGATGCTCCTATAAAGTACACGGCCTTTGACCTTCATGCCCTTCTCTGTGTAGCACACAGTCAAGCAGCAAGTTATGTGCAAAAAGCCTTTAAGCCACACGGTACAGCACAGAAGCTCCGAAGGCTTGTGAAAACACATTTTATTCTCTGGATTAAGCAGAGCGCGCAAATAGTTCAGTTTAACCTTTCAGTGCCATCAATGACCAGTCATGGAATGAAGGTTGGGATCAATTCTAAAGTGAGAAGCATACAGTGAACTCTTTTTGTTCCGCCGCTCCAGCATGTAACACCAAATTAAAAGTCTTTCAACTATTTTCTCTTCTCTATTTTTCCTAGGAGAGAAGGAGATTCTTCCAGGCTGCTTCCCCACGCTGTGACTCCGACTCTTCATAATTAGATGTCTCCTCTGTCCAACCTCCGTGACCCCCCCATTGTGGAAACAGGCTTTCACGAGGAATCACAAGAAGAAGGGCAGATGTTGAAAAGCAGACCAAAGAGTGCAAAATGTGGAGTAGGCTGATTCAATGTGGAGCAGGAGAGAGGTGTATCCTTGAAGGGAAGTCACAATAGCGGCTTGGGCCTATTCTGACACTTTGGTGCTCAATAGAAATCCACCTTGTGTCGGTGAAAGGCAGCTACAAATTATTTTCCCCTTTTTTTCACATAAAACTAAAGTTTAAGTGTATGATTTTAGATATGGGCTGAATAATAAGGTTCAATTGCAGATTTTCGACACAATTTAGGTCCCATTGGTAGGAGCTAATGGCATCAACCGACCAACCCTAGAGGAAGACTGCAAAGTCCGTAGAGTATATCAAAATAAAGATTTTAGTTTACCCAATTCAACTAACATGATTGATGCCATATCAAATACATAGATATGATCTGCTCTTTATCTCTACTGCATGTCAAATCAACAAGCCAAGCCGATCAATATGTTTGGGTTCAGTTTTTGGGGATTGCACCTGCAGCAGCAGCCTTTAAAAATATTTCCTCATGTTGTGGCTGCTGTCCAGAACAAAAAAAAACATCCAAATAGTGTTACCTCTTTTGTCCTATTTGCTCTCATACAACAGGGAACTTCTTCTCAGTCCTGTTTAAATGTGATCTGCAATACCAAAAGGTTTTCCTTCAAAGTAAAAATACGTGTTATCTCAATATAAGTAAAGATTGAACAAGGTTATAAGTTGCTGCCCGCCTATATATCAACATTTTAGTCATCCCGTTTATGTGATCATTGTGAAAAGAGAAAAATGAAGAACGTCACATGAAACGTGCACTAAAGGCACACACAGCTGGCCCGGCTATGTCAACAAAGCTAGAACAAGTTCTGACAACAACAACACACATATAGGAGACCGCCTTTATTCTTCTTTGCTGCTTATATTTATGGTCTAAATTGAAAAGTTAGCGACTTAGCGATCTAATTTCACAGTCTTTCATGTACATGGGCCATTTTAGACAAATGATATCCGATATATACATGTTCTACAAACCGCTAATAGGTTTATGTCAAATCTATTCCTTAATTGTTGACAATAACGCCATTAGAGACTTTAGAAATGTTTATTTCTGGAGCCTTCTTTTTTTTCAACGGACTTAATGAATTGTATCATCACCGTTCGTAACAGCCCCCTCTTTGTAATGAGGGGATTGTTCCAAAGCCAACACGTTTTATGCATTTACACAAATGATCCAACATCAGGCAAAGCAAACGTTGGAGGTAGCAAACAACATATACTGTACGTATACACTTCATGCCGAATGGGATATGACACATTAACTCTTCGGGGGATCGTGTTTTGTCAAAGATGCTCAAACTATCAGGAGCTCACCTGTTTTGGGGATTTTTCCTTCACACTGTTTATCCCAGAATGGAAACTTTAGCCAGTATTTTCTGATGACTTCATCAACACTCAACTCATCTGGGTGCATGCTGCGTGTTTGAGAGTGTGTGTGTGTGTGTGTGTGTGTTGAGTTTTGTGTTTGTGTGCATATCTTGCTGTGCCCCGGTGAGCCAGCTAAGCCGTCACTTTGTGTGGAATTTTCCGTCTTCATGAAAAATAGTCTTAAAGGAAAATTGGACCTGGGGAAGATGTCTTTGTAATGGAAATATGTTGTTTTCTTCTTCAAAATGAGTATGTGGTGTGTACTCACACAGCTCTGTTGAGCAGTTGAACTGCGCTCACACTGGCTGACTGTGACTTGTTTAGGAGAACGGTTTGAATCCAAAGTGTTTCAGCTTTACACTTCTATGCCAACATAGAAATATTTCATTCCATTCCACCATCCTTAATTTGCTAAGGATATGCATTCTTAATTATTGCTCTCAAGTACTTTCAGACGTCATAGAAATTTACACAGTGCAGTGATTCAATGATAAAACGCTGCAGACTTCCATTTCTAAGAACTTACTTAACCGGATGAACTTGGATCTTCCGTTTTTTTCTTTGCACTTGTTAACACATGCTCAAGGACTTAGTCTTGGAAGTTGGATCTGTGTCTGTTTGGTTGGTATTTGTGGAAGTATAAAAGGACAATAATAACACAGCAATTCAATGTGATTGAAAGTTCACAAATTGTGCAAAAGCGGATGTGTTCTCCCTTCTCCTTATTCTACGTCCTGTCTCTGTGCAAGCATGCGTGTCCCCCCCCCCCCCCCCATTATGCCCGTCCTATCTGTTTTTGAGTGTGTGTGGGTGTGCGTGTGTGTAGCCACAATACGGTTAGGTCGAGGTGTCGACAGAGGAGGAAGGTAAGAGTTTTCCAGCTGATTGCGTACATGATGTCTGAGACTGATACAAATATTATAACGAACAGACTTAACAGGCCTAACAATATAGTGAAGGAGTTATTTTTAGTCACAAGGAGGCCCACATAGCTCCTCCATGCATGCCTGGTTGTTTCAAAATAAAGAATCCTCAGTTTAATTCTGAGGATTTGTCTGAATAAAAAGTGAGAAAGAGGCCTCCAAAAAACCTCCGTCTCATCTTTGTGTTATATAAGTCACCGATTATAAACACCACAAACGTGCTTAGTACACCAGACACAATTTGTACACAATCAACTTGATCAAGTTTCCCCTCCGTGAGGGTGAGTAGTTCTGAACTCTGTTATGTTCTCAACCTACAAAGTGCAGAACATGCTGGTGTTGGAAGGAATTTGTTCAACTTCAGAAAAGTTTAACCTGCCAATTAGGGATTGAACCTTTTGTGTCGAACCTCGGCCAGCTGCTGTGTGTTTGTGTGTGTCTGTGCGTGTTTGTGTGTGTACATGAGGAAGTGGTGGGGATGAGGCTCTGTCAGCAGGCTGGATTAAACCCAGTGCAGCTTCAACAAGAAGGACCTTTTCAGTTCTTCTCATCAAAGAAGCACAACATACTCACACAGGCACACACGCACAACCTTCATGTGCAGTTTCACACTCAAATCAGTGTTCACACTGGGTGAAACACACCTGGTGGCATGTGTGCGTGTTTGCGACTGGGTAAACCCTCCTCTGAGCAGCAGGGTTTCAGTGAGTGCATTTAGAGATCAGAGGTTTCTCAGGGCGATAATGCAGCAAACTCCACTCCCTCACTCACTCCCAACCAAACCAAACCAAATACACCTGAAAACATTCACACAGGTGTGTCCCTGTGTGTGTGTGTGTGTGTGTGTGTGTGTGTGTGTGTGTGTGTGTGTGTGTGTGTGTGAGAGAGAGAGAGTTTGCGTGTGGGGAAGGGGAGGGGAAAGTGAACACACAAGCCTTCTCTCTAATATACGAAAACAAACACACGCATATGTCATGTTCTCTCTCTCTCTCTCTCTCTCTCTCTCTCTCCCACACACACACACACACACACACACACAGCCTGGCCTGGGCTGGTAGGCAAAGGATTACAGCTCTGTGGGGCAGCTTAGCTCCGATGTGAAATGTGAGAGGCCCTGGATTGAACTTTCAGACTAATTCAATAATTACTGCTGTTACGAGCAAGACAACCTGACAACCCGTCCGTCTGTCTCTCTACCTGCATGGCCCACCTGTCTGTCTGATCGGACACTGTCTATGGCTGCACATGTCTCTCTGAACATACATATGTCTGTCCTGGCCTGCTGGTCCATCTCTTTGTACCTGTCCCTGTATCAGTCTGCTTCTGGCATACCTGTATTTCTCTCTACCTGTTGGTCTGACCTCTCTGACCTACCTTCCCTTCTCCACACCTGTTTACCTCTGTGTCTGACCAACCTGTCTATCCTGCCCGCCTATCCGACTGTGAATGTTCCTGAACGCCTGTCGGCGTGGCTGTATGTCAGACTCGTCAATCAGGGTGTTGTTTTAAAATAATAAAGAAAAAGTCGGATTGCTCTTAGTGACCAACACGTCTGTCTTTGTCTTTTCAAACAGCAGATGACAGCGTCACGTTGTCTCTGTGGTCACCTGTGTGTCTTATAAATAGCTGTCTGCTTGGCAGCCTGTCCTCCTGCCCACCTGCCCAACTTATCCAGCTATCACCTGTGTGTGTCCGTGTGCGTGTTTCATGGTAATTTTCAGGTCACGCAGGGTTTACTAGTTGGCAGGTAGAAACATAGGTGTACTGCAGTTGCCGTGGTAACATAATATCTAAAGCATGTTGATGGTTTTACCGCCGCACCTACTTTGACAAAGTTTGCGTGAGGATTTCTGTTCAAACGGGTTCACAGGACATTGACGGATGAAATTGATGTTGTTGCAAAACCGTATTCACTCACCACACAGGCAGCACATGCCAGCTAAACAAAATCAAAGGAAGCTTTTTTTTTTTAAAGGACTGATTTGACAATGTCACCTGGCGCCATCAAGTTAAGTTAATGCAATACAATTAAGGATAATTTAGTTGCACTGTAAAATCATTTGAATTATAATACTATTATAGTGCTGTACATGTATTACCAGCACTGCTTAATACTTGCTTACAAAGGAGGATTACGAACAAGTAAATAAAAAAACTTTAGAAAACAGGTCACTTTCCTCATATGATAGCTAAAGAAGCCTTTACTCATTTGATTTATTCAAAAGACCCTTTTTTTCGTCCTTTCTGATGCAATACATGATTCACTGTTGCTCATTGAAAAAATTCTGTAAAATATATGTTGATTACCCGGAGGACATCATGTCAGACTTGACCAAACTCCTGCAGAGGCACAGATGTCAACAGGCCACTGGCTGGTAAAATGACCTTTACATGTAAAATCAGCGTAGGTGCCCTTTAATATTGAAATGACTCTGACATGCAGTTACCTGCATGCATGTACATGCATGTACCTGCAAATGAATGTTATTGAATTTTAAAAAGTTAGGGCCGGGACTCGATTAAAAATATTAATCTAATTAATTAGAGGCTTTGTAATTAATTAATCAAAATTAATCGCATTTTAATTGCATAAATATTTGACCTGAGAACAGTGAGAAGTAATTTTTTTCACATCGATTTTTTATTTTTGTTCAACCAATTCCAGCAGACAAGTGTAGCAATAGCATATTTAGAAATATAGTACTTTCAGAAATTCAGGTAGCCTATAGGTAAGTAGACCTTCTGTAAACTATGTTTTTTAAGTAGACCAATACTTTCAAGTAGGGTACATTCAGAACATGGGTTATTTTTTCAGACGTGGACTTAGTTACCCTGGTCCTTAAACCAGTCATCTGGTGCAGTGTGGGTTGGGTGTGAAATAAGGATCACAGCATAAAAGTAGTGAAATCAACTAGGGCTTTATTAGAAATGCCATAATATGACTTTAGTTGACCTGCAATTCTATTATAACGGTATGGAACGTTTGTGGATTCCAGCCTGAGAATCTATGACAATTGAGGTTGGATTCAAAAGCATCAACAGGTGTGTGTGGTGGAACAGTGCAGGGAGATAGCAGGAAGGCTGAAGTGGGGAGGATCCTCAGTTCAAACCTGCTCTCTCAGAAGGAGGGTTTGGTTGTAGTCAGGGCTTAAACTGTAAACTTTGAAACAGTTTTGAGGTTTAGTAAACAATCCCAAGGTCTAATATGAGAAACACACAATGCGGCATGTGCTTGAATAGCACAAGGGAACAACTGAAGGGCTGCAGACTCCAACCTGCTGTCTGAAGTTGTGGGTTCATGCAGACATCATTTCTGCTTTGAAAGAGTTTTGAGGTTTGAGTAGCAGTCTCAAGGTTAAATACGAGAAACAAAAATTTAATTTGTGCATGGTGAGGTAGTGCAGCACAAGAGCAGAGCAGCTACTGTCCTTACCCTGTAGGTTGTGGGTTCAAGCCCAGTCTCGGGTTTTTGAGCCTTTGGCTTTACTTCAGGTTTGAGTAGCAATCTCGAGGTTAAATACAACAAGCAAAGCATTGGTTAGTGTGTGGTGAAGTAGCACAGTGGAAGAGCTGCTGCCACAAGCCTGCACTGCATTTGAAGGTTGTGGGATCAAGCCCAGTCTCCGGTTTTTGAGCCTTTGGCTTTACTTCAGGTTTGAGTAGCAATCTCGAGGTTAAATACAACAAACAAAGGGCTGATTAGTGTGTGGTGAAGTAGCACAGTGGAAGAGCTGCTGCCACAAGCCTGCACTGCATTTGAAGGTTGTGGGTTCAAGCCCAGATGTGAAAATAGCATTTAAAAGAGTTTTAAAGTTTAACTCACATGCTCAAGGTTAAATAGGAGAATCAAAGTTGCCAAAATGTGACCAGGACTGGTAGTGTAGGGGTGCAAGCTAGAGCCCAGAAGCCTCTGTGCGCACCGCCAGTGGGTTCAAATCCCGCTCGTGCCAAGTCTTGAGCACACTGCCGCGGAGGTAGTAGTGGGGGCATTGTCCCCACGGTTGTTTCGGAGAAGTGAACCCTAGGGGTTATGCAGAAACACAAGGCGCGTTCACTTGAGTTATGATGGCATTGTCAAGAATGATGAAGAATCTTTTGCTGATGAATTGAATTTGATGTTAATTGCTTTGCTTTAGCCTTTTAGCACTTATTAGCAGAGGTGGGATCAAGTCACTGTTAGGCAAGTCTCAAGTCATTGCCCTCGAGTCCCGAGTCAAGTCGAGTCAAAGGCAGGATGAGTCAGTAAAGATGAGCAGATGTGTCTCATTCAGTGGTCACACTGACATGAAACTTATTACAGCCTCTGAGGGCATTTTTCAAGACAATCACATGTTTGTCTACTTCAGGGCATCCTGTGCACAACCTTAAACTGACAGTCTGGCACAGGGTGTAGATTTGTTTACCCTTTTTAGTGCATCCACCCTCCAATTCTCTGTTACATTCAAATTCAGGAAGGATGAATAGCATGGTTGATCCTCCAAGATGCACCAATCCGTCTCTGGGGCAATATCCCATTAGGATTTTTTATAAATGTCAGTTACCCAAAACTAAAAAAGGATTTAGGAAGAGCCACCATGTCCCTTGAGGGTTGAACCCAGATAAGGTTTAAAGTACAGAAATTTGGGGCATTTGGCATTAGTGACAGGGACGTGTAGGTTGCTCCATCTAAGATCATTCCAGTCATGTCATGGGAAAAAAAAATATTGTGAAAAAAGTCAAAATATGTAGGGTCAAAAAAGAAAAGATTTTTTTTAAATAATAGGTTAAAAAAAATATATGTAAGGTCAATATATATATATATAATATAATATATAATTAGGGCTGGGACTCGATTAAAAATATTAATCTAATTAGAGGCTTTGTAATTAATTAATCAAAAGTAATCGCATTTTAATTGCATAAATATTTGACCTGAGAACAGTGAGAAGTAATTTTTTTCACATGGATTTTTATTTTTGTTCAACCAATTCCAGCAGACAAGTGTAGAAATAGCATATTTAGAAATATAGTACTTTCAGAAATTCAGGTAACCTATAGGTAAGTAGACCTTCTGTAAACTAGATTCTTTTTAAGTAGACCAATACTTTCAAGTACATTCAGAACATTGGTTATTTCTTCCAGACGTGGACTTAGTTACCCTGGTCCTTAAACCAGTCATTTGGTGCAGTGTGGGTCCTTGTACTCGTCGGGCTAACGTCCACGCTAGCTGCTAATTGTTTTGCGTTGAGGTGATACTTGAGGCTCGATGTGAATTCCTTGTTGCACAGCTTGCACACAACCATGCTCTTATCGACGCTTCCATCCGTGTGTTTATTATAATATTTCCCATTCACGGGGCCACCTGACACGGTCTCGTCAGCTTCTTCGTTCATGTTCACTGTGGTTTGTTGTTGTCTGAAGTCATGAACGCTAGTTGGTGCTCCAGTATAATCGGTCCTCCGAAGCTCATCCAGTGAGAAACGTTCCACGGTGCAAAAAATAAGTGTAAGTGTTTTTCTATAATTAATTAATCGTAATTAACGCGCTAAAGTCCCGGCCCTAAAAAAATGTTACATTGAGTTTAATTAAAATGAAATTAATTTGCAAGTTAATTATAGCAGCTATTATTTGGCCTGACTTTTGTCAGTGAATTAGCATTTTTACATTTGGGCTAACGCTGTAATCCTGAGGGATTCAAAGTAGCACTTAAACCAAACGGTCTTTACAATTAACAGTCAAGAAGTGTAATATAACATTTAAATAATTGTTCCGCTATGGCCTGTAACTCTACCTTACGAAATGCAGCCAACACTTCAACAGTAGGGGCTTCAACGAAATCGGCCAATGCCGAAGTCGCCATACTGAAAACAATGTACTACAACAACAACAACAACTCACTAAATGTATAGACTACCGACGGATAACAACGCACCACCACATACAACCACACCAAGTTCCCAATGACGCGCTCAGAGTAACGGGTATTAGATCTATTATCCCGGACGAGCCCCCATTTGTTACGCCCTCCTCTAAAGTGAGGATACCGTAACACCCCGTCACACGTGAGCTGGTCATAGAGAGGGTGAGGTGAAACAAAACAGTGGGCGCACAAGCAGGACAAACAAAACGCCGTACCGTTCAAACTAGGTTTATTTGACCTATAATACGGTAGTGGGGGGGAAGGGGCTGAGCGGAACCAAAGCGAAGAAATTAACCACTGAAAAAGACCCCTAATCTAGTCTAAACCTGCTAAACTCTCTGAAAAATACAGGGGGTGGTCCGCCCAGATCTTACTTAGTGTGTATAGACAGAGGTTTATCTACGGGTAGTATGTAAACCCCAGGGTCTCTTACCTACACACTCCCATTGTGCGGTCCCCTTTTCCCTGGGACAACTGAAGAAACAAAAATCGGAATAGTACAAACAATGGGATAAACAGACAGAATAACAAAAATAACTTAACCTTGACCAGTTCAAAAGTCCAAACACCAACGTACACAAAACAAATGGCCCTTGAACACCACTCTGCTCAAAACACAAGTTTGGTCATTCGTTCCCAAAAGTTCTTGTTAACGACAGTCCTTCTGCTCTCTCTCTCCAACAGCTCTCCCCTCTCCCCGACCTCCTTTTAAGCCACTCCATCCTGCAGTTGATTGGCTGTGGGTGAGGGTGATTAGTGGCTGCAGGTGGGCGCTGGCAGGGGAGATTATTGGCTGGTGGGTGTGTCAGAACACCTGTGGGAACACAAAATCAAAACATACACACACACCCCCTCCCACAAGCAGGCCGAGGCACGTAACAATAATAATATAAAATAATATTAACATTTTTTAATTACATCCTAAAACTTAATTTAATCATTCAAGTCGTTTTTGCCAAAATTGAGCTCACTTTTTTTGTGTTATAACAGCATTATGATGGTCGGTGGATCTGTGTTCATGTGGTCAAGTGTGATTACATGCATTGGCAGGGTCTACATTCAATTAAGTGTATGGAAATATGTGCATATTGTGTGTATATATGCGTGTGTGTGAGTGTGTGTAGAATGGGGGCCGTGCATAAAATCAGATGAGCTCATTGTAGCACTATGAATGGTAATCATACAGCCCCCTCGCAGCAGCCGTGTGTAACCTACTGAAACCCAAACAAGAGATGAAGTGGGATGATACACAAACCCGCACACACACACACAAAAATGATAGGAGACGCAGGGCTATTGTGGAACTTGAACCATCATGTCTCAGTACCAGGTGATGTCATGTTTTGGCCATAATAAAGAAAAGAGAGAGAGAAGTAAGGAAGGAAACAAGAACAATAAACAGTAGTAGGATACATGCACTTGCTGTTCAAAATGTACATGTTGAATTACTTCACAGATAATAAATAGTGAGAAATACAGATAGCAGATGGCAGGAGCAGGGACCAGAGATGAGAATCATCATGTTCCCATCTTTATTAATCTCTGTGACCTGCAAGTAATAATCACTTAGATATTGTAACTAATAACAAAGGACACAATGCTCACAGATCAATACAGAAACAAGCAGTTGAACTACAGAAATATTCCTTTGAATGGTGCATTACCACAGCTGTGTCGAACTTAAACATGAGCAAAAAGGTATTAACTTTAAACATGAACACGTGGTTAAATCCATTTCCACATCTATCGGAGTTCATGTGGGAAATTAGTTCTTCAGCTCCTTATGGGGTTTGTAGTTATATGCAACAACCTGATATTAAGAATCTCTCTTTACCTGTCAGGAGATCGGTGCTGGTGCAGGCGGAAGGAGGCAGGACTCAAACACAGGATTTCTCGAACAGAGTGCTCTTTAATCAGACACAAAACCAAAGAACGTGCACCAACGACGAGTGACAATAGACAATGACGCAACAAGGGACAGCAGGCACACAGGGCTTAAATACACTAGGGAGGTGCAGGTGATTGGACACAGGTGGAAACAATCAGGCAATCACAAGACAAGGCAGGAAGTGAAGTTCACCCAGAGACACGAGAGACAAGAAAACTACTAAATAAGACAGGAAGAGGAGCCAAACCGTGACATTACCTGGTGCAACATAGAACAGAAGACAAGAGATGTTTTTCTTACATTCATAATGCCAACGCGCACACACACACACCCCCCCCCCCCCCCCCCCCCCACACACACACACACACACACACACACACACACTTTGAACGTTGTGCACCCCCAGATTCCTCCAGTTCCACCAACTCTGGCCCTCCGACTGACGAGTAGTGGTAGTGCGTATTTGTTCTAAAGCCTCTTCCTTCACTACCTTTTACAGTGGCCTAAGTCCTAACTACATTTTTTCAAAGAGGTCTCAGTAAGGGCAGCGAAATAATTTTAATAATTTTATCAAATTCAGTAATTGAAACTTCAGAGGTACACATTTCTTCTTTCTGTTCTTACTCGTCTAACCTTTGCTTTGTACATATACTAAGCTCCAGTATTGTGCATAAACTATGTAAATGTTTTTCAAGTCTGTCCGCTATAAATTATGTTGTATTTGCTGGCAATTTGATTGTTCACTTTATGCACGTTTTTATACTTTTCTTGCATCTCAATCCAATGTGACTTGCTGTATAGTAACTATACTTAGCTGCGACTTTGGGGGTGATAATAACTTGCAGGGGAATGCTGACAACACTTTTATTTGCGACTAAACTTTTCCTTTAAAAAGAAAAGAGAGGCTGAGAGGGACGAAGGAGACTGAGGATGAGGAGAGGGAGGCAGGGCGGATGGAGGGTCAGTCACCTGTGGTGTGGGAAAGGACCAGTGCTCTCCACAGGGGATGGTGGCTTCTCCTGCCCCCTCCACTTACCTCATCCCCCTCCTCCTCATTTTTGGATACAGCTGCAGAGAAGGTGGGGTGTTGGGGGGGGGGGGGGGTTATGTGGGAGAAGTGGATAGGTGAAGATGTGATTGATCACGAAGACTTTTAAATTGACATTTTAAATTGTATTAGAAGCAATTAAACCTCCATAACAAGCAAAATACAGAATCCTCACCAAGGAAAGTTATAAAATGACCACACACACACACACCAAGTTTGGGATATTATTTGTTATTTTTCACAGTTTCATTATTGACTGTCTTTCATATCCACAACGTTTTTTTATAAACTGTATAATTCATTCTTGTCCTGTGCACATGTTTTAAGAAAAACCTTGTTGTGCAGACAGACTATAGTTGCCAAAATAATCTTCTGTTTAGCTTTATTGGGACACCATGTTCTCTCACTTCCTTGTGCTTGCAGCATGTTATGGTGTGTGTTTCAAACAATGAAATATGTTCAAACCTTTACAGCCGAACTCCTCCTGGGTGCCGAGGTTATCGTGGCTAAATATGTTTTCCGTCAATGAGGACTTTTTTTTTGGCTTATGTTGGTGACGGCGCATCAAACTGAGCATGATGACGTACTGATGAGTGCATGTGGGTGTGCTGCCCTCTGTCCCCTAGGCAGCTGCTTCAAGATGACCCCCAGCGGCGAGCTGTCACCGGACATCTGCATCACACACACACACACACACACAGAAGTTAGTGTGTCTGTGCATGTACATACGAGTGTGGTGGCCTCTTTTCTGCTTGGTTGGGATTCTGTCACAAGTATTTGAAGCGTCTCGCAGCCACACACACTGACAATCACTGACACTAACCTCAGGAGACGGACAGACAGATGTGTGTGTGTGTGTGTGCGTTTGTGTTTGTGCGTATTTTGCTGATGTTAATGATGAGAAAACGAACCGTGTTACTACAGTGCCGCCGAAATCACGGCCCATGACCCTTTTTCAGCAGACACATGCACGCATGCCCGCATGCACATACTGTAGGTGAAACAACTTTGGTAACAACATTTGGACGTTTAAAGTTGTTTTACTACAGCGGCTGAGTGTAGATGTGTGTAAAAAAAAGAAGAAAAAACAGTACATTCAACGTTTGCATCAGAATGCTTTAGGAATGAGTCCAAAAACCTGGAAATGAACCGCCATTTTTGCACTTCCGGTTCCCTTCAAAGGGGGAATGGGTTTCATGAGTGGATGCTTGGAAAAAGGCTCAGCTTGAAAGACAATGAAGAAGAGTTTCTAACAGGCAGATAGCTGAGACTATAAAACGCACTGCGTTGTGTACTCGCTCATTTGTTGATCAGGGAGCAGTTGGTTTACAGCCTTATGTTAGCTTCCTACTTCTTCCACTGGCATTCATGCCTCAAAGACCATTATCTTGCTAAACAAAAGTATCGTTAGATCACTTTCCTCATATGATCTTTACTCATTTGATTTATTCATAAGACCCTTTTTTTCTTTCTTTGTGATACATGCGATACATGATTCAATGTTGGTCATTGAAAAAATTCTGTTAAATATATGTTGATTACCGTTATCGTTAAGTCTGTCACACATGGCAAGTTTTGTGCAATATTGCCACTCTTTTTGTCAAATGAACGTATGATTTTCTTACTTTAGAAAAACGGATCACAGCTGCAGCCCTCGACTGTTTCTCCATGCTGTAAAACCGCTCATTGTGTTACAGAAGAGAATATGGAAATCCAACTCCTTCCAATCTTGCCACTGTTTTTCAAAAAATTGAAGATTACTTTATGACACCGGGTGGTAGAAATAGTGCTAACTGGCTACAATAAAACCCAACTTTATTAACTGTACAAGGAAAAGTAAAACCACTTGGAATCCAGTTAGCGCTGATGAATATGTGATGGCTTACACGCAGGATTATTCTATTATGATTACAGTAATAGCATCGTCATGTCTATTTACAGAAAGCAGAAGGCATGTCGGGTTCTTAAACAACTATTTAAAAGGAGAATGCTGTCAGTGAGGAAATCAGAGAGGGACAGACAGCAGGCTGGACCTTTTCCTCCCAGTCTCTTTCTGCTCCTCACACAAGCTGCACGTCTGACATTGTTTTCCGGCAATCTCCTCTAATCCGTTGAAACAATGTGCAGAAGTGTGTGTGTGTGAGTCTGTGTAAGTTGGTTGAGGTAGGGCAGGGTCCCACACCACTGTGATTGGGGTCAAAGGTCGTCGGGGAACCAGGGAGCTTTCATGCTCCATTACATTGTGCTTTGGGACAGAACTAAAACCAGAAGTTAGGCCCACTGACATTATTTTTTAGTCCACTTAACAGCCCCATTTACGCTCATCTGGACACTTACAGGTTACGCATGAGCACACATTCACACAAAGAAACCAACAACATACTGTAGGTGAAGTTTTCATTTCTCATGAACACAGACCAGGTCAATTTGCCCCGTGTAAAGGCATAAATATCTATTCATAGTATATACAGCCGGTCACCATTTTTCTCAGCAAATATATTTCCAAAGGAAATTAACATGAACTTTTCACCGACCAGGTGCTCCTCGCAAGATGTCTGACAGAGGAGCGAAAAGAATAATCAGAAGAGTTGTCCAAGAGCCAAGGACCACTTGTGGAGGGCTTCAAAAAGACCTGCAATTAGCAGGTACTGTTGTCTCAAAGAAAACAATAAGTAATGCACTCCACCGCCATGGCCTGTGTGCGCGCTCACCACGCACGACTCCATTGCTGAAAAAAAAAGCATGTTGAAGCTCGTTTGAAGTTTGCTGCACAACATTTGGAAAAGCCAGTGAAATACTGGGAGAATGTAGTGTGGTCAGATGAGAGCAAAACTGAACTGTTTGGATGCCATAATAGACACCATGTTTGGAGGAGAAATGGCACTGCACACCACCCTAAAATCACCAAACCAACAGTGAGGTTTGGAGGTGGGAACATCATGGTGTGGGGCTGCTTTTCAGCAAATGGTACTGGAAAACTTCACATAATTGAAGGAAGGATGAATGGGCAAATTTACAGAGACATTCTTGACAGAAATCTGTTGCCATCTACCAGGATGATGAAGATAAAACAAGGTTGGACATTTCGGCAAGACAATGATCCCAAGCACACAACTCAAGAAACACTCAAATGTTTCAAAGAAAGAAAATAAAGCTGCTAGAATGACCCAGCCAATCACCTGACTTGTATCCCATTGAAAATCCATGGAAAGAACTGAAGATCAAGATTCATAGACGAGGCCCACGGAACCTTCAAGATTTGAAGACTGTTTGTGTGGAAGAATGGGTCAAAATCACACCAGAGCAATGCATGCGACTAGTTTCTCCAGACAGGAGGCGTCTTGTACAAAGTAATGAATAAATATCAGTATTATCAGGTTTAATTCAACATGTATCTTTGCTTGTATGTATGTTGCTGAACTTACTCACAACAGTTTATTCTCAATATTTGATTATAACTGCAATATAAGAAGCACTGCTCCACAGTTTCACAGTCAAGTAGAAACATTGCCGGTCGTTTCCTGCCTTTAATCTCATTCTCATCATGAAATAATGCTCATGTGAGTAGTAACAACTGTCCGTGCCGATTATCACTGTGCTAGAAACCAAACCAAAACGTATCAGCTCATTGCAAGTCAGTGTCTGTAGCTCGTGGCACTAGATTGCACCGAAGGCCAGAGCAGGAATTCCTGACTTCCCCTCTGATGTAACTTTCACCCATTCACCAATGCATCTCAAAAATGACCTTCCACCATTCTACAGACAGACTGTTTCCCTGACAGAAGGTGCTTTCAGCTGTCTACAGCCTATTCATCACTCCAACAGGCTGGCTGACTTAATGTCTGCAGAGACTCATGTGATGATGGAGCGCACAGTTGTGTGTGTGTGTGTGTGTGTGTCACAGGCAGGTTATCTAAATACGGTCAATTCTGCTGAATGTCTGAATTCTGCAATAACAATGAGTGGTGGGTTTTGCAGTAAGAAGTGGTTCTGAAGTCTTGAGCTGCCCCTGCATCGAGTGTGCTTCACATCTTCTCGAATCTGTCCACAGCCAGCAGCCGGATATCCAATCATAAAGACTGGCCCGGTTCAACTGCAGCAAAATGTACCCACCGGTGCTGCCAAAGCTCCCCAATCAACACCATTTCCACTACTTTATTTGAGGGTGTCCACATACCTTTGTACTCTCGAACAACACGGCGCTGTTGAAAAGCCGATAAGGGCACTCAAAGGTGAGCTTGAGATGTTTGGATTTCTAGATTTCTGCTCTCTGTGAGCTGGGTGGCGGTGATGGTGCAAGCTGCTCATGTTTAGTCCCAGTCTAGTGGAAAAAAACCCTGCCTAACCTGTCCGATACTCCCTCTGCTATAACAGTGTGCAAGTGTGTGTGTGTGTGTGTGTGTGTGTGTGTGTGTGTGTGTGTGTGTGTGTGGGCTACTTACCTCACTGAGTGCTGCAGGAAAAACATCCGAACGTTCATCAAAACAGCATCAAGCACAGATGGAGATAAGGCGCTGTGTTTTCGTATGACACGGCTTGTGTTCCCCTCAGGAGAGACAGACAGGGGGGGGGGGGGTTCTATGTGTGTGTGTGTGTGTGTGTGACAAGGCAGGACGGAGAGACAAAGAGCAGGCTACAACTAGTTTTTAAGTCACCACCAAGTCAAATATCTGTCTTTTGATTGGAGCTCTGCTCGAGTCCAGATAAGAGAAGCCTCCGCTGTGCTTGTGTATGTGGGTTTTCACATCTGGGTTTTCCCTTCAAGTCTGATAGCAGACATTAAAGGCAGGTACGGCTTGAGCTCCTCTATGAGCACTGTAGGTGGGCAAAGCCTACCCGGCAACTGCAACCAAAATAAGACGACAAAGAAGGTCCTTGTAAGCATCTGTTCATCTGGTGGCGCCAATCAACCATTTTCTTAATGTAACTATAACTATGACTAAGACTAGACCGTGTGATGTTTGGTGCGATCTACTCGCGGCGATTGAGGATTAAAAGGCAGTTTGCCAAGAATCAGCAAAGAACATGATAGTTACAATAATCGACCACAGACTTGATGGTAAATGGATGGTGCGCTTCACTGGTCTTCTGACCAATCAAAACGCTTTGACGCTACGTGTTACCCATTCACACCCATCCAGGAATCAGGAATCAGGAGCATTTATTACCAAAATATGTTACACACACACACACACACAAGGACTTTGACATGGCGGTTGTTACATAACATTGGACAGTGAGACAATGAGACAATGGACAACAAGCTCTTCATACAGAAGCTACCACACCCAGTGCAACCTGTTAGCTACCTCAGAACTAACACTCACACAACAGAGTGTGTACAGAAATGATATATTATACCTGCTACCGTCTTACATTATCAACTCAGGTTTGGACCTAATGGTGTCAGTTATAACCAAATAAAAACGGCTATGTTATTTGCATAAGTAAGCGGTGCACAACCGGGACGTGCATGTACACGCATCATTCATGCTCACAAACCAACCCGAGGTAAACAAACTCAATGCAGTAGAAGAAGTAAAAAAATAGTGTACAAAAAAGGGCGAGATGACATCCAAAATAAAAACAATACAGGCAAATGAAGATGGTTCGGAACAACCGCATACTAACCTTGAATAAATCCTCCTGCTGCAATAACTGAAATAAGACCAGGTTTTATAGAAAAGTGTGTCTTTCAGACCTTGTAAGAGAAGTACAAAAACTCATCCCAAAAACTTGAATGTTGTGCCTCTCTGGGCTCCTGTAGTAATCTAACCCTTGAAAACAGTGCTTAACGTATCATCTGTTTTCCTAAAAGTAGCCCAGCATGTCACTGCCTTAGCCCGAGTAAAAGTGCAGCTCGGCAACCATCACAAGCAAATCGTCCGAGAAGCACTTTCACACGTCGGCGGAGCAAAAAACGGATCTTAAATATCCTTCTGTTCTTTTCATTTAAAAAAAAAAAAAGTTAGAAGTGAGAGTGTTAAAATGTTTGATGTGGGATGGGCTCACAACTTTAAAGTCTTTAACCCCCCCCCCCCCCCCCCCTCCTCCTCCCCCCTCCCAAGTCTTTCATCTCTCCCTCCCAGAGACATTTTAATATGTTACACATTAACGCTGCAGATGGTGTCGAAGGCGACAGACCAACGTGTGCGTGGCACAGGCGTGTAATTGTGCCGCGGCTCGACTCTGCGGTTTGTTTTCCGAGCCGAGAAATGATTGGAGCTGATAAGACGAAACCTCTAAATATAAAATTGTGGAATCATTAAAACCATGTAAATATTCCCTCCAATCCCTTTACACTAATCCTTAGCATGGCCAATGAAACCATTCATTAGAAAATCATCAGCTTTGCAACATTCCAGGATTTTTGACTGTGTGTGTGTGTGTGTGTGTGTGTGTGTGTGTGTGTGTGTGTGTGTGTGTGTGTGTGTGTGTGTGTGTGTGTGTGTGTGTGTGCGTGTGTTTGCAAGTGAGAAAAAGTGAGAGAAAGTGATAGAAAGTGCGTGCACATGCACGTCCCGTGGTGTGCACTGCTCATTTATGCAAATCACCGAGCCATTTTTATTTAGGTATAACTGACAACATTAGGTCTAATCCTGAGTGGATAATGTAGCACAGTGTTCCTCCGGAATCACTACCTGGTCCACATTTTGTGATCCAGCTTCAAGGTCGACAAACTATTCAATCTTCTGAGACGTGTATTTTGTTAATATTCTAATAGACGCTTACAATACCTGTTTTGAGACTGCGGTCTTGAGCTTTTCCAGGGTTAAGACTAATCAACTCTTAGGGGGGAAATTTTAAAAATTTTGCTTTTGAGGATTAGTAATTATTTTGCTATTTAATTTCTTGTCTTTTATTACCCGAATTGATTCCTCTCAAATAAGCAACAAGGGTGTTGAGCGTATTGTGAATCAACATTTAGAGAGGCGATATTACCGAAATATTTCACATGTAAAATTTTAAACAAAAAAATAAATAAATCACAGCTAAGTTGCCCATGGTTTTGTTTCTTGCAACAACAAAGAGACACACACACACACACACACAAATACCTGCCAGCAAGATGGAGGAGTGGGCCTCCATTTTAGGCCAAGCTGTGGGTGTTGGTGAACCTTACCCCAGGTGTGTGTGTCTGTGAGAGAGAGAGAGAGAGAGAGAGAGAGAGAGAGAGAGAGACAGTTTGAGGAAAGATTATCTTGACAAATTGGATAAACATCTTGTGTGTGACAGGATGCTGATGGAGGGTCCGCCTGCTCACACACACAGACACACACGCGCACACATCTAGCTACACACACACCTGGGGCTGTTGGTTTGTTTAGCCACAGACCGTGTGTGCATTTGCGTGTAGGTGTGTGTGAACCCAGCCTAGAGGCAGGTAACAACAGGTCTCCCTCCTCAAACAGAGTATGCAGGTTCTCAGGTGTGTCTGCCTGCTCTGCTTCCAATGGTCTGTGTGTGTGTGTGTGTGTGTGTGTGTGTGGAGCGGTACTCTGTAGAGAGGTTGAAGTCACCTCAATGATGTTTTTATCTTACATAAGTTTAAATAAAATAAATATCTGTAGTTTTCTGTCTGTAACTGTAAAACGACAACATATATGTTGATGTGTGGTACTTTGCTCCAGTGAAGCATCCATGAAATGTCTCTTTTGTATCCTTGTAAATAGCTAATGTGTTGTGTGTGACAGCACCTATCAGTAGGGTGTTTATATGAACTGTGTTATATGCATGTGTACAGACTGTAAAGCCCTCTGAGGCTAATTTGTAATTTGCGATTTTGGGCTATACAAAATAAAATGAATTGAATTGAATTGAATTGAATGTACTGAATATTGATTTATTTTACAATGAATCTATCAATAAAACATTTCAATCATGATAACAGTGACCGAAGAGCATCGGTAACTTTAGTCGTAGGGATTCAAAGTACATCAGCGAGTAGACGGACTGACCTTCGTCTGCGTTTGTCATAAGACAAAAACGCACATTTGTACGACATGAGCAATCTTTTAATATAAATATGGTTGAGCATTCTGTTAAACCCTACCTAAACACACGCTCTTACGGTACATATCCACAGACATTGGAGTCATTGGGAGGTTAATTCATTCACTCTCACCCTCTTTAATCCCAATTTGACGGGTACATCTCCTTTCTAATCCAGGATTTGGCGGATCGTTATCGCTCTCGTCTCCTCTTCGTCATTCTACTTCCCCCCCCCCCCCCCCCCCGTGCTCCGCGCGGGGTTGCGGGCGCTCACATTTGGAGGGTGTTCGGGGGGCCGCTTTTGTCTCAATTCAACTAACCCACTAGCCCATCTCTGAGTTCCACCGCAAGAACAGAAAGACGACTATGGTGCACAGAGGGGCACTGAAAACAGTCTGAGTGTGTGTCAGAGGCTTCACTGCTAGCATAGACATGCGTTTAAGGCCTTTAGCCAACGCTCTTATTCAGACGGACATAAAATAAGTTAAAAAAACAACATTGCCTCTTTCCATTGTGGCTGAATATGAAGTATTATAATAGTACAAAGCATGACCAGGAAAAACAGAAGGGAGGTTTGAACCTGAGGCACAACAGTACATACGGATTAATTGATTGGTCGCAATTACATGTGCTCCATTATAAGAACCATCAGTCCATCCAATGAACACACGTTAACTGACACCTGGTTGTTCTTGTTGTCTCACAAAAGAACATTTGGTGACGCTGGAACTCTTCTATCTATACAGCAGCTTGTTAGAATACACACACACACACACGTCTGAACAGACAAACCCAACAGATTCAGGAACTCAATGTTCATCCACAGGAAATCCCCAAAAGACGATGTGACCGAGCTGATACGATGACGTTCGACGTCGATTGGCTTGCTAGGGTGCGCGACGGGAGGCTCCGTGGGCCAGTGATGCAACACCCGTGGGGGGCGAGGCCAGGAGAGCAACATTTTATCACTGATGCATACTGATTAGCGGGTGATTTGTGGGATGTGTCGGCCACCAAGTGGTTTTAGTGACGCCCCCGGGGGTCGGGTGTGTCAGAGTCAGCAGGGTGTCGGCAGCGACGTCACAGAGTGGTGGCGATGGTTACAACACTCACAGAAAGAAAGTCTGTGCACTGAAAGAAAGTGTTCACTATGGGAGTTTTGGCAAACGATGGTCAATGTAGATCTTCAACATCAGGGATGAAGCCGCACACACACACACACACACACACACACACACACACAAACACACTCTCACTCTTTCTCTTAATAACAGCACTGTTTTCAAAATCGACTCTATACAATCTTTCCAGTCTGTGTGTTGCCAAAAACACGCAAACAATCTTGTCTTATCTATGTGTGTGTGTGTGTGTGTCTCCAGTGAAAGAAGCCACTCATCAACAAACAACGAGTTTGTGGAAGAGAGAGGAGATGAGAAAAAAGAAGAGAGGAGACAAAAGTGCCAAAGAGAGACACAGACAACAGATAGAGCAGGGAGCTCAAACGCTGGAGCCCTGAATGCGTGTCATTTGTACCCAAACACAATCTCTCCCAGTGCTTTTGCATGAACAGATTGAGCTATGAATGAATAAATAGCTGGAGGAATGTTACCTGGTTCTTAACATTTTGCACGGTTGCAGCTCACAGTACTTTACCCGCCCACCACCACCCCCCCCCCATCCAGACTGCAAAAGAATTTTGTGCTGTGATCGTATCCTTTCAGCGTAAAATCAAAGTTTGAATTAAACAAGAGCACTTTTGATAAGCCTAGGAGTCAATGACCTCACTTCTTACTTGATCTATCACCTTGAACATAAAGCAGAGGGTGTTTTTTTATGTTTGTAAAGTCGCTCCTCCAGCAACCGGTCAGAGAGTTGTCGAATTTCTTGTTGTGACACTTCAACTCTGTGTTTTCAGTTCATGGAATTGTTTGGTCGCATACACAAAGAAGCATCACAGCAGCCACTGAGCCCAGGAGCCATGTTGGTTGTGGTGCGAGTTGACGCAGTTCTCTACATTGAGGTCAGCGGGGCGATGCCACAGCAAAGCTACTCTGCAGACAGGAAATGACCATAATCCCCTGAGCTACCCTTAATCTGCACTCTTTTTGTTCTTCATGCTCCAAATGATTGGGCAACACACACACACACACACACACAATTCGGAGTTGCTCACCTTCAATGGTAAAGGAGATCCTGTTCAAGGAGTCTTCTCTCCAAAACTCCCATTTCAATATCATAATAGCTGCCGTTTACTCTCTGTGCTTTAGCTGAACTTCTGTGTGAACATCTTGACACCCGTCTTTGTAAGATTTTCATAGAAAGCGTCTCTAGGGACGTGTCCTCTGTCTGCCTCTGAGCCCGTGTGCAGCGCAGAGGGCTTCCTGCTTGTTGGGCTGGACCGGAGCTGAACACATCAAATAATGTCTGGCTGTGGTCCCGTGAAGCCCTGACAAACTGTAAAAACCCGCCGGGTCCGAGCGGGCGGATGTTTTTCCCCATGCGGGCCGTCTCACCGTGGTGATGATATGAAGAAGCCGTTAGTGCCCACAGCACTTAGCTCTGAGTGCTGGCGAGGTGAGCGGCGTCCTCCTGGGAAATGCCTTTCGGCCCCGTTTCTAAGTGGTTAATGTGGTGGCTGTAACCAAGGCAACACAGCACCTACCGAAATGATGGTTGAGATTTTTGGCAGCGCATAACAACCATTTTGACAAAATAAAGCGTAAACAGGTCTTCAAATATTTGCCGATAATATATTTTTCTCGTGGGAACCCCGCTGAGATGCGAGATCCTAACACACGCCTTGCTGCGATGCGTGGTCATGTGATAGCAGCGCCACCGGTAGTACAGCCTTTTATGTATTTTCACAATGCTGGGTTTTTCAAGGCAGAAATGTGCTTTTAAGTGACATTAAATTCCTCCTGGCTGGCACAAATATCCTACATCATGGGGGGGACTGGTCAGGTGTGAATAGGTGCCTGGCACTATTTATCTAATCAGTTAATTTCCTCTCTACTTTTTGTTCCACATTCTTTCCTACCAGTAGACCAATGAGATTTATCGTCCCTTTCGGGACGTTCGGGCTTGAAAACCTCGTGTTACGTAACGGCCCCCTCCTAGATGTGTCAATCTCCCCGTTTAGTGACAGGAAGTACCTACTTCATGAAGCGAGGCGCGGGGTTAGAGCGTTGAGGCGGTGGATGGGCGTGTAGTGTGTCAGAATAATGCAGGAAACTTTGCATCCCTTCACAGGCGTTATCCTCTTTATCATCTCCTAACCACCGTCTCTCACTGACCTTAACCTGGTGTTTCTGTTGAGCGTTTCACTGCTCTCTCTCCGTTAGAAAGTTTCCATCTGGCTACGGAGTACACCTGCAACATCGCTGCCGACACATCGCCGCCTCAAGGAGTGTTGAAATGCTGCGTAACCCTGTTTCACTTGACCTCGATGTCACCCTATAAACTCCCGTCGAGCCTCGCATGTGGGTAAAAGGCCTGAGACGGGCGATGGGAGCAGAGACAGAGAGAGAGAGAGAGAGAGAGAGAGAGAGAGAGAGAGAGAGAAATAAAGACACGTCTGTGAATTGTTTCCTGTTGTGATGAGGAGAAACGAGTCTCGTCTGCTTTTGTCTCACACTGAGGCTGCATTGTGTTTTGTGTGGCAATCGACGCCATCAACTCCAGTCGCCGCCTGCCCTTCATTAGGACTCGGCTCTCCTGCTCGTTTTAGCAAGGCTGAAACAACCAATTGCACGCCACTGTTCGATATGACACGGGCAGGGCTTTCATTATTTTATGTTTCACTACGAGAATGTAAAAGAAGGCGGGAAGAGACGGAACAAATGATGAAAAGGAGCGAAAGAGGGTGAGATGAGATGGAAGGAGATTGAGGGACAGGGACCAATCAGAGGGGAAGTAAAGTAATGTGTTCAGGGGAGAAGGGAACACATGATACAACACGTGGGCAACATTAAAAACATAACTGTGTCACCTCCCTAACAATATAAACCATTGTTTACAGCATACCTGCAATCAGCTGTTTAGCTTTTAGCCATTATTTATTTTCTGTAACTGGGATGAAAATATGTCAACGTGCTTGCAAGACAATAAGGTTCAACAGCTTGTCTTCATGTCTGCAGAGAGTTTGGCATGTGGCATCGTGGTTAGCTGACGCTGTGTGATTCACTGGGAGTGTGTGGCACTTATTCACTCTCTGGCTGCTGGGCCTCTTTCAGCCTCTTTCAAAGGATACACACATGTATCAGCCAACTGATAGGCACATTTGTCTGTTTGTGTGTGTGTGTGTGTGTGTGTGTGTGAGAAAGAAGGGGGAGACCTTCAGTCAAAATGTAGTAATTAATTGAGTTTAACTGATGCATCGATGTATATTTGCTGTCATATGGAGTTTGGAATATATTTGAAGTGAAATCTTGTATAACATATCATTACAAAGACTCTCCCGAGAGAAGACAACGGATGCATTTCCCCTGCATAATTATTGCCTGCCTTTCATTTTGTCCGTTTGTCTCGTGTGATTCAAAGATAATTAGCACAGGTCTTCTCCTGGGGGAAAATCAACTGTTTGGTTTATGCTTTGGCAGCTACGGTGAGAGAGAATAGTGAGGAGTGAGGACGAGAGATCCCTCTTTACTGACCCTGTGGATGAACTGTAATCATGTTAAAACATTTCTCTTTCTGCGCTGTGTGTGTGTGTGTGTGTGTGTTAGAGAGATTGGGAAAGAGAGAGAGGTGCGCTGAAGAGACTATTCCAGCAGGCTTCAGGGCATTTCACCATGTTAAAGGAGCTGGTTTTCAATTACAGTGTGTGTGTGTGTGTGTGTGTGTTCACATGCTCTGACACACCTACACCTCTCTGCCACCACAGTAGGTGCCATACGTGCAGTGGACATCTCACGATACCATCGCTGGCAGGACAATATACAACAGGGTTATGTTTTCAGACTGTGACGTGGCTAAATTAAGAGTGCAGTGTGATCACAGTAAGGAGATCACGGTCTCCTACCCTTGGTTTGAGTTTCTTTCACCAGGTTAGATACGGCTAAAAGCTTGGATGCTTTTCAGCGACTGAACAGTTATTATTAAATAATTCATTTAACTCTCAGCGAAAAAGCAAACAAAAGTATTTCTACAGAATATTCCTAAAAAAATATCAATAAAGGGGAATATTTCATCCCCAACATGTTGCCACACACTAAATCCTCAACAGGGAAGGAGGGAGGGTTGCTCCTCGCCGCTCAGTCCCATGATCAGCGCTTTGACCCATGGAGCTCGTCATAAGACAACCAAACATTGAGTGAGACAACTCCTTGATTTGTATCAGCGCAGAGGGGGACATGCAACGCATCCGAGCACACTTACTGGGAACTGTGGAATATGCTAAAGTGACACTGACAGTACGGAGGATATCACAGTGCTCTGTTTAATGCTACCTGAAGCGTGTTGGTGATGCAAAACCACCAAACTGGCTCAGTCCCAATTAATGACATCACCATTGTCCTTGTGCAGACAAAACACTAAGGAAAACTGTAGCGGATTCCAACAGTTTTATCAGCAGAATGATTGATTTCAGAATGCACTCTTGTTTCACTGGTATAAAAATGTCAGGGGGTTCATGTGGAACTAATTGGCAAATTTTAAAATAAACATGAATGAGTAATCTGGTTAGATTACAATTAGATTAGAGATAATTACTGATAAAAGAAAAAAAAATACTTCCTCGCTTGATCCAAAAAAAAAAAAGACCAATTGAAATTCTATTATACATATAAATATATTTAGAAATATTTTTATATATATATATATATATGTATAGTTTTCATACTCCTGCTGAATTTGGGCCATTGTCCCCATATGTGTTTCCATGCTCTCCACATCACCTGCTTACTGATTAATCAATCCATCCATCAATATCAACTCAACTCCGCCCCTTAAACACATATCAGTGATGCATCACCCTGATTCCTATCAATAGACAAGACCTAATCAATGCGGTTAAGCACACACTAATGTGGTTCCAGAGAGTGGGCAAACAACTGTGTGTGAGTGTGTGGGGGAGGGAGAAGGATGGCTGGGGGTGTTGGTCTGATATAACAGAGTCAGTTACCTCACCTGAGGCATCAAGGAGGAGGAGGAGGAGGAGGAGGAAGGAGACGAGAAAAGACAGAAGGGAAGCGACATGAAGAGTCTAAAATGACTCTCTCTCTCTCCCACGTACACACAGACAGACATTTGGTGTCACCTTCCATCAGTAGCCTCCAGGGCCGTGAGTTATGACCACAGATATACGATCATTTACACTCTGAGTGCAGATAGCCACGGGCTACTGTTCTGTGTGTGTGTGTGTGTATTCAGATATTTTGTGTGTCCTTGCACAACATTTGCAAGTGTGTGATGAAGCACACGGCTTGAGACTTGGCTTCCTTTTTTTTTATTATTCCAGATTTACAAAAAGAAAGACACATATTGTTAGAACTAAAAGCTTTAACTACACACTTCATATTTAAGGAATGAAAAAGAAAAGGCATGCAGCTATTTTCTTGCAGGCTAGTGTAGAAGTAGATACACATTTAGCTCAAATATGGATCAAAGCTTCAGAAACATCTTTCAGCTTCTCAGAATGTTTCTAGTGAGAGAAAAGCATTTTCTGATACTGATACTGAATCAGGTGCAACTTATTACAACAGAAAGATTTGGTTTCAGTATGACATAAGGGCTTGATTTAACACCACAAAGACAACATATTTGCATACATCTTTAAGTGTATGTTGGGTCACGTTTCTATAATTCAAATTGTTAAGATGATACACAAAGATGAAATAAAGATGCTGCACATCAGTAAAAAAAGAGACTTCAGCATGTTTCGATTGCTTTGGGATCAATCAACAGCTGATTCACAACGTACCTGACAGCTGCACAAAAGTCATGTGACTCACGAGGCAAGTGACTGACAGCCTGCCAGTCAGCCTTCTCCTGGATAGAATATACCAGGCCTCAGTGAAGGAAGGTTTCTGCTTTATTTAAAAAAAAGTTTCTTCTCTTCCTGATTTTTTTTTTTCTTTTCCCAAAACCTCAGCGGGTCGGTGTCAGGCCGAAGCTTTCATTTCAGTTCAGCTCGGGTCTTTCCAGTTCAGATCAGTTCAGCTTGGATCAATTTAATTCAGTGTTGCTTCACCTGGAAAATGGTTCACACGGGCAGCAGGCTCTCATTTACCCTCCACCTCTTAGGCTCATCCGGGCTCGATGTTTCACCTACGGGGAGACAGACCAAGCAACATCAGTGTTTGGTGTGTGGGTGTGTGTGTGTGTGTGTGTGTGTGTGTGTTTTGCTGAGAGGAAGTCAGAACGGGACTCATGTGTGTGTAAATGTAATCTGACTGACATAATTATACCACAAATCCAGGAATATGAGGAAGAGAGTGGGGGATCTTTAAAGAGTTTTGATTATAAATACTTGGTTGTTGCATTAAGAATAATGGATTCTCAATTAAAATATCAACAGAAAAACATTACAAGCCGATACGATACATACATACAGCAACGTGATCAATGTCCTCACACACACACACACACACACAACCCCACACACTCTCTCTCTCCTTCTCTCTCTAACATGCACACACACGCACACAAAATTCAATCATGTCTCTTCTGCTGCCTGGGGGGAAACATGGTGTCGAGGCCTCACTATAGTGGAAAATCACCTTTTCCATGTTATTTTACACAGCAGCACTTGTATTACCCTTTACACACACACACAGACACACACACACACACACAGACAGAGCAAGGTTGCATTTACACCAGGAACCCAGAAATCAGATTTGTATTTTTTTTTCACTCTTTGTGGTGCAGATCTCACTCCGTCATGGCATCATCAGCCAAGAGAGTCAGAGAGGAAAGTGATTTTTAAACATCCGTGAAAAGAAATCGGGGCGTCAAAGAGCAAATGTGACCTTCTGACTTAAGTTTTTTTTGCTGTGAGTTTGCCTTATTTCATTTGTATCAGTGTAATACCTGACATGACTGCAAGCATTTGTCTATACAAGTGTGTTTGTTTTAAAATCTTTGGACTCGTTGATATAAAATGACTAAAATGAACCAAATCCCTCATATCCCAAGATTATTTGAAGAACTCATGAACTCAAAAGTAGTTTAAAGACATATACATCTACATTCTCTAAGGCGGGGCTTTTGATTCAGTTAGACTAAAAGATCAGTACTAATATGTTGAAACCATCTCCGAGGCCTGCAGTGTGCTCTTCACAGTGTCAAAGAGGCGCCAAGTGGTACGTGTTGAGCATCTCGTCCAAATGCCCCGGCTCGACATGGCCTCTCTCCACAGCGTGTTTAGGAAATTTTTATTTTATTTTCATAATTGTCTATTTTGTCATATTATTACAGCTAGCTTTCCTCTGATGGGCTCCCTTTATGATTAATCAAATACAATTACTGCGTGACTTATTTCAGGAGCCTCTGCGTTGCTGAGGACCAGTAATGTGTGTGTGTGTGTGTGTGTGTGTGTGTGTGTGTGTGTGTCTGTGTGTGCGTGGCGGCTCTAGTGTATTTAAATAGGATCAAGTAATTAGAAAAACAGGAAAAGAGGTTGGAGAAGCTAAATTGTCTTGGTGGATTCATAACCCCCCCCCCCCCTCAGATGTTTGCTCGTCCTCAATATTTCACAAGCCCCCTTTAATAAGGTGAAGCGGATTTCTGCCGCTAAGATATTTCTTCAGGAAACGAGTAGCAGTCAAAAAGAGAGTAGAAAAAGAAACATTCACACAGAGAACGAGGAAAGAGGTTAATTCCATACCTTCCCCTCCCTGTTACTGAAGTGTAGGGGGCGTCCCGGTCAGTGCAGCTAATTGAAGAGATTACAGCAGCCGCTGCTCTCCTGTGAAAAGAAGGCCGTGTTCATTAGTCGTTGCCATATAATATTCATTCTCTGTAGAGAAGTGTAGATAGTAATCTGTGCACAGAGCCGTTGAGATGACTGTAAAGCTCTCAACATGTTCTACGGTAGCAATAACTCCACAAAAATGGCCGTTCGTCATATCTTTACTTTGTTTGAAAATTGAACATTTTAAACTCCTTCCAATATTTTCCTGCATACTCCACCTATGATGAAGGATCCATGTGTAAAATTGGCTGTTGGTAAAAACTACCAAAAGTAAAAAGTGCAGCTGGCTGTAATGACTTACAGTATGTAATGTAATGACGTGAATACTGTTGGGTCGCAAAATCAATTTAAAATACACGTATTGGCTGATTTATATTTTGTGTTAATAATTTGAATCTGCAAAGCACATGTAATAGATTAAACTGTAGCAAAGAATACCAGAATAAAGTACGGAAAAGAAGACATTTGTGAAGTGACTCAGTTACTTTCATCCACATTCTAAAAATAACTTTGAAAACAACACTCAGGTACAACAATTGTTTGACAACTAAAGATCATTTCAATATCATTGTATGAACTAAATTATTTACATTGAGAATATTGCTAAATACTTGCATTAATGTTATGATGTACACCAAGGGGAAGAAATAAGAGTAATTGTTCATACACACTGGGTCTTAAAAGGATGATGTTGACACCTTGTCAGCATTCTTCACTTTCTAAGACATTATTTTCACTGAAATTCATTTATATTCTATTCTTATTTTGTTCTTAAAGCAAAAAGGAGTAATTGTGGAATAGAAATTATTCTAACGTCACTGTCTATGCCATTCTATGCCTTTTAAAGTAGATTGTGTCAGGTTTTTCCATGAATACTCTGATACAGTACGAATCATAGAGTATGTTCTGATCCAAATGTTCTGCCAATTTAAAGTGGATGAGTGTGGAAAACAAGATTACATAATTAAAAGAAGCATGAGGTACCTCTGTAAATTGTGGAATTGCATTGATGCCTCTGGCTTGTCATGTTATTTCCATGAATTTAAATGATGTCTTCACACCATTTGACACTCGTGTCCTTTTGATTAAAAAAAAAAAGAAACAGAACGGCATCCACCTGCTCCGAGGCTCAGGTGGATGCCGTTCATCCGGTTTCTCCAAGCTGCACTCAGTAGAACCACAGCACGACTTCATCGGGACAAAAACAAAACCACTCTCTGCTTCTGTCACTTTACTGACCCCACCGAACCCCCCCCTCCCCCCCCCCCCCCTCACCCCTCACCCCCTCTCACCCCGTTTGGTTGGCAGTGCGGCTCAGTGGGACCCTCTCTCTCTCTCTCCCTCTCTCTCCCTCTCTCTCCCTCTCTCTGCCAGCCTCTCCCCCTCTCACCCCCTCCCTCAGGGAAGAAGTAAACCACGCCTTGAGGCCCCGCTCCCATTGTGTGTCCTCTGCTACTTCTGTTTGGGGCCTTTGTGTGCCACTAATCAGCCGTGGGGCCATGCTCAGCACCGAATGTGTGTGTGTCTGTGAGTGTGTGTGTGTGTGTGTGTGTGTGTGTGTGTCCCTTGCCCTCATTACGTAGCCACACTGGGAGGCCAGCATGGGAAGTTTCTGCTGCAGTATACACCTCCCTTCACTCCTCCACCCCCCCCCCCACCCCTTCTCTTTCTCCCCCCCTCCCCCCTCCCCCGTCTCATCTCGCCACCACAAGACATAAAGCTGCACTGCTTTTAAATAAAAGGACAGTTGTTTTAGCCTAAATTGAGCTCTCTTCTTCCATAACAAAACGAATCTTAGTCCTATTTGCTCTGATACATTTTGTATCAATTGATAAAATTTAAAAGTATTTTGATCAGTATTCATGAAGCCTTTTATGCATCTTCATGTATTCTTTTCCTTTACGTTACAGTCTGTGAAGAACATAACAAATTGACACAAAAATATCCAGATTTGACTTTCGATCATAATTTGTTGAACTATTTCGAGGTCAAAATTCATATTTAGTAGTAATAGTTGACATTTTTAATGTTCACATTGATGACAGTAACATCTTTGATGTTTTAAACAAATGATCCAAATAGTTCTATAGAGTCCTAGCTTCTCCCATCAGGACTGAGACAGACCGGGTTTTTATTTTGTTCCTCACGCCGAAGTTTTACAGGATGAGTCAACTGATGATGACACGTATTGTATATAATTGTTGGATGACGATATTCTGCTGTCAATGAAGTTCATTGTGTTGTGTGAGTGTGTGTGAACGGTTTCGGCTTATGCCGATGACGTTTTGTTTATTTATATACGTTAATATTCAAGTCTGTGCGTGTGCACTGTGTTCAAGTCAAATGTTCCATACTTGAAAACGTGTTTGTTCAAAAAACGTTTCCCACTCAATACACAGTGGGCTCAGTATAGAAGCCGAACACATCCCAGTACACGACACACTGTGCATTGGGAAGGTTATTCAACAGTAACGAGAGCTCAATTCAAGGCCAGATGGGGGAAATAAACTGAGCGATTACCTCTGGAAGTGTAACCAGCTTCCCGTTACTTAACTACATGAATACGCTGGACTAAGTGAAGTGTCCGTTGCTTTTATTGCTCCCCTCCGTCACCAGCTGGGTGCCCCTCACCCCCCTGCTGCCCTACAACTCCTCCTCCACTTCACCTCCTTCTCATCTGTCCATCCCTTCTTTTCACTCTCTCTGCCCGGTTTCCCCTCCTCCTTCTCACATCCATGATGTATCACCTGTCTGTGTGTGCGTGTGTGTGTGTGTGCGTGTGTGTCTGTGCGTGTGTGTGTGTGTTAGTCTTGTTGCCCGATGGGGTTTTTAGCCACTGGAGCTCTTTGACTTGAGGACAAGCGTTGTCTGTTCATCGCTCATCTAAACACACACACACACACACACGCACACAGACGCACACGCACACACACACACACACACACATACTCTTCAGTCAAGGGCTATACTCCTATCTCAGATTTCAGTGTGGGACCGAGAACATCTCTCTCTCTCTCCCTCTCTTCCTCCACCTCCTTCACCTGGGTGATCACACGGGTTCGTCAATTTACTGACCTACATTCGTGTTACAGCACATAAAGAGGTCTTTACTCCTGTGTATTAGCTGCAGGGAGGAGGACTTTCCTCACTTTCTCTTTCCTTCCACTGTCCCATCACAGACAATTCTTCCTTCTTTTTAGGATGGACAGACTCGCCTCACCAGAGCGACGCACCAAACAGTCATAACAATAACCATTAAGCGACATGGATCTGTACACTGAGGCGTGCATGCTCGGCTGATCACAACTTGTTCTGTGATCTCATGCTTGTGTTCACAACTCTGAACTCAGACAAACAAAACTCAGATCAGCTTGTAAATCAAGAGCCTCCTTTTGGGATGGGCTCTCCCTTCACCACAACAACACCACCGCGTCACTGTGGATGTTGCACAGGGGAAGATGGAGCCGTAGATCGATGGACCTCATGCTCCGTCTTTCGCTCACTTAAAAATAAGACCAAAGGGTTCCCGAAGGAGGAATGAAATAGAGATTGTTGGGAATAATGACTCGATGCCTGTGACTGAGGCTCAGTTCCGGCAAATTGTTGTGGCAAACGGCAACCATTACTTCCAAGAAGTGTCGGAGTTGTTGCTACAAAGCTTCTGTAATAACTAAAGCAGTAAATCGTCTTTAGATCTTAGTTTTTCTTCAGCGTATTGGTTGTAATTAACGTCCTGAGACACACAAAGAGACTCCTCTCACACATTTGTAATGATCTATAATGTTTCCTTCTTTTATTTTTTCTGCCATTACATGGAATTCTCATGTCACACGCTGCTCAGGAGCTTTTGGTGAATGTGGAGGAAGTCGAAGGCGACGGAGGGTAAAAAGGAGTCTGTTGCTTCTTTCCCTCCAAACTTGTAATGGAGGTTTGATTAGCAAGCATGTAATGTACTTTACCCCCATGGATGGAGACAGAGGAGGGTGCAGGGTGAAAAGGGGGGGGAGGGATGGAGGCAGAGGTATAGCGGGTAGGAGGAGGAGGAGGAGGAGTATATAGGTTGCCCTCTCAGCAGGTCTCCTCGTGTCCCCTCCTCCCTCCAGCTCCACTTTATTCCCTCAGACCAGACACAACCGCGACATACGTTTCCCCCCCCCCACTCAAAAACCTACCATCACCTCCTCTGGTGACACACATTCACACACACACACACACACACACACATATTAACGCACACAAAAGCCCAACGCCATCGCTCCACGACCTCCTCCCCCCCCCCTATGGCTGCACCATGCTGTGTAAGCGGTGGGTGAGGGTAGGGTAGGATGGGGTTGGAGGTCAGAAGCAGGAAGAGGTTGGGGGGGGGGGGGGGGTTTAGGAGGGGTGGGGGTTGCGCCTGCCCCCGTTAACAAGCTGCACGTCTGCATGCAGGAAGTTGTTTGTGCACGGACACAATGCGAGTTTATTTGAATCCAGCAGGGAAAAGTCAACTGTGTTGTCACTCAGCTGCTTTTAGGGTTAAAGGCTAAAGGAAATGTGGCGGTAGCATCCGTCACTGTGTGCTTTTACGACCCAGAGAGAGGAAAGAGAGAAAATGTTTTTACTTTGTGGAAGATGATTTAGTTTCAATAGTTAATAACCACTTTTCCAACTTAAATGTAAAAACGTTTATTTCATCTAAAAGAATATTTTTCTCTTTTGCAACTTTTTCACACGGACACATTCATTTCAAGTTTGTCTCAACTTCAACGTCCTATTTGAAATGATGCAAGCGATACAATGAAAATACAGTTGTTAATCAAAAAGTGTCACGTTGGTTTAATCGACAAAAGAAAGAAGATACAAATCTGTCAAAAGACATCCGAAACTTTTGAAAAAGAGACGATAACCTACCGAAGGGAACTCCCATCCATTTTAAAACAAGAAAGAAAGAAAGATTATCTTTAAGTGTTATTTAACATATGAACTAGAAAATTCTCCGTGCCTCCCACCAGGCCAGATCAGTGCCCCCCCCCCCGCCACCCCCCCCCCCTCGCTGTGCTGTCGGCTCAGGGTGTGAGCAGAACAACGTTAATGTGTGGGGACACCTGACAAGCCCGCTGGCCTTTGGGGCTCAGCCTAATCACTCTGGACCCCAAACCCATCGGGAATTAGACCTGCAAAACCAAACAGTCCCTGTGGGAGCCGGCTGGCATCTGCTGCCGCCCGTCCGTCCGTCCGCCGGGGCGGCTGCTGACGGACGGGCACCTCGCCAGCCCGCACGTCTTTGTGCCGATTTATGTGCAAATCCGCTGTTTTCGACAAAACCAGACGGAAGTTGCTTCAGAGCTGCGACGATTTTACCAACAAACGAGCCTGGCCCTCGGGGAGCGGGTGCCCCGTTTGGTGATTTGTGTCACTCTACTGAAGCAGGATCCATCTCGGGGGGAAACTTTGTCATCACTCCTGTCTTACTGGTGTTTTTTTTTTTGTGATGGAAAATCTCTACACCAACATAAAGAGGGTTTTGGCAGCTGGAGTCAGTCTGAGTGTGTCGCTGTAATGTGTTTGAACCAACATTAAAAGCTCCTTCAGTCACCATTCAGAGTACAGTAGTGCGTTAACTTTAAAATTAATGGGGATTTTCCAGTGTTTAAAGTACAGTAGCTTGTTAACTCCGGTATCTGTTAAGCCACGCAGGCCCCTCTCCTCTCTCTCTCTCTCTCTCTCTCTCTCTCTCTCTCTCTCTCTCTCTCTCTCTCTCTCTCTCTCTCTCTCTCTCTCTCTCTCTCTCTCTCTCTCTCTCTCTCTCTCTCTCTCTCTCTCTCTCTCTTCTCTCTCTCTCTCTCTCTCTCTCTCTCTCTCTCTCCAGATGCCCTCATTAATTTTAGATTGGCTCTAAATGAGTCTCCTTCATCGTGGCCGAGGTTTTTCTAAATTAGATTAATTTAAATTTAAATTGTCAAACAGGCGTGGTTAATGAGAGAATCATTATTTTGGGGTTATTTCAGATAGGGCCGATAGCTGTCCGGCCCAGTGCTGTGTGAAGTGAGCCACCAGAGGAGGCACACATGATGTGAGAAGCGCGGCGTGTTTCTCCAACATTGAAAACCAGCTCTCCACTCCAACAAAATAAATGGTGGTGGAAAAAGAAAGCAGCGCAAGCACCGTTTGCATAAGCAAAAAGAAAGAGCAAATTCATTTGAAATAAAACTTAATTTCTGCATCCTTTGTAAGAAATGGGTACAGTATGCAAAGTGTACCTCGCTGTCAAACAGCACGTCCTTGTTCTTTTCTTTTGCTAACACACATTTAGCACTCTTAAAACGGATGTGTCACTTTTGTCACATCCGTGTCACTTCTGGCACCACGTGTGCCAAAAGCGCACTACTAAGACACACATGTTGACTTAACAGGTGCCCCTTTCGACACACGATGCTCCCGACAAAGCAGCAGGATGCCTCTCCAGCTAAACTGCTGAGATTGGAGCGGTAGAAACGTCACATCAGAGGAAGGAGGCTGTGAGGCGGAACAGCGGAGCTTCCCTCCCGGTCCCCCATGAATCCATCCAGCCTTCCCGTAAAAACGCAAATCACACGGCGCTTTACAGCTGTACGTCTCATTGCAAGGTGTCTCACGGGCTCTCGGGCGTCCCATAGCAACCCGGAGCTTCTCCCCACCGGGAATTCCACTGTTAGGAATCTAAGTGCCAGGCGTTTAAAAGCTGGGGAATGCTATTGTTCTGGTCACAGCTGCACTAGCACTGGCCCCGGCTACTGCTGCCACTGTGTGAGTGTGGTGGGAGGGAGCGGTGGAGGGGGGGGGGGGAGGCGGGAGGAAGGAGTCGAAGGTGTGAAAAAGGCAACTTTAAATGTTTCCAGCGCTCCGCGGGCAGCACATAGTTGACAGCAAGTTGACACATTCCTTGGGCCTGGATGGCTGTGAACACCCCCCCCCCCCCCCCCACCACCACCCCGTCTTCCTCTCTCAGTCTTCTTC